>NW_016803659.1:139041-202801 GCF_001698545.2 Rhinopithecus bieti | reverse complement strand
TCCTTGAGCTGTGGTGGGCTCCACCCTGTTCGAGTTTCCCAGAGGCTTTGTTTACCTACTTAAGCCTCAGCAATGGTGGGCGCCCCTCCCCCAGCCTCACTGCCGCCTTGCAGTTAGATCTCAGACTGCTGTGCTAGCAATGAGGGAGGCTCCATGGGTGTGGGACCCTCCTGGCCAGGTGTGGGATATAATCTCCTGGTGTGCTGTTTGCTAAGACCCTTGGTAAAGCACAGTATTAAGGTGGGAGCTACCCGATTTTCCAGGTGTTGTGTGTCTCAGTTTCCCTTGGCTAGGAAAAGGGATTCCCTTCCCCCTTGTGCTTCCCAGGTGAGGCGATACCTTGCCCTGCTTCAGCTCTCGCTGGTTGGGCTGCACCAGCTGACCAGCACCGATTGTCCAGCACTCCCCAGTGTGATGAACCCAGTACCTCAGTTCAAAATGCAGAAATCACCCATCTTCTGTGTCGCTCGCACTGGCAGCTAGAGGCTGGAGCTGTTCCTATTCAGCCATCTTACTCCGGGGGCTGGAAATGATGATAGCTTTTTAAGGTTCCTGGATAACTGTGATCACTTGGTACCTAAGCAAAATATATTCTCAACAAACTCTTTCCTCTCTTCCCTTCCTCCATTCTTCCCTTTCTACTTTCTTTCTTTTGTTTTTCTTCTTATTTATCTTTCTATTATTTGTATCAATTTTTATCAAAACTTATTTTATTCACTTAAATAAATATTTGATGGTTTAAATAAATTTTAAAATATGTAAAGGAATGAAGTTACTAAATAAAAGTCTCCCTTACACTACTGTTTCTCTACGCAATTTTTCTCAGCCTTTGCTGTCATGTGGTAATTTTTATTATTTCTCTTTTATTTCTTAATATTAACTTGACCTGTAGACTTGAGTGTAAAAAAAGACCTGACCTTTTTGCCCTTCAACTTTACTTTTAGTAAAGAGGTACTAAGATTTACTTAGATGTATGTAATATTTTAATAAAGAAAAAGAAATTGAAGAAATTCATTATGTGACAGCACATATATTAGCAATAAATCCAGGATATAGTGAATCCTTGACATGAACTTTATAAAGTTATTCTTAATGTAAATTTTTTCAACATTGAGCCATCGTGTAAGGGACTATATAAATGTAAAAACGGAGTTGATATCAACCTGGAGCTGATATCCAATCCATTTTTTTCCTGGAAACAGATCCATAATCAGAACATATATATAAATCAAGTGCTGGAAAGAGATCATTATTGTGATATTTGAATAATTTCTGGGTGCAAAGAAAAGCGTAAACATCCTCAGCAAGCAGTATACTATGGGAGGGACAGAGTTTTAGTTTTAAAAATCTTATGGGTTTAAGAAATAAGTATTGGCTGGGCACGGTGGCTCACACCTGTAATCCCAGCACTTTGGGAGGCCAAGGTGGGCAGATCACCTAAGGTCAGGAGTTTGAAACCAGACTGGCCAACATGGTGAAACCCTGCCTCTACTAAAAATACAAAAATTAGCCAGGTGTAGTGGTGTGTGCCTTTAGTCTCAGGTACTCCGGAGGCTGAAGCAGGAGAATTGCTTGAACCCTGGAGGCGGAGATTGCAGTGAGCCAAGATGGTGCCACTGCACTCCAGCCTGGGCTCCAGAGTGAGACTCCGTCTCCGAAAAAAAAAAAAAAAAAAGCCGGGCATGCTGGCTTACACCTGTAATTCCAGCATTTGAGGAGGCCAAGGTGGGTGGATCACGAGGTCAGGAGATTGAGACCACCCTGGCTAACACGGTGAAACCCTGTCTCCACTAAAAATATGAAAAATTAGCCGGGCATGGTGGTGGGCACCTGTAGACCCAGCTACTGGGGAGGCTGAGGCAGGAGAATGGCATGAACCCAGGAGGCAGAGCTTGCAGTGAGCTGAGATTGCGCCACTGCACTCCAGCTTGGGTGCCAGAGTGAGACTCTGTGTCTCAAAAAAGAAAGAAAGAAAGAAAGAAAAGAAATAAGTATTACTGGCTACTGGCCAGGTGCAGTCAGTGGCTCACCTTTGTAATCCCAGCCCTTTGGGAGGCCAAAGTGGGTGAATCACCTGATGTCAAGAGTTCAAAGCCAGCCTGGCCAACATGGTGAAACACCATCTCTACTAAAAATACAAAAATTAGCTAAGCATGGTGGCAGGTGCCTGTAATCCCAACTACTCAGGAGGCTGAGACAGGAGAATCGCTTGAACCCAGAGGTGGAGGTTGCAAGAAGCCAAGATCACACCATCGCACTCTAGTCTGGGCAACAAGAGTGAAACTCTGTCTCAAAAAAAAAAAAAAAAAAAAAAAGAAAAGAAAAGGAATTAAGGATTACTATAAAAAATATTTTAGTATTGCTAACCCCCCCCAAAAAAAAACCCTGTGAACTCAGTAGAAGGAAAAAAGAAGAAGAAAGGAGGAAGAAGAGGAAGAAGAAGAATTCCTATTATCACTGCACATTTTTGGAATCAAGTAGACATGGGTTGGAAAACCCAAATCCACCATTTTCTAATGGTTAAATTTAAACCTGGATCTCAGCATCCTCATCTATAAAATAAGAATAATCATAACACCTACTTAAAAATGGACAAGAGCTTTGCAAACTGTCAAGTGTTAAAATAGTTGTTACTTTGTTGTAATTATTTTGAAACTTCAATTCTATTCTTTCTAGCTTATTTTAGTAAGTTATTAACTTCAATCATTGAAACTTAGAATTGAAATTATTGTCAGGCCAACTAGTACACATGACGTCTTTGTGCATACTCCAGAAAGGTGCCCCTCTCAGTAGATCTTAATACTGTGGGGAGTAAGTTGGCAAATATAGAGTGCCTTTGTCTGATATAGGCCCTCACGACCAGAGAGCCTGGAATTATTTTGCAGGTTGACAATGGTTAAAATATCATGCTCTATTCACTTCATTGTCTACGCTTTTGTGCAGAACAAAACCTGAGTTGTGGGCTGGGATTTGGTTGGAAGACTTTTTTGGAGGGCATAGAGTGGAGGTTTTTTCCCCCTCCAGAGAACATGTGTAAAATAAGGCACTCATTCATTATGCAGCAAATTTTGTTTGTTATTGCCTTTCTGTATATTCACCTTTAACTTCCAAACATTAGTCTTACATTCCCTTCTGTCAAGTCACAGGATGCATTTCTATATGGCAACTCCTAAACTGAAATCTACAATCAGGTTTTCACTAGGAGTTGTTTGGCGGACTTGACTGGTGTCCTTTTTTTTAAAAAAATTTCTAACAGAACTCTCAATTTTGCTTAAATATGCATTCTCTCTCTCATATATGGTTATACCTCAATGGAACATCACCCCTCAAATATATAAAGTTATTCTGAACTGATTATTAGTTCCAGGGTGTTCTGGCTAGTGTAGGACTTACCCCATTCCTTTGTAAGTGATGAAGGAAGGAATTGCACTGAGACACAATTCTGACCAATGCAGTTACAATATAAATATTTTGGATAAAGTTGTATCTCTCTTTCATTAGAGAGCCATAGGAAGACTATTGGATGTCTTCTCTGGGTTTAATGCTTTTATCCATCATTATCATCGGAAGGCTACTTTAATTCTGAGCTTCCTATTAAAAAAATACAATTTCTTATAGTTCACGCCAATCTGAGCTGGAATTTCTGTTTCTTGGACTCAAGAACTTTATAACTGACGAGCATACACTTGTCTCAAGGCAAAGTAGCCTCAGTGTTTTTCCTTTTCAAGTTTCCTCATGTGCTTTTCTTCCTGACCTAACTTGTCCCAGTCAACCTCCTCTGATGCTTTTTAACATGTTGAAGGCCAGGGTTGAAAGCAGCACTTCCTTATGGCATGTCCAGTGCAGAGCATTCTACTGAGTCATGTTGAATTCGTGGTGACACAAATCCTATGACATTTTTGTGCACTCCCCAGGGATACCACATTCCCTTCATCCTGTAACAGTGCAGCCCTTTGCTGGTTTGTTTAGCTAAAGTGTATTTATTTATTTATTTTTTAAAATCATCTTTATCATATTTTATCTGGTTAGATTTAGTCCATCACTTTATCCGGTTGAAAAAGTATGGAAATCCTTCTTGGAAAACTATGCATTTGTTTTCTTTTCTCTTTAATCACCCTTAATTAAGTTAAATAGGCCTTTTATATCTTTGCAGATAAAATTTTGATCCAGAAAGGATTGAGATGAAATTACTGAATCAAGTCATTAAAACTCTTCTGATTGAGATTGATCAACCAGTAAACTCTTTTCATAAACTTTCACAACCACTTAAAAATGACCTGGAGTATACGATTTGGCCCATGGTCTATCCTACCTTCTATAAATACTGGTATTGTTTTCCTTTTATCAAAAAGAGGTGTTTTTTGTTTTTTTGTTTTTTTCTTTTGAGCATTAGAATTTATTTTACTATCTTTTTAGTTTTAACATATAACTATTTTCATTTGCCGTTTCTCAGTCTTAATGAACATGTTTTGATCTTTACTGAGCAACTACTTTCTTAACTTTTTTAATAGACCATCTATAATTTTTCCTAGAATGAATATAACATATGTAGCCTATTGTTAATGTAAAACCAAATTTCCCATTATTCTGGAAATATATTGAGAAATCATTTTTCTGACTCTAGCCGTTAGATACCAGATGGCTGTTCCATTATTCTTCACAGATCATTGCAAGAGGTCTAGTGATCTCATTGGTATGTACTTTTAATTTCCTGAAAGGTAATTAATCTTGACCAAGAAGCTAAAAGTCTAAATTTAGAGTGTCTAGATGCTTTGCAGGTATCTTGGACTTTAATATTCTTATTCTCATGTATGTTCCATCATTTCCACTCTGAAAAATGATTTCTTTTGATGGAACAGATAGTAAAATACTGTATAGTGATTAAATATATAGGTTCTATAGTTAAGCTACTTGAGTTCAAACCCTAGCTCTGATGCTTTCTAACTGTGTGACTGTGATACAACCTCTATTAATTTCAATGCCCCCATTTGTGAGAAAAGGAATGATAACAATATCCATATCATGGTGGGTTTTTTGGTTTTTTTTTAGATTGAATGAAATAATCTGCCTAAAAGTACTTAGTTTGATACCTGACACATGGAGATCAACTCAGTAAAGTGTAGTTTATACAACAAAGATAAAGGAAGAGATACAGTGTTTTACATTCTAGTTGTTGTAGCTAACATTGCTGCTTTAAGTGACAGAGCTGTGTTTTCTTATTCTTCTTGCACTAAGCAACTATTTAAGAAAAGTCCTTTGTCATCCTTAATATTTCTCACTAGTTGCAGCTTATTCTTGGCGCTGTCTTATATTTTTCTTAGAGGCTTTGTCTTCCTCATTCAGGTGCGTCCTGCACCCATCTTGTATATGTTTACAGACATTGCAATTTATCATGCTGTCTTTTTTATCTTTCTCTTCTCTTTTCTCTCATAAAAAGATATTTGCAGTTAATAGTCATAATTTTATTGGTTAGCATGAACTTTTCTCCTTGAATCAGGCATGGACATCAGCCCCTAACTTTTGGAAAAGTGCTTTCCTAAAGTAGGCACCTATTCTATGCCCAGTATTCCTCTTATTTTAAGTGAACAACTTTGTATTTGCCCATGGTTTCTATTTCTGTCGGAGATGGAACAATTCCTCATGATTGGTGTGAATTAGGCCTAGAGTTCCTTTTGTCACTCAAAACATCCATCTTGTGAAGAACAAAATTGCCCACAAAGTGCTTTGAGAATTTATCAGATGTGGATTTTAGCCAAACTAAAACCTTATTTTTCCAGAAGGTAAGGTCCCTTCCCTCTGTCAGCAGCAATTCCTTTCCTATTTAACAAAGAAAACTTTCATTACTGTTCTAGGAATGAGTGTTATCCCTTCAAGTTCTAGAGAGAGTAGAGTTCGGATACGTTGTGTCTCAGGATTAGAATCTGGTTTTCCATTTGCTTATTATTTCCTTTTTTTGCTTCATCATTCAGATTTCTGGAACCATGAAGTTTGTAATTATCTTTTCTCTCTTTCTGTTTCCTCTTATAAAATGCTTTATTATATTTTTTGTCATAAGTCCTCCATATTAATAGTTTTTATGTTATGAGTTTAGCATTTATCTTACTCTTTCACCCTTTTTTATGTAAGGAGACTTATTTTTAAAATAAGAATAGTAATTAATTTAATGCAAGGCATTCCCCCATAATATATTGTTTCCATTCTCTATCCAGAATTGCAGCAGGGCTACATTAGGCTAATGTTCTAGGGAAAGATAGTGAAACAGCCTTAATATTCTGTATTTCTTTTCAACAGAGAGATCTCAGCTCTCTGCCTGACTTTGCATAAAGGCTTGGCATTAAATCTTGAGGACTTCCATTAAAATAAAATTGCTTCAGAACTTCTATTTCAGTTAATACTTTTAAAAGAGAGACACTCTTTATATGTCAATTTCTGTTCATTTAAACATGCTTGTGGAGTGAAAGGAAATTTTTGACTCTGTTAAGGCATTAGTAATGACAATCCTAATTCCGGAAAATAATTTTCAGTAAACTACATGAACATTTCTGTTTTTAAGAAAGCATCAAGTTTTCTTCAGATGTTTAAATCACCAAAAATGTACACAAACAAGTAATAAACAAAACCCCAAATATTAACATACTGAGGTGTGCTCTTGATCAGGATGAATTTTTCCAAAGGCATCTAAGTGGAACCAACCTACTAACATTATTTCTTTACCATGACACATTATCATTCTTTATTATAAATTTCCATTTCAATTTAAACTTAAAATTAGTACAACATTTAAAATTATTTTTAAATTATTAAAATTAGTACAAATAATTAGGTAAACTTAAAAGCTTTATTGAAGTACTTAAATAAACAATAAGCTATCCATATTTGAAGTGTATGATTTGATAACATTTGACATACGCATATGCTTGTGAAACCAACACAACCGTGACAAAGATCATATCCATCACCCCAAAGCTTTTATCAAGTCCCTTCAGAATCCCTCGCTTTCACTGCCCCATCCCTATCCTCAGGCAAACTTAGGTCTGCTTTCTGACACTACAGTTAATTAATCTTTTTGCATGGCTTCTTCCAGTCAGCAGAATTATTTTAAGATTTATATATGCTGCCTGAAGCAATAGTTCATTCCTTTTATCCCTGAGAAATATTCCATTGCATGTACATAAGTATACCACAATTTGTTTATCCATTTGCTTGCTGATGAGCACTTGTATTGTTCCCACTTTGGAGCTATTACAAATAGACCTGGTATGACATTTGTATACATGTCTTTCTATAGACACATGCTTTCATTTCTTTTTGGAAAATAACTGGGAGTGGAATGGCTGGATCATATAGCAGGTGTATGCTTAACATTCTCTTAAACATTTTGTTTTAGAAGAGTTCTAAAGGTACAGAAAAATTGTGAAGGCAGTACAGAAAGCTCATATATAGTCCATCTCTGGCTTTCCTTATCATTAACATCTTACATTAATATAATACACAATTCATGAACCAATATTTATATAATATTATTAAGTAAACCCTCTATTCAGATTTTCTTAATTTTTACTTATGGCCTTTTTTGTCTGCCAGGATTCCATGCGTGATACCACATTATATTTAGTCATCATGCCTCCTTAGGCTCCTCTTGGCTATGACAGTTTCTCGGACTTTCATTATTTTTCATCACCTTGATAGTTTTGAGACATAATGGTCAGGTATTTCGCAGACTGTCCATTAACTGGGATTTGCCAGTTTTTGCCTCATGTATTGATGCATTGATCATCATGTAATAAATACCTTTCATTATTCCTGATGATTGTCCTTGTTCTAAAGCCTGCTTTGTCTAAAATTAATATAGCTATTTTTTCTTTTCTTTTTTTTTTTTGAGATAGAGTCTTGCCCTGTTGCCCAGGCTGGAGTGCAGTGGCATGATCTCAGCTCGCTGCAACCTCCGCCTCCTGGGTTCAAGCAATTCTCCTGGCTCAGACTCCCAAGTAACTGGGATTACAGGTGCCAACCATCACACCAGGCAAATTTTTGTATCTTTACTAAAGACGGGGTTTTGCCCTATTGGACAGGCTGGTTTCGATCTCCTGACCTCAGGTGATCTGCTGCCTCGGCCTCCCAAAGTGCTGAGATTACAGGCATGAGCAACCACACCTGGCCAAATTAACATTTTATGTGATTTCTTTATATCTCATCTCACCATATTATTTATATTTTATTCAAAAAAATTGTAATTGCCCAAGAGTTTACAATATACATTTCTAGAAAATTTAAGTCTATCTTCAAATATCACTCTATGGTTCCACATGTAATGCAGGTACCTTATAACAGAGTATTTTCAATTCTTCCTTTCTGATCTTATGATATTGTTGCCATTTATTTCTCTTATTCATATAATCACCCAATACATTGTTCCTATTATAGTTTTAAACAAACAGTTATTTTTTGATCATTTAAGAACAAGAAAAATAAAATATTTTATTTTACTTTTCTTTTCCTCTAAGACTTTTCTTTATGTAGATCCAAGTTTCAGAACTACATGTTTCATCTTTCTCAAGAACTTCTTTTAATATTTCCTATAGAGAAGGTCAGCTGGAAATAAATTCCCTCAGATTTTATTTATCTGAGAAGATCTTTTTTTCTCCTTTACGTTTGAAAGGTAATTTTTTGAATTTCAAATTATAAGAAGATTTTTTTTTCAAAACTTTTAAATAATTCACTCCTCTCTTCTTGCTTTAATGAATTCTGATGAGAACTTAGCTATAATTTTACTTTTAATTTTTTTTTTTTTGTAAAGTTAAGATGACTTGTTTTCTCTGCCATACTTCCAAGATTTCCTAATTGTCTTTTGTTTTCTGTAGTTTGAATATAAAATGATTGGATGGTTTTGTTGTTTTTTTGAGTTCTCTGAGATTCTTGGGTCTGTGGTTTATTGACTTTAATTAATTTTGGAAAATATTTGGCCATTATTGTTTTAAATATTGTTCTGCACCATTCTCTTTCTTCTTCTGGTATTCTCATTATGCATATGTTGCATTAATTGATATTGTCCCACAGATCTTGGATGGTCTATTCTTTTTAATTACTTTTATTCATTCTTCTCTCATTTTCCATTTTACTCTGTGAAATTTCAACTCACCTATCTTTGAGTTCATGGATTCTTTCCTTGCCCATATTGAGTCTACTGATGAGCCCATCAAAGGTATTTTTAAATTTTCTTTTACTGTTTTGGAATTCTAGCATTTTCTTTTGATCCTTTCTTATAATGTTTACCTCTCTCCTAGCATTACCCATCTATTCTTGCAGTTGACTACTCTTCCCAAGAGAGTCACTAACATATTTACTATGTTATGTTAAATTGCCTATCTGATAATCCAACAACTGCATCATATCTAAATCTGATTATGTTGATGGCTTTGTTTCTTCAGACTATGCTTTTGATGTTTTGTCTCTTGACATGACTTGTAATATTTGGTGAAAACTGGACATGTATCAGGTTATAGGAAGAGAGGTAAATAGGCCTTTTCAGTGAGGATTTATGTGACTCTGGTTAGGAGTTGAGCTGTATTTAGTGTTTATTGTGGCTAGCTACTAGAGACTTCAGCTTTTTCTAGGGCTCTTATTTTTAGCTCTCCTTTTGGATTTGGGCCTTCTTTATGTATTACTCCTCAGAGAAAGTTCGTTTCTTTTAACTTTGCAGCTGTACATCACTGTCATACAATGCAGACTTATGGATGTAGGGTAGAGAGGACATTCTATAACCTTCTGATTAAGTCTCAGTCTTTTACTGGGCTTGAGTCTTAGGAATGTGGCCTTCACGAGTATGTTTCTCCCTACTCCAACAGGATAGCTTTGTTTCCCCGTCCCTACTAACTTCCCTGACTGAAGCATTCCCAATCTACTTTGAAGTCCTATCTCATAAAGCTGATAGGGGCTGGAGTTTATAGGAATTCCTTTCTCTCAGCCAGAAAAATGTTCAGAGTTGTGCGGTGGTGAAGCATCATGATTTTCCTTGAAGAGCAGGTCTTTATTACGGAGAAGTCTCTGGATGTACTTCACCTGGCTGTTCTTCCCTTCCCCTGAATGGTGCCAAGAGGGGATCTTTCTCATATTTTCACTATGAAAATCTGGTGTGATCCCTGCAAGAAAAGTCCATAAAAGCATGGGGGCTTCTTTAAGACTGTTTCCTATTTATCTTTTGTTTTCTGTAACAAAAAATTCTAACCACCAGAATGTTCTTACTCTTTGTAGTCTACATTCAGCCTCCAGCTAGTCCTCAAAATTACAAGTTATACGTCTCTACCAGTCTATGGCTTCAGCAGCTTTTCCTCCAGGTAAGCAGATCTCATCTGTGACTCCATCTACTCATCTGTCTTCTCAGATTTCAAGGTGGCAGCATAACTTTTGTTGTAAAGGTGACAGTGATGACTTCTAAGCTCAATACATATCGGAGCTGAAACTGAACGTTCGTTTAACTTTCAAAAAAGTGCCAAACTAGTTGCAAAATGGTTGTTCCATTTTACGTTTCCACTGGCAGTGCATAGAATTGCATTTGGTTTACTTCCTAACACTTGGAATGGACAATCTTTTAAGTGATAGACAATGTAATAAGTGCTGCCTTATTTTGATTTTAATTCTGATTTCCCTAGTATCTAATTATGTTGAACATCTTTTCATGTGATTATTTGCCATCATGTACATTCTTTGGTAAAGAGTCAGTTCAAATAGTTTTCCTATTTTGTGCGGGGAGCAGTGTTTGTTGTTTTTTTGCTAAGTTCTATATACAAGTCCTCTATCAGATATGTGATTTACCAATATTTTTTCCTACTCTGTGTCTTGGTTTTTTATTTTCTACAATATATTTATAAAGGAGTTCTAAATGTTGAAGTCTAACTTATTTTTCTTTGTATGAATTATGCTTTTGGTGACATATCTAATAAACCTTTGCTTAGCCGACATCAAAAATTTTTCTTCTATGTTTTGTTTTGGATACTTCATAATTTTAGGTTTTATGTTTAGGTTTATGACATGGTAGAATTAATTTGTAAATACGTTGAGAGTTAAGGATTGATGATTACTTTTTGGTATGTGGACATCAAATTGGTCCAGCATTATTTGATGAAAAGACCATCCTTCCTTCACAGAATTGCCATTGCACCTTTTCAAAAAATTAGTAGTCCATATATGTTTGAGTATTGTATTAGTCCGTTTTCACAGTGCTATAAAGACATACCTGAGAATGGGTAATTTATAAAGGAAAGACGTTTAATTGACTCACAGTTCCACATGGCTAGGGAGGCCTCAGGAAACTTACAGTCATGGCAGTAGGCAAAGGGGAAGCAAAGACCTTCTTCACATGGAAGCAGGAAAGAAAGTGTGTGAACGAGGAATTGTCAAACACTTATAAAACCATTAGATCTCGTGAGAACTCACTATCAAGAGAACAGCATGGAGGAACCACCCCTGTGAGTCAATCACCTCCCACCAGGTCCCTCCCTCAACAAGTGGGGATTATGGAGATTACAATTCAGCATGAGATTTGGGTGGGGACACAGAGCCAGACCATTATCAGATATACAACAGATATATTTCTGGATTCTTTATTCTTTTGCATGAATCTGTCTATGTATCTTTGAGTCAATGACAGTATGTCTTGATTATTGTAGCTTTTTGGTAAGTCTTAAAGTTTTTGAAGTAATTCCTGTAACTCCTTTCATGTTGTTTTTTCTTTTCTTTTCTTCTTTCTTTTCTTTTCTTTTCTTTTCTTTCTTTTTTTTTTTTTTTTTTTTTTTTTTGAGACAGAGTCTTACTCTGTCACCCAGGCTGGAATGCAATGGCACAATCTTGGCTCACTGCAACCTCTGCCTCCCAGGTTCAAGTGACCCTTGTTCTTCAGCCTCCTGAGTAGCTCCAATTACAGGCGAGTGCCACCATGCCTGGCTAATTTTTATATTTTAACTAGAGATGGGTTTTTCCCATGTTGACCAGGCTGGTCTTGAACACCTGACCTCAAGAGATCCACCTGCCTCACCCTCCCAAAGTGCTGGGATTACATCCATGAATCACTGTGCCCAGCCTCATGTTATTTTTCTATTTCTTCTTCTATTTTTTTTTTTTTTTTTTGAGATGGAGTCTTGCTCTGTTGCCCAGGCTTGAGTGCAGTGGTGCAATCTCGACTCACTGCAAGCTCTGCCTCCCGGGTTCACACCATTCTCCTGCCTCAGCCTCCCGAGTAGCTGGGACTACAGGCATCTGCCACCATGTCTGGCTAATTTCTTTTTGTATTTTTAGTAGAGAAGCGATTTCACTGTGTTAGCCAGGATGGTCTCGATCTCCTGACCTCATGATCCGCCCGCCTCAGCCTCCCAAAGTGCTGGGATTACAGGCTTGAGCCACCGCTCCCAGCCTGTTTTTCTATTTCAAAGTTGTTTTGGCTACATTAGGTTCTTTACAGTTCCATTGTAGACTTTAAATTTCGCTGCCAAATTTCTCTTAAAAAAAAAAAAAAAAGCATGTTGCAATTTGGATTGGGATTTTATCGTGATTATAGGTCAGTTGGAGGAGAACTAGCATCTTAACAATATTAAGTCTTCTGATTCATGGATCAAATGTATCTGTCCATTTATTTAGATATTTTAAAATATCTTTCAGCAATGTTTTGTAGATTTTAATGTTCAGGGCTTGCATGTATTTCCCTTGTACCTTTATTCCCAACTATTTCATGTTTTTAAATGCTTCTGTAAATGGTAGTTAAATTGTTCCTAATTGTTCTTTACTGTTGTATAGACATACAACTGACTTTTATATATTGCTTTTGTATCCTGCAGTTGCTAAATTTACTTATAAGTTACAATAACTTTTAAAAATATCGTCTACATTAAATTCCACATGATCTTTTGTGCAAGAGTTTTATTTCCTCCTTTACAATCTAGATTTTTTTTTTTTTAATATTGAAACAACTAATTCCCTTAAGTACAACGTTCACTGTGTTGAGTGGTCATTCTTTTCTTTTTCTTGACCATAGGGGAGAAATGATTCAATCTTTCACCAGTAATTTGATAATTTGATATTTATTTTAGCTAGAAGTTTTTTTGTAGCTGCCGTTTATCAACTCAAGAAAACTTACTTCCATAGCTAGTTTGTTGAGATTTTTTTTTCATAATTGAAAGAACATAGTATTCTGACAAAAGCTTTTCTACATGTGTTAAGGACACCATATGTTTTTTTCTTTTTTCTTTTTTTTTTTGTTTGCTTATATTAAGAAATATGTTGGTTGATTTTTGAGTGTTAAGCTAACCTTGCATGCCTGGAATAAAACTGGCCATGATTTATTATCCTTTTCATATATTGTTTAATTTGATTGGTTAACATTTTGCTAAAAAATTTTCATCCATGTTTATTAGGAATATTGGTTTGCAGTTTTCTTTTTTTTAATGTCTTTGTCTGGATTTGTTGTTGGAATAATCCTGAAATCAATGCATAACTTGGTAAGTATTATAGTATTATTGCCTCTTCAAGTATCTGGAAACACTTGTATAAGATTTGTATTGTTTCTTTCTTAAATACTTGATAGAATTTATCAGTGAAGCAATCTGGGGGGTTTCCTTGTGAGAATGTTTTGAACTACACATTAAATTTTTGTAACAGATATAAGGCTATTTAGTTTTTATCTCTCTCTTCTTCACTGAGCTTTGGTAGTTTGTATCTTTCAAATAATTCGTCCATTTAATCTAACTTTTAAAATTTGTTGTCCTGATTTAGTTTGTAAATTTCTTTATTCTTTCTTGTAATATGAAATTCTAATATCTGTAGATATATTCTAATATTCTAATATCTGTAAAATCTGTAGTGATGTCACTGCTTTTATTTCTGGTATTGGTAATTTATTTTCTCTTTATTTCTTCAACAGTCTGGCTAGAGATTTATAAATTCTATTGATCTCATTTTCTTGTCGGTCTGTTTTATTGAACTCCAATTTTATCTTGATTTTTTTTTTTTTCTGCTTACTTTGGGTTTCATTTGCTTTTCTTTTTTCTGAATTTTTAAGATTGAAGCTAAGAGCATTGATTTATGACCTTTCTATTTTCTAATATGAGGAGTTTGACATATAATTTTTTCTCTAATCATTATTTTTGCTGTCTTCCACAGTTTTTTATATGTCCTGTTTTCATTCTTCCTTAGTTAACACATGTTTTCTAATTTCTCTTTAAGTTTATTCTTTGCACATTGGTTGTTTAGAAATGTGTTATTTTTTAAATATTTGGAGGATCTTCCAGAAATCTCTTTGTTGTCAGTTTCTAATTTAATTCCATTGTGTTTAGATAATATGTTTTGCATGTCTTGAATCCTTTTAAGTTAATTGAAATTTGTTTTATAACCCAACCTGTGGTCATTTTGGTAAATCAGTTTTGAAAGTACCATATAATGAATTATTGCAAACAATGTTTTCTTTTTGTTTTCCTCATCCTCTGTTTCTACCATTAAGAAAAAAAAAAAGGGAAACATTTATAAGATTTAGACAAATATTTTCATTTATTTATTTTATATATTAAGAAAGCATTTCGTTGTGACATGATTTTTCTTTCTAAAAGCTTACTTTGATCAGGATCTGGGAGAATTATCAATAAAAAATGAAAGCTTACTTTAGATTATATTACCCTCAAGATACTTGCTAATATTTTTGCATCAACATATCGCCTTTGAAATTTGGCTCTTTCCCTACTTTTTTTGGAGCCTGATGCCACAGGTGGTTTTTCTAGCATTTTATGTTGGCATCTGGTGCTACATGATCTTTTCAGAAATATAAATGTGGCATTTGTTTAGATAATAATCCCTTCAGCTCCACAGCAAACAACTTTCCTTGGAAATTTTACCCTAACCTTACTTCCCAATCATGACTTTTAAATTTTTCCTGTCATGTATTCATTGCTTTGCTGATCTATAACCTTCCCAAGGTTAATATTTTATTTCTTCAAGGGAAATACAATTCAAGGGGACTTTAGGGTGTCTTGCGGTTTTCTTGTTTCATAGTAGGACTACTGCAAGCAAGTAGTTGCTTTTTTTATAGTTGCTTTTTTAAAAAAAAATTCTGAAGTCTTTATTAATACTAATAGCATAACTTAGGAGAAGTTCTTAAAACAAGAATACCTCTCTCATTCAAGACTTTTTTAAATTGTGAAGCTATATACATAGAGATTTGAGGAAAAAAGTCTGCAAATATTGTGTGGTATTCAAAATAAAGCCTTTATATGAATCTAAAATAAACCTGTTACATGAATATCATATATAAAAGACTCCTATCTTTTATATATGCTCTTCATGTATCTTTTTATCTTCTGCATTAATGTTAATAAAGCCACCACAAACACGGTGTGCATTAATACAAGTATTATTGATGTGTGTGAATATATATTACTTATAAAAACACAAAGACAAGATTCAAAGTTTACTTCAAAGTGAACTGCATTCACTTTTGCTAGTAAAAGTGAGTCATGCTTTTGATCTTATCTCTAGGATCCAGAGAATTGCTGCAGGCAATACTACATAAGAAAAGAAAAGCGTCTTCAAAAAAGGTGTATAGACTGTATTCCTATTTTTCTTCTTTCATGGTGTTGTTTCATTCACCAGCCAAAATTCTGTAGAATTTACAAAGTAATACCACTAAAACATTTGAACATATAGCACTATTTTAGTGTCTTTCATCCTCAAATTAAAGGTATATAATCAGTTTCTTTAGGTTGTTCCTTTAGTCTCTTAAGTCAGAAAGTTCTCCTTGCAATAGAGATGTTGTTATCTTGAATCTCATAACATTCAAATGACCAGACGATTTTTTTTTTTTTTTTTTGAGACAGAGTTTCGCTCTTGTTGCCCAAGCTGGAGTGCAATGGTGCAATCTCAGCTCACTACAACCTCTGCCTCCCAGGTTTAAGCGACTCTTCTACCTCAGCCTCCGGAGTAGCTGGGATTACAGGCGTGCACCAATATGCCCAGCTAAGTTTTGTAGTTATAATAGAGACAAGGTTTCTCCATATTGGTCAGGCTGGTCTCGAACTCCTGACCTTAGGTGATCCACCCACCTCGGCCTAGCAAAGTATTGGGATTACAGGCGTGAGCCACCATGCCCAACCCAAACAGACAATATTTTTCATGTATCTATAACATTTAAAAATTATTTGTGATACATTTTTATTAGAAAAAAGCAAAGTACAGCATATGAATGTTTCCTATGTTATATCATTAGAGATGACCACTATTAATGTTTTGGTTTGTAAACTGTTACAGACAGATAGATACTTCCAGTCATTTATTAAATTAGCTAATAAATAGGCTTACTAAATTCACCAAATTCCTAATATCTTTATTCCTCCTATTTATCTGGCATAACACATCCAATATTTAGCAAAGATTGTCGTTTCTACCTTTTAAATGCAGTAGTCCACTCTTATCTGTAGTTTTGCTTTCCGTGGCTTCAGTTACCTGTGGTGGACCAGGTTGAAAATACTGCATATAATAAGCTATTGAGAAAGAGAGAGAGATCAAATTCACATAACTTTTATTATAGCATCTGATTATAATTGTTCTATTTCATTATTAGTCATTGTTAATCTCTTACTGTGCCTAATGTATAGATATAAATTAGATACCTATATACCTGTATAGGAAAAACCATAGTGTAGGGTTCAGTATTATTTGTGGTTTCAGGCATCCACTTGGGGTTCTGGAACATATCCCCTGAACATAAAGGGGAACTCCTGAATATCTAGCACCTAACCAATTCCCTACACCAATCCACATCCTAGTCTAAATCATTGTCATCTATCAGTAATGCAATAGCCTTCTAGCTGCCCTCTCTGCTTCCATTCTTGACTGCTACAGACCATTCTTCACATAATCATCCAGTGAGTATTTTAAAACATGAGTTATATGGCTCTTCTGCTTTCTTCTGTCCAAAAACTTTTCATGTGACTCAAAGTAGAGGCATCATTACAATGGCCTGGAGGAATTGCATGATTAATTCTTAGCCATTTCATAACCTCAGATCCATTGTGGAAACCATGGAATAACGGCAATGAACTTAGAAAGCAAAACACAAAATTCCTGTTTATAGTACATGCTGTGACTAAAAGAAAATTTATAATACCTCTGAGCACCTCCCTGTCCCCAGCCCCAAGTTCCTTGGGGTTTTTAAATTGAACTTCACAGCTTTTCTGGGACCTGAAGTCCCTTGAAACTTGAAAATGAAGTGGTTGTTAAGGGTTTTGTGCCTAGAAGGAGGGTTTCTTGGCTGAGGAATACCTAAATAAGCTTTGAAGAAAGGTGTATTAATCTACTTAAGCTACCATAACAAAATACCACAGACTGAGTGGCTTAAATAACAGGAAATTATTTTCTCAGAGTGCTGGAGGCTAGAAGTCCAAGATCAGGGTGCCAGCAGGGCTGGTTTCTGGTGGGGCCTTCTCCTTGGGTTGCAGACGGCCGCCATCTTGCTGTGTGTCCTCACATAGCCTTTCCTGTGTGCTCCCCAGGAGCATCTCTTCCTCTTCTTATAAAGATGCCAGTCCTATGGGATTAACTCCCCACCTTTGTGAACTCACTTAACCTTTATTACTTGTTTACTCTATCTCAAATACAGTCACATTGGAGTAGGACTTCAACATATGAGTTTTGAGGGAACAAAATTCAGTCCATATAACAAAAGGCTTTTGCATAAGGAAGTGAGGAGGAGTCTGAGAAAGCAGTCTGACAGCTGGGGACTGAGAAAGTGCCTGCCTGGGTGAGGGAAGCCCACAGCAGATGGGCATATTGGTGCTAGGAACCTCAGGAGAAGGTTGGTAAATCTCCTACCACCTGTGTTTATTTCCCCAGACTTTCAAATCTAAGCAGCTGCTGTTTATCATTTCTGCCTCCTCTCGTCTGGCAAAAAACTTGACAAAAGGCACAGGCTGTTTACCCTGACAGCGTTCTTTAAGGACAATCTCAAGGCGTAGTTTCCCTTGCCTAGCAACATAGAAATATCTGGGGAAAATGTTGTAAATGTTGACCTTGGAGACCTATTTCAGACCTACTGAGTCAGAATCTCTAGGGTTGGGTCCCCAAAAGTAGAAGCCAAACCAAGTATCCGAGATGTTATTACACACAGAAAAGTTCCAGAACCACTGCAGAGTTTTGGACAAATCACTATCTTGCTATGTTACATACAATTAAAGTTTTATTTGTAGTTGTCTTCCTGCATGCCTGCCTTGCTTTCTTCCTTCTCTCTTTCCTTCCTTTCTTCTCTTTATTCCTTCATTTATTTCCCGCTTAAAGTCCCAAGTAAGGACTTTAAAATAATATGTGTATTTTATAGAAAAATCAAGTCAGTATTCTATTTATTAATGTGTCTACAGTAGCTGTCAGTGTATAAAGAAATGAATCCATCCTAGCAGCTTGGGGTGAGGCGAAAAGCACATGTCAGAGAAGGGTTATAGATCATAGGATTTCTGAATGGAAAAAACAAAACAAAACATGATTAGAGTGAGGTAGCATTGTGGTCAGAAGACGCTGGTCTCACCGTCAGTTAAGAGTATGCAGTTCCGGCTGGGCGCAGTGGTTTACGCCTGTATTCCCAGTACTTTGGGAGGCCGAGGCGGGTAGATCAAAGGTCAGGAGTTTGAGACCAGCCTGGCCAATATGGTGACTCTACTAAAAATACAAAAATTAGTTGGGCGTGGTGGCGGGCACCTGTAATCCCAGTTAGTTGGGAGGCTGAGGCAGGAGAATCGCTTGAACCCGGGAGGCGGTGGTTGCAGTGAGCCGAGATGAGGTCACTGCACTCCAGCCTGGGCGACACAGCGAGATGCAGTTCCTTTATTGAAAAGAGGATGGAAAGTTAGGAAAGGAAAAAATGAAACAAAAATGTGTAAGGTACTTTCCGTTTCTCTCTTTTTTCTTTCTTTTTTTTTTTTTCCAGTTCCTTTTTGTGTTTAGAAGGCCCTGAGGGCCAGGAAGGAGAGGTTCTTCTGTGGGAGAAGTAGCCTCAGGTTTGTGGGCATTGCAAGACTTCAGCTTGTTGATTAAGGGGCTTTCTTATTCCTCAGGAGGTCAGATTGATTACTTAGAAAGAACTTTTTTTTTTTTTTTTTTTTTTTTTTTTTGGTCTCCATGAGCCCCTAGGGGGCTGGTAATCAAGCAATTCATAGATAAAACAAGTAATACTTTTCAGCCAGAGAAGATAAATTTCGGTTTAGAAAAGTAGTCTAATCAGTTCAAACTGAGTCCTTCTGATTACTAGAATTCCTAGATATCATGTGTGATTTAAAAATAGCTTTTCTGACAGGTCCTTCCAATCTTATGTTATTGCAAAATTGCATTATTGCACAAAGGCTTTCTGATGTATGGATTTATCCAAGCCCCTTAAGCATAATTTGGAAATGGGATGAGGCAGGAGCGGAGGCAATATCTCCTGCTCTTTTGTTGACCCAGAAAAAACTACAATTTCAAGTGATTTGGCTATCTGAGGGAGCTTCTCTTTGCCCTGCCACCTAGCTCTCATGACCTCAATCCCACTCATTAAGTGCAGCCCAGGCAGCCTGTCTGAAGGCTGTCAGCTTAGAGTTTATCCCAGGAGATTCACTACAAAGAATCAAAGATCGTGCATAACTAGCTAAGGCTAAACTCCAGGCAAACCATAATTACATAGCTGAGGTCCAGAAAGAATTATGTATATGGGCACATAGCCCCAGGTCTTCCAGACTTCCCGAGTCATCAGTGCAGGGGATTCCAGTGGTTCCATCATTCAGGGCATGGCCTTCAGTCCGTTTGTTTCTCTGTACTAATTTTCTCCCTAAGACGATGTGTCCAATATGTTGCCATTTGAGTAATGTTCCTAAATTATTCTTTTGATTAATGGCCTTCTTCTTGTCTAGAAATGGAATTCCTAACATCCCTTCAGGCATCTCTGACTCTAAAAATATACTTCACAGACCAGTGGTGTCAGCAACACTTGGGGAATTGTTAGAAATGCAAATTCTTATACCTCATTCCAGGCCTACCAAATAAAAATATCAGAGAGTGGAGCCCACTGATCTGTGTTTTAACACATCTTCAGGTGATTCATACATGCTAAAGTTTCAGAAGCACTGCTCTAAACCCTAACAACCCACCTTTCTGAACTTACCATATTCCATTTCCTCTCCACTTATAAATTTGACCATAGTTACCTAAATTATCTCTATACTTTGTTATCCCTACATCTGTTTATGGCATTTCGTTTGAGGACTAAATTCTTATTTATTTATTTTTATTTATTTATTTATTTTTTGAGACAGTCGCACTCTGTCTCCCAGGCTCGAGTGCAGTGGCACGATCTCGGCTCACTGCAAGCTCCATCTCCCGGGTTCACGCCATTCTCCTGCCTCAGCCTCCTGAGTAGCTGGGACTACAGGCGCCTGCCGCAACACCCGGCAAATTTTTTTGTATTTTTAGTAGAGACAGGGTTTCACTGTGTTAGACAGGATGGTCTCGATCTCCTGACCTCATGATCCACCTGCCTTGGCCTCACTGACATCATGATCCACCCGCCTCGGCCTCCGAAAGTGCTGGAATTACAGTCGTGAGCCACCACGCCCAGCCATTTTTTTTTTTTTTTTTTTAATCTTGCCCAAATTCCTAAGAGGTTTGAGGAGTCATGTCCTACAAATCATAAATTACCATCAGATGGGTTTTCTGTAACCCCATGTATCGTGACTTACTTTCCAACCTGACTCTGTCATAACATAGGAGATAAGGAAGAAAATAAAAATATTTTACCCCAAAACATGTTTCTTTGCCCATATGTTGAAATGGCCCTGCAAAGTTGTCCT
The DNA here is from genome assembly GCF_001698545.2 of Rhinopithecus bieti. Lineage (NCBI taxonomy): Eukaryota > Metazoa > Chordata > Mammalia > Primates > Cercopithecidae > Rhinopithecus > Rhinopithecus bieti. The sequence continues at coordinate 181,961 of NW_016803659.1, read as the reverse complement.
TTGTGGGAGAAAATTTGTCTCTGTGAAGAATCTCTATTAACACAGAGATCTTTTTCTTCTAGGTCCTCCTAATCCTAAAGAGATTAACTAGAAGTCTAGCACCTTTTAAAGATCTGAATAGAAAGCATTTGTCATCTATTGTCTCTAAGGACAGCCACTATAAGACTTCAAAAGAACCTTGGTCTCCACAATCTTTTATCTTTACTTGAATGTTTCCCAAGTCTTCTATCATTCCAGGTCTTCAGATAAACTCAACCAGTTGTCAACCAGAAATGTTTAAATTTACCTATGACCTGGAAGCCCCTCCACTGGTTGGAATTGTCCTGCCTTTCTGGACCAAACCAATGTATTTCTTTTTTTCTTTTTTTTGAGACAGTTTCGCTCTATCACCCAGGCTTGAATGCAGTGGTGTGATCTCGGCTCACTGCAAGCTCTGCCTCCCGGGTTCATGCCATTCGCCTGCCTCAGTCTCCCAAGTAGCTGGGACTACAGGTGCCCGCCATCACACCCGGCTAATTTTTTGCATTTTTAGTAGAAATGGGGTTTCACTGTATTAGCCAGGATGGTCTCTATCTGACCTCGTGATCCACCCGCTTCAGCCTCCCAAAATGCTGGGACCACAAGCTGAGCCACCGTGCCCGACCAACCAATTTATTTCTTAAATGTATTTGATTGATGTCTCATGCCTCCCTAAAATGTATGAAACCAAGCTGCACCCTAACCACGTTGGGAACATGTTCTTAAGACCTCCTGAGAGCTGTGTCATGGGCCACGGTCACTCATATTTTGCTCAGAATAAATCTTTTCACATATTTTACAAAGTTTGACTCTTCCTTGACACTTTTGACTTTAATATTATTATTATTATTATTATTACTATTATTTGTGAGACGGAGTCTCTTTCTGTCGTCAGGCTGAAGTGCATTGGCATGATCTCGGCTCACTGCAACCTTTAACTCCTGGGTTCAAATGATTCTCCTGCCTCAGCCTCCCGATTAGAGGTGCGCCACCATGCCCAGCTAATTTTTGTATTTTTAGTAGAGACGGGGTTTCACTGTGTTGTCCAGGATGGTCACCATCTCTTGACCTTGTGATCAGCCCCCCTCGGCCTCCCAAAGTGCTGGGATTACAGGTGTGAGCCACCGCACCTGTCCTTTACTGGAATATTCTTAAAGGCCCAGCTCAAATATTATCCTTTTCCCTCCAGGTACTGTTTTTCTAACCTCTGTACTGTTGACATTTGGAGCGGGCAGTGATTTGATTTTTTGTTTGTTTGTTTATGTATTTTTAGAGACAGGATCTGACTCTGTCACCCATGCTGGAATGCAGTGGCATGATTGTAGCTCACTGCAGCCTTGAACTTCTGAGCTCAAGTGATCTTCCTGCCTCAGCTTCTTGAGTTAACTGGGACTACAAATGCACACCACTACGCCTGGCTAATTGAGATGAGCTGTCACTGTGGGCAGCTATCTATGCATTCTTAAGTAGTAACCCCCCTGTTGTGACTATCAAAAATGTATCCAGACATTACCAAATGTCAACTAGGGAAAAAGGTCTCCTTTGGTTAGGAACCACCAGTTTACCCGGTCATTCTATCATTTACTCCATATCCCAAAGCCAGACTAAATTTCTCCTTTCTCTATGCTCCTAGAAAAATTGGGCTTTATTCTTTTGCTAAATCAGATTCAGAGAGTCGTATATTTTAAATAAATAAAGGGTTTGCACACATACACTCACACACATACATCGAACTTCATCTTTTGTAATGTCACCTATGCCACTTTTTCATTAATACCAAAAACTAATCATTTACCATCGTTCAAATGTCACATAATTTGGCATAATTGGTTTCCCAGAGCAGAAAGGTTAGACTGGGAGTAGTTAGGAGCTGTTCTTAACCTTCCTTGAATGAGAGATAGATGTGACTGGGGGATAAAATCCAGTTAAGTGGGTAGAATAAGGTGGCTGGGGCACAGGGCATGGGACAATGGGATGGTTAATTTTATGTGTCAACATTGAGGGTGTTTTTGCATAAGATTAACATTTAAACAGAAGATTGTCCTCCAGAATGTGCGTGGGCCTCATTCAATCAATTGAAGGACTAAACAGAACAAGCAGGGGGACTTCCTTCAGCCGACTGCCTGAAACTGCACCTTTGGCTCTGTTTCACCTCTAGCCTACTGGCCCGCACTGCAGATTCTGGAATTGCCAGCCTCCAAAATCATGGGAGCCAATTCTTTGTAATAAATCTGTATTTCTTTACATACATATACACATCCTATTGGTTGTTTCTATGAAGAACGCTGACTACTGCAGAAATCTGTGGAAAGTTGGTAGTTGAAGCCGGCAGAAAGCATTGAAGGGTCCAATACAGAAGAATAAGGTTTTATTGAACATCTTGGGGGACACAGCCATAGAGATTTCAGAAAGAGGAGGCATTTAGAAATTCGGGCAGTTAATTGACATCAGAGTAGTCTTTCAGCAGGTAGGAATGCCCCCAACCCTCTTTTATGAATAAAGAAACTGGCAAATGAGGTATGAGTCCAAAGACTTGCCAGGATAGTAACTTGGATCAGGAAACACATGATGGATTGAGGCTTAGATTCTTAAAGAAGAAGTTAGATAATGAATAAAGAAACTTTTTATTACATGATATTGGATATGCCAAAATTGTTATAAGAACCAGTAAGCAGTAATACTAATAGTGACTTTTGCGGAGTGAACACTGGAGTGAGAAAATCACAGCAGCTGTTCACACCTGTCTGCATAGTACATGATGATTTATCAGTGATAGCCCTAACCTATTACTTTTGAGAGGGGACAATAATTAGCTGCTAACTTGTTGTTGTTCCTGAAAATGTCCTTGTAATTTGTAAAATCCCAACCGATAAAGCTCTCCTTTTTGCGGGAAAACAGAAAAATCACACATTTATTTGTTCAAAGCATTTTCTAAAATTAATGTATTTTAATTTTTGACTTATGAGGGAAAAAATCCATCTCTGTATCATAGCCTAAAATATTATCAGAGATCACTGTTAAATATCATAAATCTCAATTATAATTAGTCATATTGAGTTTAATAACAATATTGATCTCTTGACTACTTTGAACTATTAACAATATGTTTCTGAAGGAGTTATTTTATTTGTAGTAAGAAATTGTTTCCAGCTTCACACTGCTTTCTTTCTCTACAATAGCACCAATAGAATACCAACAAATACCAGCGTGTTCTATGCGCTACCACTTTCCTTTTTCTCCACCTACTCAGTCATTTTTCTCTTTAGTTGGGGAATGTTATAACAATCACTCTTCCCTGTTGTCACAGAATTTAAAAAATTTGTCCCCAGACTGAAAAAAACAAACAAGCAAAAAGATTGTGAAAGAATGATAAAAATACAGATTCCTGGGTCATACCTTCAAGTTTCTGATGCAGGAAATCTGGAATGGGCCTAGGATTTGCCTTTTCACCTAACATGCTGGGTAACTCTGATGCGAAGATTTAAGAACCATGGCTTGAGAATCATTGGTGTAAGCAGTAGTCCCTGTTCCTAATATACTAACTGTTACTAAGATACTTACAATATGCAGCAGACAAAACGTCAAAGATTTTGGTATCAACATACTCTAGGTAGAGAACATAACTACAAAGGGAAAAGCAACTGGTTTTAACCACTAACTTGACTCTCTTTTTCTCCTTACTCCTTTAAAATCCTTCTGCTTCTCTTTTTCCTTTCTTTCACAGCCTCCTCAAAGTTATAGCTGTTTGAGAAGACTTGAAACACAGCAAAAAAGACTCCATTTCAATTCTTTTCAATTATTACTTTTATTCAGTTTGGGTACCAAAACTGATACTAAAATATAACTTCAAATTATTAATTAAAACAACAGATAAAATATTTAATTTTCAAAAAAAAAGCAATTCATATACTCATTTTCAACCTGCGTGATGCTATTCAAGGAAGATTTGTATATTACTGCTCCACAAATTTAACATTCACAAGTTTAATGCGTGGGAGCAGCACATTTCAGTGTGTAAGCCAGAATGATTACTTGTAGGAAAAGAGGAAGAAGATTCCTGAAAACTCCATGCTCCTAATGTGAGCATGGTACCAGGCCAAAGAATGAATAACACTTCCAAGAAAACAATTAGCAGCAGGCAAAGCCAGAAAAGCATTAGCAATGGAAAATCACAAACACAAAGACACAGACAGTAGATTGAGAAATTTTCGGGACAGTTTATGCCTACATAATAATATATTTAGATATAATGAGTACTCCAAAGCAAAATAATTAGTTCACTGGGCTTAACAGGAGATGGTGGGCACTACTGAGAGACAGGACTAGCTGGATTTCCTAGGCCTACTAAGAATTCCTAAGCCTCTCTGGGGAAGGTGACTGCACCCACCTTTAAGCATGGGGCTTGTAACTCAGCTCACACTCGACCAATCAGGTAGTAAAGAGAGCTCACTAAAATATCAATTAGGTTAAAAGCAGGAGGTAAAGAAATAGTCAATCGTCTATAGCCTGAGAGCACAGAGGGAGGGACAATTATTGGGATATAAATCCAAGCATTCCAGCTGGCCGTGGCAACCCCTTTGGGTCCCCTCCCATTATATGGGAACTCTGTTTTCACTCTGTTAAATTTTGCAACAGCACGCTCTTCTGGTCCGTGTTTCTTCCAGCTTGAGCTGAGCTTTTCCTTGCCGTCCAGCACTGCTGATCACCGCCCTTGCAGACCTGCCACTGACTTCCACCCCTCGGGGTCCGACAGGGTGACCGCTGCACTTCTGATCCAGCTAGGCGCCCACTGCTGCTCCCGATCAGGCTAGAGGCTCGCCATTGTTCCCATGCACCTAAGTGCCTGGCTTTGTCCTAATCGAGCTTAAAACTAGTCGCTGGGTTCCATGGTTCTCTTTCGTGACCCATGGCTTCTAATAGAGCTATAACACTCACCGCGTGGCCCAAAGTTCCATTCCTGGGAATTGTGAGGCCAAGAACCCCAGGTCAAAAAACAAAAGGCTTGCCACCATCTTGGGAATGGCCCGCCACCATCTTGGGAGCTCTAAGAACAAAGACCTGCTGGTAACACTACTAGGAGAGAGACAATGTTGGTTTTAAGAAAGTCTGTGTATTAGTTTGCTAGGGTTGCTGTAGCAAGGTGCAACAGACTGGTGGCTTAACCAACAGAAGTGAATTTCCTCATGGTTCTAGGGGCTAGAGGTCTCAGATAAAGGTGATGGCAGGGTTTGGTTTTGTTTTTTTTTTTTTCCTCCCTCTAAGGTCCCTCCTCTTGGCTTGCAGATGGCTGTCTTCTGTGTCTTCACAGTGTCTTTCCTCTGTACTTCTCTGTGTTCAAATTTCCTCTTTTATAAGGATGCAAGTCATATTGGATTATGGTGCACCCGAATGGTCTTATTTTAATTTAATTACCCCTTTAAAGACCCTATTTCCAAATACGGTTACATTCTGAGGTACTAGTGTTAGGACTTCAACATATACATTTTGTGGGGACATAATTCAGTCCACAACAGTCTGTCACAAAGTTGTGTCTTCTAGTATCACCAAAATATGCACTAGCTAGGTAAACACAGTCTTGAAACTCTAGTCTTTCATGAATTGTGAATTCCATCACTTCAGTTTTAGAATATCAAAATTCCTGTCACAGTTATTCCAGTTGCAGCTTTCTCCCACTCTATCCTGCTCCTGTCACTTTGTCCAGCAGAAATCTTGGCATAATAGCAGTTCAGCTCCCACAGACAGGCAACAGGGCAGGAACAGCACATAAGACTTAATTTACTGCAGTCAAGCATTTAGACAGCCCAGCAGCACCGGAAGATTGATTTATTGCCAGCAAACTCACAGAAGTGCCATAGTGATGACTTGTCTTATGGGGATGATAAAAGTTCCTGGTTATGTACACTGTGCTATCCACTGTCAGTAGGGAGTAGAAGGAAGGAGAATAGTTACCATTTGGTCCTTTGCAAAGAAGTGTGGAGATTCACCAAGCCCTTCTAATGTGCTAGGTAATGTGTTAAGCCTGTTACACACACAAATACCCCATTTAATCCAAGCAATAGACTTCTAAAGTTGATAGGTTGTTATTACCACTTTACAGATTTGTAAAGTCAAGGTTTAGTGACTTGCCCAGAGGCATCTAGATTTTAAAACAGCTTTATTAAAGTGACAGGCAATAAAGTGCACATATTCAAAATGTGCAATCTGATACATTTTGACATGTGTATACATCTGTAAACACAATCAAGGTATTGAACTTATCCATCACCCGCCAAAGTTCTGTCATGTGTCTAACCCCTCCTTCCTGCACTACCCTCCCTCAACACACATATCCCCAGGCGATACTGATCTGTGCTCTATCACTATACATTGACATGCATGCCCTGGAATTTTATTTTGAATCAACTTTATTTCCCTTGTCTTACTGCCTTTAGCAGGGCAAAAGTAGGGCTTACCTTGTTCAACTTCTGTCTTTTGTTACCTGACGTCAAGTGTCATGAAGAACATTTACTTCACATATTTTGTCTGATTTTAATGGTTGTTTCAGGTAGGAGACTCCATCTAGTCCCTGTTACTCTATGTTGACCGAGAGCTTCTGTCTATCTGTTATACAGATTTTAAGTGACAAAGTGGAGCTGGAAGCCAAGTCTCTCCTATCTACTACCATATACTAACAGTCAAGATCAGAGCAAAAGGGCCTAGACCCCATTTCAATGTCCTTCAGCCTCACACCACCTTTCTGTGATTTTATTTCCCAAAATACTGTCTCTTGGAGTTTATTACTGCCTTCTAAATAAATTCATATGTCAGCATACAGTATTCTTTTCTGTATCCTCTGTTTAAGACCAGTCTTGGTTATATGTTGGGTGTAATTAAGTGAGAAACTGCTAGAAAATAATGTCATTTTGTGACTCTCTTAAGGGTCCAATTAGACTGGGAAAATAGTGAAATTGCAAAAAATAAAATAAATAAAATAACAAAAAAGTTAGCTGGGTGTGGTGGCACACACATGTATTCCCAGCTACTTGAGAGGCTGAGGCAAGAGGATCACTTGAGCCCAGGAGTTAGAGGCTGCAGTGAATTTAACTAAAATTTTATTAATTATTCAAAAAATGTTCTAAAGAGGAAAAGATGTTAGAAATTGGTTAAACATTATTTAATCAAACACATACACTGACTGCAAAATATCTGTAAAAAATGAACTTTATTNAGCTGTTTGAGAAGACTTGAAACACAGCAAAAAAGACTCCATTTCAATTCTTTTCAATTATTACTTTTATTCAGTTTGGGTACCAAAACTGATACTAAAATATAACTTCAAATTATTAATTAAAACAACAGATAAAATATTTAATTTTCAAAAAAAAAGCAATTCATATACTCATTTTTCAACCTGCGTGATGCTATTCAAGGAAGATTTGTATATTACTGCTCCACAAATTTAACATTCACAAGTTTAATGCGTGGGAGCAGCACATTTCAGTGTGTAAGCCAGAATGATTACTTGTAGGAAAAGAGGAAGAAGATTCCTGAAAACTCCATGCTCCTAATGTGAGCATGGTACCAGGCCAAAGAATGAATAACACTTCCAAGAAAAACAATTAGCAGCAGGCAAAGCCAGAAAAGCATTAGCAATGGAAAAATCACAAACACAAAGACACAGACAGTAGATTGAGAAATTTTCGGGACAGTTTATGCCTACATAATAATATATTTAGATATAATGAGTACTCCAAAGCAAAATAATTAGTTCACTGGGCTTAACAGGAGATGGTGGGCACTACTGAGAGACAGGACTAGCTGGATTTCCTAGGCCTACTAAGAATTCCTAAGCCTCTCTGGGGAAGGTGACTGCACCCACCTTTAAGCATGGGGCTTGTAACTCAGCTCACACTCGACCAATCAGGTAGTAAAGAGAGCTCACTAAAATATCAATTAGGTTAAAAGCAGGAGGTAAAGAAATAGTCAATCGTCTATAGCCTGAGAGCACAGAGGGAGGGACAATTATTGGGATATAAATCCAAGCATTCCAGCTGGCCGTGGCAACCCCCTTTGGGTCCCCTCCCATTATATGGGAACTCTGTTTTCACTCTGTTAAATTTTGCAACAGCACGCTCTTCTGGTCCGTGTTTCTTCCAGCTTGAGCTGAGCTTTTCCTTGCCGTCCAGCACTGCTGATCACCGCCCTTGCAGACCTGCCACTGACTTCCACCCCTCGGGGTCCGACAGGGTGACCGCTGCACTTCTGATCCAGCTAGGCGCCCACTGCTGCTCCCGATCAGGCTAGAGGCTCGCCATTGTTCCCATGCACCTAAGTGCCTGGCTTTGTCCTAATCGAGCTTAAAACTAGTCGCTGGGTTCCATGGTTCTCTTTCGTGACCCATGGCTTCTAATAGAGCTATAACACTCACCGCGTGGCCCAAAGTTCCATTCCTGGGAATTGTGAGGCCAAGAACCCCAGGTCAAAAAACAAAAAGGCTTGCCACCATCTTGGGAATGGCCCGCCACCATCTTGGGAGCTCTAAGAACAAAGACCTGCTGGTAACACTACTAGGAGAGAGACAATGTTGGTTTTAAGAAAGTCTGTGTATTAGTTTGCTAGGGTTGCTGTAGCAAGGTGCAACAGACTGGTGGCTTAACCAACAGAAGTGAATTTCCTCATGGTTCTAGGGGCTAGAGGTCTCAGATAAAGGTGATGGCAGGGTTTGGTTTTGTTTTTTTTTTTTTCCTCCCTCTAAGGTCCCTCCTCTTGGCTTGCAGATGGCTGTCTTCTGTGTCTTCACAGTGTCTTTCCTCTGTACTTCTCTGTGTTCAAATTTCCTCTTTTTATAAGGATGCAAGTCATATTGGATTATGGTGCACCCGAATGGTCTTATTTTAATTTAATTACCCCTTTAAAGACCCTATTTCCAAATACGGTTACATTCTGAGGTACTAGTGTTAGGACTTCAACATATACATTTTGTGGGGACATAATTCAGTCCACAACAGTCTGTCACAAAGTTGTGTCTTCTAGTATCACCAAAATATGCACTAGCTAGGTAAACACAGTCTTGAAACTCTAGTCTTTCATGAATTGTGAATTCCATCACTTCAGTTTTAGAATATCAAAATTCCTGTCACAGTTATTCCAGTTGCAGCTTTCTCCCACTCTATCCTGCTCCTGTCACTTTGTCCAGCAGAAATCTTGGCATAATAGCAGTTCAGCTCCCACAGACAGGCAACAGGGCAGGAACAGCACATAAGACTTAATTTACTGCAGTCAAGCATTTAGACAGCCCAGCAGCACCGGAAGATTGATTTATTGCCAGCAAACTCACAGAAGTGCCATAGTGATGACTTGTCTTATGGGGGATGATAAAAGTTCCTGGTTATGTACACTGTGCTATCCACTGTCAGTAGGGAGTAGAAGGAAGGAGAATAGTTACCATTTGGTCCTTTGCAAAGAAGTGTGGAGATTCACCAAGCCCTTCTAATGTGCTAGGTAATGTGTTAAGCCTGTTACACACACAAATACCCCATTTAATCCAAGCAATAGACTTCTAAAGTTGATAGGTTGTTATTACCACTTTACAGATTTGTAAAGTCAAGGTTTAGTGACTTGCCCAGAGGCATCTAGATTTTAAAAACAGCTTTATTAAAGTGACAGGCAATAAAGTGCACATATTCAAAATGTGCAATCTGATACATTTTGACATGTGTATACATCTGTAAACACAATCAAGGTATTGAACTTATCCATCACCCGCCAAAGTTCTGTCATGTGTCTAACCCCTCCTTCCTGCACTACCCTCCCTCAACACACATATCCCCAGGCGATACTGATCTGTGCTCTATCACTATACATTGACATGCATGCCCTGGAATTTTATTTTGAATCAACTTTATTTCCCTTGTCTTACTGCCTTTAGCAGGGCAAAAGTAGGGCTTACCTTGTTCAACTTCTGTCTTTTGTTACCTGACGTCAAGTGTCATGAAGAACATTTACTTCACATATTTTGTCTGATTTTAATGGTTGTTTCAGGTAGGAGACTCCATCTAGTCCCTGTTACTCTATGTTGACCGAGAGCTTCTGTCTATCTGTTATACAGATTTTAAGTGACAAAGTGGAGCTGGAAGCCAAGTCTCTCCTATCTACTACCATATACTAACAGTCAAGATCAGAGCAAAAGGGCCTAGACCCCCATTTCAATGTCCTTCAGCCTCACACCACCTTTCTGTGATTTTTATTTCCCAAAATACTGTCTCTTGGAGTTTATTACTGCCTTCTAAATAAATTCATATGTCAGCATACAGTATTCTTTTTCTGTATCCTCTGTTTAAGACCAGTCTTGGTTATATGTTGGGTGTAATTAAGTGAGAAACTGCTAGAAAATAATGTCATTTTGTGACTCTCTTAAGGGTCCAATTAGACTGGGAAAAATAGTGAAATTGCAAAAAATAAAAATAAATAAAAATAACAAAAAAGTTAGCTGGGTGTGGTGGCACACACATGTATTCCCAGCTACTTGAGAGGCTGAGGCAAGAGGATCACTTGAGCCCAGGAGTTAGAGGCTGCAGTGAATTTAACTAAAAATTTTATTAATTATTCAAAAAATGTTCTAAAGAGGAAAAAGATGTTAGAAATTGGTTAAACATTATTTAATCAAACACATACACTGACTGCAAAAATATCTGTAAAAAATGAACTTTATTATGTAAACATTAGAAATATGTCTTAAATTCAGGTATAATTTTTATCTGACAGACTTGAGAATTTATATTTTATGGTTCATTACAATGGTTATGTAAACATTAGAAATATGTCTTAAATTCAGGTATAATTTTTATCTGACAGACTTGAGAATTTATATTTTATGGTTCATTACAATGGTTGCCATTCACAGACACAAAACACAACTTACCCCGCCAAGGGGAAAACTCACATATTAAGAATCTTCTCATTGATTTCCAAATACCCATGTACATGAATATTTTTTTAAATAGCAAGCTTCTCTATTTCTATAGAAACTCAAACAACAGGTACATCTGAACCCAGGCTACCATCTGTAGTAACACATAGATTTTTACATGTTCATAGAGCTGAAAAGCATGTAACGAAATCTCTTTTATTAAGGCAGCGAGGAGACCACAGATAAGTTGTGTTTTATGGCCTTCATTGTTACTGATTCCTTTGCAAAAATTGTTAATGATTTATCTTTGAAAATACATATCTTTGGCCAGGCATGGTGGCTCACGCCTGTAATCCCAGCACTTTGGGAGGCCAAGGCGGGTGGATCACGAGGTCAGGAGCTCAAGACCAGCCTGGCCAGTATGGTGAAACCCCGTCTCTACTAAAAATGCAAAAATTACCCGGGCTTGGTGGCGTGTGCCTGTAGTCTTAGCTACTCGGGAGGCTGAGGCAGAAGAATCGCTTGGACCCAGGAGAGGGAGGTTGCAGTGAACTGAGATCATGTCACTGCACTCCAGTTTGGGTGACAGAGTGAGACTCTCTCAAAAAAAAAGAAAAGAAAATACTTATCCTTAGGCTGGGTGCAGTGGCTCACATCTATAATCCCAGCACTTTGGGAGGCTGAGGTGGGCGGATCTCTTGAGGTCGGGAGTTTGAGACCAGCCTGACCAACATGGAGAAATCCCATCTCTACTAAAAATATAAAATTAGCTGGGATTGGTGGCACGTGCCTGTAATCCCAGCTAATTGGGAGGCTGAGACTTGAACCCGGGAGGCAGAGGTTGCAGTGAGCCGAGATTGTGCCATTGCACTCCAGCCTGGGCAACAAGAGCGAAACTCCAATTTATTAAAAAAAAAAAAAGAAAGAAAATACATTTTCAATTACTCTATTAGAGTAATTGAAGCCTTTAGTTTGAGGGGGGAAAAAAACAAGAAAAGTATAGGGCAAACTAAAAAAAAAAGGAACTACATAGCCACAGGACAGATGCATTGTGAAAATATTTGATAATAGAAGTTAGAACATAGTTCAAGCTTCTGTTGGTCACATACTAGTTTATAATCTTAGACAGTCACTATGCCTCTTTTAACCTTGAGATTGATAAAAGGATGAAATAAGGTAATAGATATGAAGGCACTTTGGAAACTGTTAACCATGATAGAGTAATTAAAACTTTTTTTGACCTGATGTATTTTAAATTTCATTAAGTCAGAGATCTCTAATTAGCCACTGTATCCCCAGCATTATCAAGAGTGCCGACATATGGTCACTTCTCAATATATATTTTCTGAATGAAGGAATAAATACATGGATGCATAAATCTCATCTCTTGCCATTCCCTATCTCTCATGTTCAAGCCCAGTCACACATATCAATTTACCAGTTCTGAGCCCTATCTCGTTTTTTTCTGACTTTGGTCCCTTTGCACATACTGTTTTCTATGCCTGAGTGCTCCCACTACCTTCAGTGGCTGGCTGACACCCTCTTTCAAACTCAGTCCAGGTGTCAACTTCTTCAGGGAGCTTTCTTTTACTGTCCACCATCTGAGACTTGCACTTCTGTCACTCCACTGCACTCACATTCTGATGCAACTCTGCCATTGGGGTTTCACAATGCTCACTTCTGCCCCGGGCACATTCACTCTTTTGTTTCTCTGCCAAGCCTTAAGCTTCCAGAGAATAGACTTTTAGACTTGCATCTTGAGAGGCTACATACGGTATATGGCATTTAGACAATGGCCAATTCATAACCATAATAATAAATAATTATTTAATAAACTCCTTGATGCTGGGAATAATCTATTTGACATCTTTAACATCTACTACTAAGTTTGGTGCAGCTCTAAATAAGAGACACTAAGTTAATATTAAATAGCTAATTCATTATTCATTTATTTTACCTAATACCTATGAATAGCTTCCTATTCTATTCCCCAATTTATGTAGCTTTCTTCCTTGTATTATTCTTATGCATCATAAAAATCTTGTACTAGTCCATTCTTATGCTGCTATAAGGACATACCTGAGACTGGGTAATTTATAAAGGAAAGAGGTGGAATTGACTCACAGTTCCGTAGGGAGGGGTGGCCTCAGGAAACTTACAATCACGGTGGAAGGGGAAGCAAACATGTCCTTCTTCACAGGGTGGCAGAAGGGAGAAGAATGAGAGCTGAGTGAAGGGGGAAGCCCATTTTAAAACCATCAGATCTCGTGAGAACTTACTATCACAAGAATAGCATGGGGAAAACTGCCCCCATGATTCAGTTACCTGCCATTGAGGCCCCCCCACATGATAGGTGCGGATTATGGGAGCTACAATTTAAGTTGAGATTTGAGTGGGGACATAGCCGAATCATATCATTCTGCCTGATCCCTCCCAAATCTCAGGTCCTCACATTTCACAACATAGTCATGCCCTTCCAACAGTCTCCCAAAGTCTTAACTCATTCCAGCATTAACTCAAAAGTCCAAGTCCACAGTCTCCTTTGGGACAAGACAAGTCCCTTCCACCTATGAGCCTGTTAAATCAAAAACAAGTTAGTTACTTCCTAGATACAATGGAAGTACAGACAGTGGGTAAATACACCAATCCTAAATGGGAGAAATTGGCCAAAACAAAGGGGCTACACGCCCCATGCAAGTTCGAAATCCAATGAGGCAGTAATTAAATCTTAAACCTTCGAAATAATCTCCTTTGACTCCATGTCTCATATCCAGGTCACACTGATGCAATAGGTGGGCTCTCATGGGCCTTCAATACCTCTGCCCCTGTGTCTTTGCAGGTACAGCCCTCCTCCCAGCTGCTTTCATGGGTGGACATTGAGTGCCTGCAGCTTTTCCAAATGCACAGTGCAAACTGCCAGTAGATCTAACATTCTGGGGACTAGAGAATGGTGGCCCTCTTCTTGTAGCTCCACTAGGCAGTGCCTCAGTGGGGACACTGTGTGGGGCCTCCAACTCCACTTTTATGCTCTGCTTTCTCTTGAATCCTATGCCGCTTAGACTTTTTTCCCTCCCACCAGATGCTCTAAATCATCTCTCTCAAGTTCAAAGTTCCACAGATCTCTAGGGAGGGGGCAAAATGCCACCGGTCTCTTTGCTTAAGCATAACAAGAATCACCTTTATTTCAGTTGCCAACAAGTTCCTCATCTCTACCTGAGACCACCTCAGCCTGGACATTATTGTCCATACCACTATCATCATTTTGGTCAAAACCATTCAAGAAGTCTCTAGGAAGTTCCAAACTTTCCTGTGTCTTTCTGTCTTCTGAGCCCTCCAAAACTCAACCTCTGCCTGTTACCCAGTTCCAAAGTTGCTTGCACACTTTCAGGTATCTTTACAGCAACACCCCACTTCTGGTACCAATTTACTGTGTTAGCTCATTCTCACACTGCTATAAGGACATACCTGAGACTGGGTAATTTAAAAGGACACAGGTTTAATTGACTCACAGTTCCAGAGGGCTAGGGAATCCTCAGGAAACTTACAACCGTGGCAGAAGGGGAAGCAAACATGTCCTTCTTCACAAGGCAGCAGAAGAAAGAATAATGAGAGCCAATCAAAGGGGGGAAGCCCCTTATAAAACCACCAGATCTTGTAAGAACTCACTATCACAAAAATCGCATGGGGAAACTGCCCCATGATTTCAATTACCTCCCACTGAGTGCCTCCCAAAACATGTGGAGATTATGGGAACTACAATTCAAGATGAGATATGAGTGGGGACACAGTCAAACCATATCAGATCTCTATACAAGGGAAATATTCTGCAGGATGAGAAATGCCAAGGAATAAAAATGGAACTACCAGTAATCTAGAGATTTATGTCCTTAATAATTTTTCTATTTTAAAAGGCTCAAAGAAATATTGATGATAGGCAGACATTTCAAGTGCACTTATACATCTCATTCTACCTGAAAACACACTTTTCCTAAAAGTCAGTAAATACAAACTGCTAGAAGTGCCCATTATATTTATATCCATATATGTATTTTTTAAGGCAGTTCTTAGTTTTCTATATTAGTCTTCATTTTGTCTTCCTTTCCATTTGAAAAAAAATAGTTAATACACTTTGGTTGTGACCTGTTTTAACTTTAAATTTATTGCTTACATTTTACCTTATGCAATGCTCTTATGGTGACATACACACTAAGAGCATATATACAGTATAATGTATATGTATATATTTATATTACTACCATCTACTTCTCTAACAAGTCACTTGCAACTTCAGGCATATATGACTTCTTTGCAAGAATATTTGAAATCTACAGAATACAGATATTGAAAAAGCATGTTTATGAAGAAGTATTTCTTCCTTTGTGATATATTTGTAATATGTATTGTAATTATTGTCGTCCCTAAATTTACCAAGATGATTGTAAAAAGTTCCAAAAATCTGAAGGGTAGCCTAATAGTATCTTCAGTTCCAGCCTCTGACAATCTGTGTAAATTTAGTGACAATTTAAAATGGCTAAGAAGATCTAGCATTCACTGCTTGAAAACAAAATTTGTTAATACAATTTTCAGTTCTTAGATGTTTAACCAGGTGTGTTTGACATTCTTGGGCAAAACAGGAAAATTAGTTGCTTTTAATGTAGGTGAAAGGATACAGAGTAGCGCACATATAAGATTAACAAGGTAGAAATCTAATATACAACACGAGGACCACAATTAATAAAATTATACTTTATTGAGGATTTTTGTCAAATAAGTAGACTTCATCTACTCTTGTCACCAAACAGGTAATTATGTGAAATTATAGTTGCATTACTCTTTCACTATAGTAACCATTTTACTATTTATACGTATCCTCTGACATCATGCTGTGAACCTCAAATACAAACAATACAATTTATTTGAAAAAAGGCAATTAATTGCTTTAAGAACTATAGAATCAATAAGATTGATGTAATTCAATAGGGTGATTATCTAAAAATGCTTTTTTATAATTTTTATGCCTCAATTATTGTTCATTCAGCTGTAATCAAATGTGATATCTTAGCCATCTTTAAATAAAATTTGTTTAAAATGTGCCCTAATGATTTCTTAAATAACAACTTTTAAATCTACTGAGACAGTTAGTAAGACAAAGTAGTTTAAAATAAAAATTTAAACCTTTATAGAAACTCTGTGACAACTCTGACTAGGACTGAAATACATTGATCCCATTCTGTGCTAATATAAATTGGCTAGAAACTTTCTAGGCATTTTCAGTGATTTTCCACTGAGATTTCTGACCTTTATCTAACAGAAGAATGAAATCTCCAAAGTGCAGAAATTTTTCCTCTAGTTTCCTACCTTGTACAAAAATCCAAATCCAATGCTTGTCCCAGACGGTACATGTTGTTACTTTACGTAAGCCTGGATTTTCTGGCCCCTGTACATTTGGATTAACTCCTGAATGAGCACAATTGTCCTGAATTAGTGTGAAATATATTGGCTCATTGAAATATGTTCCCTCTGAGGCATTTTCTTTGCTAGGGGAGCTGATATTAAGTAGGCCTTGCTATTTGATATTATTAATGGCATTTTAATGTAGAGTCAACCTCACTCATAGGTCTCGAGTGACCCTTAAAAAAGTCCCTCACAAGAATAGAAATGTAAATGGATTGGTAGAATGAGGAAACTATGCTCCATTCTTCTCTCTTCATAGTGGCCCTCACTTTCATCTTTCATTTCCCTTGGCTACAGGGTACCCTCAGGAAATTCACCTGCTATATACTGACCATAATAGCATTAATCAGAAGAATAAGAGATACTTACATGAAATAGATCTATTCATTTGAGCTAAAAATATGCATATTGGAATAAGATGTTTTATGCCTTCTTCGTACCAATTTTAAAACCACCAAAACTACCTTCAAAATGATGATTTTTAAATAACTAAGCAATGGAGGTCTGTTTTATCCTCAAGATGTGTGATTTTACTAAAGGAATAATAAATATAACAACTGAACACATACGACATTAGATAAAATACAACTAATGTGTTGAGTAAATTGTGTCCTAAATATGAATGTATAAATATAACCTGGAATGAACCTATACTGATTAGTGCAGTGAAATGGAATAAAGCCTTCTGTACAAGAAATAGTATATTGTAAAACTGAAGAAAAATCTTGGAGCCAGGGTGCTATGATCTGAATGTGTCTGTCCCCTCAAAATTCATATATTGAAAAGTAATATCAATGCAATAATATTAAAAGGTGGGGAGTTTGGGAGGTGATTAGGTCATGAGGGCTCCGTCCTCATGTCCTCTATCCCATGAAAGAGGTTTATGGGACCCACTGTGCCCTCCTACCATGTGAGAACACATAGAAGACACCGTCTATGAGGAATTGACCCTCACCAGACAATGAATCTGCTGGTACCTTGATCTTGGACTTCCCAGTCCCCAGAATTGTGAGAAATAAATTTCTGTTGTTTATAAATTACCCATTCTAAGGTATTTTGTTGTAGTAGCAGGAACAGACTAAGATATAGGACCTTCAGTCCCAAGCTGTAGGCTTTTGACTTGATTTTTCAGGTAAGGATAAAAAACCTTTGTGCAAAGAGTGACATGATCGAAGCAGCCAAGTATTTCACAGTCCTCAGCAATCTTCAAGTTCAACAGGGACTTTCTGTCATGCTGTGAAGCAAGATGCTTTTAATTCATACAGCTCTGGAAACCTCATGAAAGCACTTGATAAAGCTGATCATTTCAAATTGATTTTAAAATTCAGAAGTGCCACCTTGGGATTAATAGGTCTCCTTCAGTTTTAATCTCCAACAAGATCCCAGCAGGCTCAGCTTGCTGAGATAGATGTACACTTGAGGTGAAAATGAAAGACAGTAGGAGAGTTCACACGTTACACAGCAGAAAAGGTTGAGAGCGAGAAGTCAAGGTTAAGGGATGTGAGCACTGTTGACCTACTCACAATGAGAGAGGGAAGATAAAACCATGGTATATAATGACATAAGGAGATATTAAACAGAAGCCAGGGAACCATTATTTCTTCCTGACAAGGGGAAAGGAATAGGATATAATGGTCATGTGCTGCAGTAGGGAGTAGTTAGGTCAAATACTGAGAAAATTTCAGCTTAAAGAACATTTAAACAAGTATTCACAGGAGGATTGAGAAACCATTGTTACACTACATATTCAAGACAGAAACTTGGCATTCATTCTTCAAGAAAGATTAAACAGTAGTCCACTGCCTGCTAAACTGACTGGGTGTCTTTTCATTTTTTAAAAAAACTTTACGTTTTATTATGGAAAGGTGGAGAGGGAGGGAGGCCACACAATATCAACCAAATTCTTATAAACTTTCTCACAATATGGTTTTGATTGTACTATCACTAACTAAAACAGAATTCATAAGCAAAGACTGTGACATTGTGGAGCTTTAGTCAGTGAGTTAAAAAAAATCAGCACAAATGCCCAGTAGGAACATTAGGCACTGAATGAATATAAGCCTTGCAATTTTCAATGTCTTCTCATCTAATTTGATAGTATCTTTTCATCCACTAGTGGTTGGCATAAATCTCAGACTATAACTTGGGCATAAAAGAGGAATCCCTTTATTTTCTATTACCATTTAATTTCTGACTTTGTTATTTAGTGGGCCTTGGGAAATGTTAACCTGAGTTCCTCCTAGGCCTCTTTCTCTTCTCCAGGTTTGGACCATGTTTTCTGAGACCTTATGTGTTGCCTCTGGCTCTTGGTCTCTGGTCCACCCTGAGGGTTACTCAGTGTCAGTTGTTCTGGTCTGCATGAGATATTGTTCCTGTCTGCCTGCTCTTTCAGGTCAAGAGACTCTTGACTACTCCTACTTTCAGAGGAGAGAGGAGCAAAAAAATGTGAGGATCTCAGTCCAAGTGAACAGCCCGTGTGACATCCCTTAGGTAGGGAGGATCATAGTCCTGCTGAGAAACATAAAGAAGGCCAAGGTGGCTAGAGCTCAGAGAATCAAGGGAGAGAGACAGAATAAGCCCATGGGCCTGTTTACCTCGTCCCAGGATGTCACTGCTTGCTTCCTGACTCTGCCCGCTAGTTATACTACTAGGGGACAGGCCCTGTTTCTGACTTCCAGAGAACCATAGCCCAGGATAATTTGTTTCTAGGATGACAGGATAGGTTAAGCCCCCATCTACCTCTTGCTTCTCCAAGACATATTTTTTAATTTCCCCAAATCCCCCCTTTCCTCGTTACTTCCTTCATAATCCTTGTAGTATTTTTCTAAGGGTTGAGATGTACCCCAGACCTCCTCAGAGGCAATGTAATGAAGACTCATTCTAGTTGAAGGGCAGGAAGGGAAATATATCTAAGAAAAAAATGTATGTTAATATCTCCACATATTGTCCAACCTTCATTTAACAGCAATAATTGAGTGCCAACAATATGCCAGGCACTGTGCCGTGAATACAGAGATGAGCAAAGCATTTGCGATGCCTTGGGATTTCTCATAGTCTTGTGGGATAATACAAGAAAGAAAAGGATTAATATGAGAATAAACTTATATTCAAAGAACTTTTTTATAGGCTCATTTAGATTTTTGAATTTTAGCATTAAATGGAGTCAAACTACTAGAAACCCTTCGGACCCTATTTTTACAAACATAGATTCTGTATGGCATGGGATCTTCGTGGTCACTTACTTTACTTCTTATGTGATGTCCAGACACCCTTAATATCACCAAGAAGTAATCACACAATCATTGCTTGATTTTCAGTTTTGCATAAGTCCATTCAATTTTTAACAGTTCTTTTTCTTAGAAATGTCTTTCTAATAATAACAATAATAAAAAATATACTCCTTATAATTGTATTTGCTGGCCCTTACTCTGCTTTCTGGAGTCAAAACAAATAAGTCTAACTTCTCTGACATTGTAGAAGTCTTATAATTAATTATAGAGCTACGTTTGACACTAACATATTTCTCTAGAATTAGGTGCTTAACTAGATGGCCCCCAATGCAGACATTTATCATGATGATTTGCCTAGCAATGCCTCATAATTAATGTTTAAGAAATTGGATGTGGTTTATTATTCTTTTTTGCATATTACTACATCATATAAAATGCATTATGATAGATGTTTTGAATTAGTATCATTAACATATTCACTTGTGGTAGAAGAACTTTATTTGTAGCCAGAGATTCATAATCATATTTATAATATTTATGCTTTTGAAACCCACATATATTTTGCTCACCAATTTGGAAGGTGTAGTAAATATAGTAAATATAGCTCAAACATAGTAAACATTAAAAAAATGCACTAAGCTCTTGCACTAATAAACATTAATGGAAAAAGGGAGTTAAGTCAGGGATGCCTATGGTGGTAATAAATCTGGTGTAACCTCATCAGGGCAGGAGGTGTGGACTCTTAGTTTTGCAGTCCCAGAAACACAAACTTGTTAGCAACTCCAAATTGAATAAGTTCTTGGAAATGCACTTTCATTAACCAGATTGTCAATATGTGAGAGGATGTGTACTTCAGAGACCATAGCCCAGGAGAATTTGTTTCTAGGAGCAATGAAATAGGCTAAGCCCCCCCCATCTCTTGTTTCTCTGAGATGTATTTTTTATTTTAAAGAATTCCTTTTTTCTTTTCTTCCTTCACAACCTTTAAAGTATTTTTTAAAAGGTTAGAAGTTACTACATACTTCCTCTGAGTCAGTGTAATAGAGATCCAGCTTCTAGCTGAATGGAAGAAAAGGAGAGGGGGAAATCATATTTAGATTTGTGTAATATGAGATAGAGAGCCTCAGTACTTAGGATTCAGGGTACTACCTTTTCTATCTCAGGGCATCCAGAAGGCCAAAGAAATAACCAGATGCTATGAGAAAACATTAAGACTGTCACAACCCCTGAAACTGCAAAGGAACCGACAAACCAAAGAATAACTCGGACAAATCCATTTTGACAAGTAGAGGAGTTGATTAGGACTTGCATACATGACACTCCTGGATGGCAGCAGGACAGCTCTAGAGTTCAGCATTACCTCCTGTGTCCAAACTGCTTTTAAGCTCATTTTCTGGCTCTTTACCTACTGTGTTTGAGCGATGAGGCTATTTCCTTTGGTAGGTTCTCAGATACTCTCTGGGATGTATGGATTCTCAGGGACACCTGCTCCTCAGCTGGGCACCATGGCCCTGCCTCATCACTCAGTCCTCAGGATTTAGGCAATGGACATACACCCTTAGGTAGCCTGGTTGGGAATCCGTCACACTACACCAGAATATAGCTGAATTTAACAGAATCACTTATTCGTTGTCTTACCAGCTATTTGTTGTGAACTAAGGTTAACCTTAATGAATTCTCTTTGTTGTTTATTAAATTATTCCACTGTAATGTTTTATGTCCACTAGATAAGACACATATGTCAACAGTGCTAGATATACATCAATACATTATTATTGCCCAGTTGTTTGTTTTTGTATTCTCCATACAGACCACCTCCCTACTTTTAACTCATTATTATATTAAGCAGATAACAACACAGATTCCTTCTCCTATGGTTAAATTGTAGCCTTGAGAATATATTTTGGTCACCACAATTTGATTGAGGCACTCCATGTTTTTATTACACTCAAGAGATGACTTCATCATTTTGCAAAAGGCTTGTTAGTCTCATTAATACCCCTTTCACATACTATCTTATAGATGGCTGAGCCTGTCCATTTTATATTGATTTTGTTAGGTTATATTTCAAAGAGTGAACTTTCTGACCTCACACCGTGAGTAAATTAAATAAATGATTACACAGTCTTTCTGGGTATTCTAGCAAAAATCAACACAAGTCCACCAAAAACTTCACTGGGAAATTTGTAAAAGAACTGCAGTTTAAATTTTGATTCACCAGGCTTATCACTCATTCTTTCATTACAATTTTTTTCTTAAAATCTCATCAAAGATTAATGTAATCATTTATCTAAAGAGTCACATAACAAAGGAAATAGTAATAACCAACATTTCTAAAGTTGGATGTTTAGGATTACCAAGCACTTTAATACATATTATTTCCTTTGATCCTCACAGCAATGGTAGATTATGATGGTTAGTACCTTCTAAACTTTAGACTAGAAAAGTTGTCCTTGAAATGTGGCTCCCACACCAGCAGCATCAATATAACCTGAGAGTTTGATAGAAATGCAAACCTTGGTGCTCTCCAGGAGTACTGAGTCAGAAACTCTTGTTTTGTTTTGGTTTGTATATATCAAAATAGTTTTTCTCATTATAAGGTATTCAAATATTTTGGGTATAGAGATGGTGGGGGCTTCCCTACCAAATTGCCTTGCCCTCCAAAGAAGACATCAATTGTACTTGCTACTCAGCATTCATTCACCATGTACCTTCCCCAGCTTCCTTCTATGAGATGCTCCCATCCTCATTTGCTTTAAGTGAGGTATAATCCACAACATCCCCACCCACTACTTCTGGAGTAAGCATTTTTAGCCAAGCTAATTAGCCCATCATGTCTCCTTAACACAGTAATTGGTACATGGACAGGGCATATGACCAAATTAAATCTGAAACATTAAGAATTTTGCTAGTTCGTGCTCCTAAGTATATATGCTAGGGAAATTTTCTTACAGATCCACAAGGGGCCAAGTGTCATCATGTGTACTGCAGTAATGTCTGTTTTATTTACTGATGTGTCCCATGTACACAAAACAGTGCCTGCTGCAGTGTAGTGCCCATGATATTTATAAAAAAGAAGTTGTTTGTGGCAAGTGGAGTTGGAGGCAGCCCGATTGTCATTGAGAGAGATAGGAATAATATGATGGATGCATACTGTGGGGTGCTACACAGCAAATAGAATGGATTCGATGTTCAATAGTAACATAATTGGAACTTAAAAACAGAGCGCCTAGCAAAACAGTAGGATATATAATAAACTATGTAAATTACAACACAATTATACAAATAGTACATATTTTGCAAAAATACAATAAACAGGTATACAAATGGTATTGGTATGTATAATAGAAAATATATAGATAAATACACACATAATACTTAAAGCAAGGAGCCTTGAAAGGGCCAATGTTAATGTGTCGTGAAATGAAAAGTATGCTTGACTCAAGCTCAAGGACCTGAGGTTAAAAAAATTGCTTGGAATTTTGAGAAAGTGGTTCCTCTCTTGCATGAAACCTAATTAGGATATAACCCAACAATAGGAAAGGAGAAACTGGAACCTGATTACATCATGAAGACCCTGTGTCAAGCCTTGCCAGAAGTGTGTTTACAGGCTGGGTATGTTCAGTTACCATTCCACACTCTTCTAGCTCCATTTCTTGTTGCTGTTGTTGTAAAAAATCATTTGAATATAGTTTAAAAACAAAACAAAACAACAACAACAACAAAAAACGTATAACCAAGAAAACACTGAGCCTGTCTTTTTTTGTTTTCCTCAATTGACTTGTGAAAACACTATTCTAATTTGCTACCTCGATTCCACCACAAACACACTCATGCACATGGTGAGGCAATCTGATGATGCCTTCACCTGTCTACTGAAACTGCTTTTATTGTTACCAGTAATCCCCTAATGAGGATATATGTTTGATGCCCTCTTCAAACGCTCTCCTCCTATCATTTAACTGATTGTTCATCCTCAGGCATTTCCACTGGATCTTCTTTAAATATAATGATTTTCAGTCCACGGTAGCCGAAGACAAATATCTAACCAACTGTGTGTAACAGGCACTATAAATCGGGGCAGATGTACCAACCAGTGAAAACAGCCACTGGCCTGTAAACAAAGGAAATCGTCTGTTTGTGTAGTGCTGGCTCAACTTCAGCCTAGGTGGAAAGTATTTTTATTAATACTGTTATTGCTATTAAGTTCTGAGGTACTCTATTAATTCTCTGTATTTTACATTTTCTTCCAGAACTAAATTATCCAATGAAATAAATAGCTTTACTATCACTTCAAAACGGAAGACTTCAAAATCTGCATTTCTTTTTTTCACTTTCAAAGAATTATTTTTAACTGACATGTAATAATTAGACATATTTATGGGTACAATGTGATGTTCCAATACATGCATATATTGTGTAATGATGAAATCAGAGTAGTTAGCATATCCATCACCTCAAACATTTATCATTTCTTTGTGCTGAGGACGTTCAAAATCATCTCTTCCAGCTATTTTGAGATACACAATACTTCACTGTTGACTACAGTCTCCCTACGATGCAACAGGACACCAGAATTTATTCTTCCTTTCTAATTGTAATTTTGTGCCCATTCACCAACCTGTCCCCCTTACTCCTTTCCTCCTCCCCTTCTCAGTCTCTTGTGTCCTCTGTTCAATTCACTACTTCCATGAAATCAACTTTTTTAGATTCTACGTATGAGTAAGAACACGGAGTGTTTGTCTGTCTGTGTCTGGCTGATTTCATTTCACATAATGTCCTTGAGGTTCATCAAATGGCAAGGTTTCATTTTTTTTTTTTTTATGGCTGAACTGTATTCCATTGTGTAAATATACCATTTTTTCTTGATCCATTCATCCATTTTGAACATTTAGGATGCTTCCCTATCTTGGCTATTGTGAGTAGTGGTACAATAAATATGAAAGTGCAGATATCTCCTTGGCATACTGATTTTACTTCCTTTAAATATATATCAAGTGGTAAAGATTGATGGATCATATGGTAGTTTTAGCTTTAATTTTTTGATGTACCTCCATACTGTTTTCCATAATGGTTGTATTAATTTACAATCCCACAAACAGTGTGTAGGAATTTTCTTTTCTTCACATCCTTGGCAATATTTGTTATCTTTTATCTTTTTGATAATAACCATTTTAACTGGCATGAGATGATATCTCATTGTGGTTTTTGATTTGAATTTTCCTGATGATTAGTGATGTTAAGCATTTAAAATATATCTGTTGGTAATTTGTATTTCTTTTGATAGATATCTATTGAGATCTTTTGCTCATCTCTAAATAAAATTATTTATTTATTTTCTATTGAGTTGTTTGAGTTTCTTATATATTCTGGATGTTAACCCTTTGTCAGATGTATAGTTTGTAAATATTTTCTCCCATTCTGTAGGTTGCCTCTGTACTCTGTTGATTGTTTCCTTTGCTGTGTATAGGTTTTTAGTTTGATGTAATCCTATTTGTCTATTTTTGCTTTTTTGTCTTTGCCTTTGAGGTCTCATTAAAAAAATCCTTGCCTAGACCAATATCATGAAACATTTTCCTTATGTTTTATTTTAGAAGTTTCATATTTTTGGTCTTACACTTGAGTCTTAAATCCATTTCGAGTTGAATTTTGTATATGGTAAGAGATAGGAGCCCTGTTTCATTCTTCTTCATGTTGACATTCAGTTTTCTAGCACCATTTATTAAAGAGACTGTACTTTCTCCAATGTGAGTTTTTATCATCAGTGTTGAAAATAAGTTGTCTATAGAAGAATGAATTTATTTTGGGGTCCTGCATTCTGTTCCATTAGTTTATGTGTCTGTTTTTATGCCAGTGCCATGCTATTTTAGATACTATAGCTTTGTAGCATATTTTAAAGTCAAGGAGTGTTATGACTCCAGCTATTTTTTTTCTCGATATTGCTTTGGCTCTTTGGAATTCTTTTGTGGTTCCATACAAACTCAAATTGTTCCTGTTTGCAGGCAACATGATCTTGTATATAGAAAACACTAAAGCTCCACCAAATACTGTTAGAACTAATAAGGAAATTCCATATAGTTGCAGGATACAAAATCAACATACAAAATTTGGTAGCGTTTCTATACACTAATAGCAAACTATCCAAAAAAAAAATCAAGAAAACAATTGCATTTACAATAGCTAACAAAAAGAAAATAAGATATCAAGGAATAAATTTAACCAAGGGAGTGAAAGATCTCTACAGTGCAAACCAAAAATTAATGATGAAAAAAATTAAAGAGGCTACAAATAAATGGAAAGATATCTTGTGTTCATGGATTGGAAGAATGAATATTGTTAAAATGTCATACTACCCAAAGCTATCTACAGATTCAATGCAATTCATTCTTAAATACCAATAATATTTTTCACAGAAATAGGAACAAACAATCCTAAAATTTGTATAGAACCATATAATTTGTATTTCTATTCCTCACTCCTGAACTCCAAACCTAAATTTCCTGCTAACATAGAGACATATACTAAGATTAAACATTTTTAAAGATTAAAATGTGCTAAGATTGAACACTTTAACTCTTAGCATCTACTGAAATGATCTTTCATATTGAGTCTCTTCTTTGGTAATGGCATTACCAGTGACCAATTCTCAAAAAACTAGAAATGCTAGTCATTATTTTTCTTCTCTTTTCTTCAACATTTTACTCTCCCTTCACCCAAGTTAGTTTATCAGAAGCCAGGTACTATAGGTTCTATCTTATGGTTTTAAAATATGTGTATCCTTTTGTCAAAAGCTCACTACTATCATATTAATTTAAACCTTGCAATTTTAAATCCATATTATAGCATGAGTCATATGACAATCTCCCTACCTCTAATCTCCTGATTTTCTAATTCATCTTATGCACTGCTGTTGGAATTTTCCCCCTTAAATCACAGGTTGGATCACATCACATGTCACTTGTGGTCTCAAGTAATATTCACTGGTTTCCTGTTGTCTACAGAAGTCTTTATGCCCTTATGTAGTATTCCAAACCTTTCCTGAAATGACAAAATAAGAAACTCATCTTCTACTGCATCCTTTAAAGGAACTCTAAAATTCAGTCATATTATTTTTATTGTCATCCTGGAGGATAGAAGGAAATCCTAGGCTTCTATGACTTTTAGATACCATTTGTTGAGCTTGAATTGTTCTTCTCTTTATTTATAGAAGTCTTTTATTTAAGGTCCAATTCAAGGTTACTGTTCCCATAAAGGCTTCTTGAGTAACCTCACTATAATGTATGACTTGTTCAATTATAATTCTATAGCATGTTCCTTCTGCTCCAACTAGCACTTACCCAAATTAACCTTGTAACTTGACTTTTCCACTCACAATTATTGTCATGCCTACTCCATGAGAACCAGAGTCTAAGAAGTCTTTTGATGAAGATTTTGTTTTATACAACTTTGGTTCTCAATTCCGAACACAGTGGCAAATATGTACCCAATAAATGTTTAATTAAATTTAACATTTATAAATGTTTATAAAAACTTCCCAAATCATGGAATAATGCAAAATATAAATAAAACTATAAACCTACATCCTCTAAAAATCCCTAAATATATGTATACACAGAATTCTGCATATAATTTAATAGGATTTGTGGTGGACATTTGGACTCACCTACTTACATTTGTTCTAAACACTTTCTGGTGTACAAAGGCTAGAAAGCTTAATTTTTTTTTTTTTTTTTTTTTGCAGACTCATTTGAAGCTTTTCAATTTCAGTTTTATAACTGCATTATCCAAAATATATGATTCATCATCTCTTCCTGTAGCCACTCTCAGACCTTGGAGTCAATCCTGACATTGCTTGATGATTTCAGCTCCTGGCTTTCTTGTCATTCCTTCTAACACATCATATTTTGTAACTCGCATGATTTCAATATCCATGTAGATAATCTTTTCAATATATTTGGATTCACAGTTCCAGAGAACTTCCAACTTCTTATCTTTTTAGCACACTGCTTCTATTATCCCACTGCAGGAATCTTCTACGACTAAGACAAAATCCAATGATACTATCGGTTTCCTGTGATTATTGCACAGTTCATCTTTCTCAGCACACTTTTGCTTATGACTTCCACTGTCTCGCTTCTGTATTCCTCTTTCATACTCACTTGGAAAACTGCTAATGCCAATTAAATCCAACACTCTTTAAAGTTTGTCAGCACTTGAGTAGTAAAAATGATTGTAGAAAATCAAACAACCATGCTGATTACTCTTACTTAAATTCATGACCTCAACTGCACTCTGTGCTGCCTTGATATTCTGCATTTCACCATTTTATTCACTATAACCTAGACGGAATATAACATGCTTTCTTTTCTCAACCCTCAAAAACGACATTCCTCCATTCCCTCCCCATCCTCACCCTTAGTTCAATGAGAAGATATAAGCAATCAAAAAAGGTTTTTCAAACTATCACCATATACTTGTCTCCTGCTAGATTAGATTAATTTCACTTGTTTTCTGTGACCTTTTGACTTCTCAAATATATCCTTTTACTTTTGTTTTTCTTTCTGTCTGGCATCACCAAACTTTCAGTATATACTAATAATTAAATCAGAATATACACATTCTATATCTCTTATTTTAAAAACTAATTTGACCCACATCTTTTTCAGCTATAGCCCCTAGAAAGTGGTGACTATATTTATTGTCTACTATTTACTTTCATTTTCTCTTTTTTTGGGGGTGGGGGACGGAGTTCGGTTCTGTGACCCAGGCTGGAGTGCAATGGCGTGATCTCGGCTCACTGCAAGCTCCACCTCCCGGGTTCACGCCATTCTCCTGACGCAGCCTCCCGAGTAGCTGGGACTACAGGCGCCCGCCATCACGCCAAGTTAACTTTTCTATTTTTAGTAGAGTCGGGGTTTCACCATGTTAGCCAGGCTGATCTCGATCTCCTGACCTTGGGATCCGCCCTCATCGGCCTCCCAAAGTGCTGGGATTACAGGCGTGAGCCACCGCGCCGGGCCATTTTCTCTTTTATCTACTCTAATCAACCTTCCATCCTCATAATTCTCCTAAGTTGTCAAAATCGCCAATAATTTCAACACAGCTGTATCTAATGGTCAATTTACTGTTCTTGTTTTGACTTGTCAACAGTACACCATTTTCTCTTGAAACTTGTTCTTTACTTACCATTTAGAATATTACTCTTGGTGTTTTTCTTAGTCTCATTTGCTAGATTCTCCTCCATTCCCATAATGCTAAACCTTGGAGTACCTAGGGGCTCAGTTCTTGGGTCACCTCCCCTCTCTGTCTTCACTCACTCCTGGGTGATATTATCTAACTCATGGCTTTAAAAATTTTGTGAATGTTGATAAATTGCAAATTTATATCTCCAGACTTGCCATCTCCCATGAACTCTAAATATACATCCAACCACCAACTTAACATTTCTACTGGATGTCTGTTAAGTTTCTTAAATTTAACATGTTAAAAATGGAACTCTCAATATTTCCCTTGCTCTAAACATGTTCTACTTTCCATCTTCATCATCTCAGTTAGTGACAATTTTATCTTTTTAGTTTGTCAGGCTAAAAGTGTTGATGTCATTCTTGAGTTAATCACTTTCTCTTACATCTGACAACAAATCCTATAGGCTCCACCTTCAAAATACATTCAGAAACTGTAACTACTACTTTTGTTGGCACTATCGTGGTCCAATGAATCACAACTTCTTGACTGGATTACTGCAGCCTCTTTACTCATTTCTCTATTTCTTTGCTGACCCGACTAGTTTATTCTCCAAAGAGCAGTTAGGATGAAATCATTCAAAATGTCAGTCAAATCATGGCACTCTTTCCCTTGGAGCCTCTTAATGTTTTTGTATTTCATGAGAAAGGCAGCTTGAAGTTCTTAGAACGATTTTAAAAGCACCACCCAATCCAGACTACTCAGGACCACTTTAACCTCATGGTCTTCCACTCACTCTTTAGCTGACTTTGCCCCTCCTCCACTGGACTTATTTGCTGTTTCTTGAGCATACCAAGCGCATACCTGCCTTAGAGCCTTTAAAGGTGTTCTTTTTCCTTCCTAAAATGTTATCTGCCCAGATATCTTTATGGCTTGCTTCCTTGCTTCTTTCAGGTTTCTTCTCAAATGTTACCATAATTACCATACACCATTGAGGTTTTCTTTGATAGAGGTATATAGAATAATAATTCCTCCTTTTCTAACATTGCTTTCCCCTGGTCCTGATTTTCTTAAAATCATTTATTACCACATGTCCTACTACATAAAGAATTTTATATAGTAAAATTTGTTTATTGCCTGTCTCTACAAAGAAGGAATTTGTTTTGTTCACTGCTGTATCTCCAACACCTCGAATAGTAATAAAGTACACGGTAGGTATTGTAAGATGCAACAAATGAATGAATGAATGAATGAATGAATGAATGAATGAATCAGATACAATCTCCAAAAACATTGTGACCTGAGTCATGTTGAGAGAGTGGTAAGTAAAGCATTCTTATATTTTCTCTCTTAGATCATGACACAAGTGAAGTTTTTTGTTTGTTTTTCTTTTTTAGAAGGAGTTTCGCTCCTGTTGCCAAGGCTGGAGTATAATGGTGCAATCTTGGCTCCCTGCAGACTCTGCCTGCGGGTTCAAGCGATTCTCCTGCCTCAGGCTCCCAAGTAGCTGGGATTACAGGTTTACACCACCTTGCCCGGATAATTTTGTATTTTTAGTAGAGACGGGGTTTCTCCATGTTAGTCAGGCTGGTCTTGAACTCCCAACCTCAGATGATCTACCTGCCTCAGCCTCCCAAAGTGCCAGGACAACAGACATGAGTCACCACGCCCGGCCCATAAAGTGGTTTTACATTCAGGAACAGCAATAGCATTCAAATCTTCAGCCTTCCATATTAGTGCTCTTATGATCAAGGCAGAGGGATTCAGGAAAGTGAGAACTGTTTCTCAGAACTTAGTGTAGAGCTTGCCCCTTTATGGTTTCTTTTTTTTTTCTTTTTAAATTTTTTGTGGGTACATGAGATTGTCTGATACAGGCATGAAATGTAATCACATGAGGAAAATGGGGTATCCGTCACCTCAAGTGTTTATCCTTTGTGTTGCAGTCAATCCAATTATAATATTTTTGTTACTGTTAAATGTACAAGTAAATTATTATTGACTATAGTCACCCTGTTGTACTATCAAATACTAGCTCTTATTTATTCTTTCTAACAAGTTTTTGTACACATTAACCAATCCTACTCGTTCCCACCTCCCACCAAGCCTCATTATCCTTGCCAGTCTCTGGTAACCACCTTCTACTCTCTATCTCCATGAATCCAATTGTTTTAATTTTTAGTTCCCACACATCAATGAGAACATGTGATGTTTCTCTTTCTGTGCCTGGCTTTTTTCACTTAACCTGATGCCCTTCAGTTCTATCCATGTTGTTGTAAATGACTGGATCACATTCTTTTTTTATGGTTGAATAGTAGTCCACTGTGTATATGTGCTACGTTTTCTTTATCCATTCATCTGTTGATTGACACTTAGGTTGCTTCCAAGTCACTATTGTGACTTAGTGTTGCAATAAACATGGGAGTGTAGATTCTCTTCGATATATGTATCTCTTTTCTTTTGGTGATATACCTAGCAATGGGATTGCTGGATTGTATGGTAGCTCTATTTTCATTTTTTTGAGGAATGCTCAAATCCTTTTTCATAGTGATTGTACTAACTTACATTCCCAGCAATAGTGTACAAGGGTTCCTTTTGCTCCACAACCAGACTTTTGGATAAAAGCCATTTTAACGGGGTGAGATGATATCTCATTGTAGTTTTAATTTGCATTTCTCTGATGATCAATTATGTTGAGCCCCTTTTCATATACCTGTTTGCCATATATATGTCTTCTTTTGAGAAATGTTTATTCAGATCTTTTGCCCATTTTTAAATTGGCTTATTCAATTTTGTTGTTGATAACTAAGAACTTCGACATTTTGTTTTTTGTTTTCCGGTTGTATTGTAGTCTTCATCTTCATTAAAAACCAAGAAGAAAAGAAGGAATAGATTTTCTCTGGTGGTAGGACTTAATTTCTCACTTTTAATTTTTTGTGTATGTGTTGTATGTTTTTTGGTTTGAGTTTATCATGAGTCTTGCAAATACTATCTTACAACTCATTATTTTAAATGAAGACAACTTAACACAGTTTGCATAAACAAACAAGCAAAAATGAAATTAATAACTTTACCCTTTAACTTTGTCCCCCCCAGCTTCTTAACTTTTTGTTGTTTCTATTTATATCTTACTGTAATGTCTATGTATTGGAAAGTTGCTGTAGTTATTGTTTTTTATTGGTTTATCTTTTAGTCCTTCTACTTAGTATAAGAGTGATTTAAACACCACAGTTATAGTATTATAGCAGTTTGTGTTATTCTGGGTATATGCTAATTACCAGTGAGTTCTTTATACCTTCAGGTGATTTCTTATTGCTCATTAACATCCCTTTTTTTTTCTTTTTTCTGATTAAAGAACACCCCTTTAGCATTTCTTGTAGAATAGTTCTGATGTTGGTGAAATTCCTTAGCTTTTGTTTATCTGGGAACATCTTTATTTCTCCATCATGTTTGAAGTATATTTTCACTGGCTATACAATTCTAGGGCAAAAGTTTTTTCTTCAGCACTTTGAATATCTCATGCCACTCTGGCCTGTGAGGTTTCCACTGAAAAGTCTGCTGCCAGATATATTGGAGCTCCATTGTTTGTTATTTGATTCTTTTCTCTCACTAATTTTGAATGTTTTCTTTATTCTTGTCCCTTGGGTTTTGATTATTAAATGCCTTGAGTTAGTCTTCTTTGGGTTAAATCTTCTTGGTGTTCTGTAACCTTCTTGTGCTTGAATATTGATATCTTTCCATGGGTTTGGGGAGATCTCTGTTATTTTCACTTTGAATAAATTTTCTACCCTTGTCTCTTTCTATACCTCTTCTTTAAGGCCAATAACTCATAGATTTGCCCATCTGAGACTAAATCTAGATACTGTGGGAATGCTTCATTCTTTTTATTCTTTTTTCTATTGTCTCCTTTGACTGTGTATTTCAAATAGCCTGTCTTTAAGCTCTAATTCTTCTGCTTCAACAATTTTGCTAATTAGATACTCTGAGGCATTCTTCAGTATGTCAATTGCATTTTTCAACTCTAGAATTTCTGCTTGATTCTTTTTAATTATTTTGATCTCCTTGTTAAATTTATCTGACAGAATTCTAAATTCCTTCCCTGTGTTATCTTGAATTTCTTTGAGTTTCCTCAAAACAGCTATTTTTGAGTTCTCTTTCTGAAAGATTACGTATCTCTGTTTCTCCAGAATTGGTCCCTGGTGCCTTATTTATTCTGTGTGGTGAGGTGATGATTTATTGGACCATCTTGATGCTTATAGATATTTGTCAGCTTCTGGGAATTAAGGTAGTCATTTCAGTCTGGACTTGTCTGTACTTCTCTTTCTCAGGAAGGCATTCCAGCTATTCAAAGGGACTTGGTTGTTGTGATCTAAGTTATATCTCCATTGGTAAGCACCCCAAGCCCAGTAATGCTGTGGTTCTTGCAGACTCGTAGACATAGCACTTTGGTGGTCTTGGATGAGATTCAAAACATTTCTCTGGATTACCAGAGAGAGACTTTTACTTTTTACCCTTAATTTCTCCCAAGCAAATGGAGTCTCTCTTTCTTTACTGAGCTGCATGTAGCTGGGGGTGTGGTGACAATAACACCCTGTGTCTACCGCCACGGAAACTGGGTCAGACCTGAAGCCAGCACAGCACTGGGTGTTGCTTATGGTCTGGTGTAACCACTACTTGACTACCACCTATGTTTGCTCAAGGCCCTAGGGTTCTTCAGTAAGGACAACTAGGTTTGTTTCTTTCCCTTTATGGTGGTGAGTTGCCTTAGGCCCCAGGTAGGTCTAGAGATGATAGCCAGGAGCTAGGGACTAGAGCAAAAAAAACTTTAGAATTCTACCTGGTGTTCTATTGTACTGTGACTGAGCTGCCTCTCAAACCACAAGATGCAGCCCTTTCCACAGGCTGAGGTGCCTCTCTCCATGTCCACCACCACAGATCCATTGGGGTTACTGACAGGCTACTGCTGATGTTCCTTTAAGGCCTAAGGGCTCTTCAGTCAGCTGGTGGTGAATGCTGCCAGGCCTGGGACTCATTGTTCATGGCAATGGGCTCCCCTCTGGCCCAGGGCATGTCCAGAAATGCTGTCCAAGAGCCAAGGCCTGAAATCAGGGACCCCAGGAACCCATTTGGTGCCTTACCCCACTGAGGTCAAGCTGGTACCTGAAGCCAGTACATCTGAGTCTCCCCTGAGGCCTACAGCATACTACTCGGGTATTACTTCTGGTTCTTCAGAGCTCAAGGGCTCTTTAGTCAGCAGGTGGTGAATCCTGCCAGGACTGGGTTTTTCCCTTCAAGGCATTGGCTTCACTTTTGGCCCAGGGAATGTCTAGATATGTCATCTGGGAGCTATGGCCTGTAATGAGGGCCCTACAACTATGCCCAGCGCTCTATCCTACTGTGGCTGAGATGGTATCAAAGACGCAAGACAAAGTCCTTTTTATGCTTCCTTCTCTTCTTCTCAAGCAAAAAGAACAAGTCACTTTTGTTGCTGCAAGTTGTGCTGTCTGGGGTTGGAGGAGGGGTGATGCAAACGCTTTCTTAGCTGCCCTGGCTGGTATTTCATGTCCACCGGCTCTGCATTCAGCACAGTACTCAGACTTGCCTAGGAATTGCAAGATTTCTTTTCAAATTTATTGAGGACCCCAAAGCACTTCAGCCTGTGATGGCAAGGCTTGCCAAAACTCAAGTTCTGACCACTGGGATGGGGATTACCCTCTGGCTGGGGCTGGTCTAGATGCTTCCTCCATGGGTGGGTGTCAGTTGATTTTAGTTGGGTTTTGTTTTCTGCTGTGACAGGGCAGCACTTAGTTGAATGCAGAGTCCCAGAGTTGCTGTGCTGTCTCTCCCCCCAAGGACACAGATTCTCTCTCTATGCTTTGCGGTTACTGCCAGGGCATAGAGGAAGGGTGCCATCTGTAATTCAAGATTGTCTTTCCCACCCTCCTCAGTGCCTCTTTCAGTGATATTAAGTTAAAACAAGGTACTGTGATTGCTCACTTGATCTTTGGCTCTTATGAAGGTGCTTTTTTGTGTAGATAGTTGTTAAATTGGTGTTCCTGTGGGAGGGATGATAGATAGGTCAAGTCTCCTACGTGGCTCTCTTGCTGTGCCCTCTCCTACAATTTCTTATTCATCTAATTTCCTCTGTTAGCTCTTATCTGCTTGAACTAGCTAGAATGAATTTTTGTTAGTTCATTTCTGGTACTATAACAATGACAACAACAAACAAACAAAACAGAAACTGGGTAGCTTATAAATAACAGAAATGTATTTCTCACATTTACAGAGGCTGAGAAGTCCAAGATCAAGGTGTTAGCTAATTCAGTATGTGATGAGAGCCCACTTTTTGGTTCACGGAAGGTGCATTTTCATTGCATCCTCACATGGTGGAAGTGACAAATGAGGTTTTAAAAATCTCTTTATAAGGGCACTAACCCCATTAATGAGCACACCATCCATCATCATGACCAAATTACCTCTGAAAGGCCCTAACTGCTAATACCATCACCTTGGGGATAGGACTTCAACATATAAATTTTAGGGGACACAAACATTCAGACTTTAGCAGAATTCTGTTGTCTACCTGCAGGTGAAATTTGAGTTATACGGTAATTGCTTCATCAAGTGGTTGCCAGTAATTAATAAATTCAAATAAATCTTAATATTTGGTTGGCTATGTGGCCAGGGTCTAATTATCATTAAAAGATAAGATTTGTTTCCATGACAACCAGTGGTAAAACATTTAAATTATGTCTTGTGATAATCCTAGAATGAAGTCCTATTAAAGATAAAGCTATCTAGATTGAGTGACTGCTGTGATAGTCCATTAATGGTAGTTCAAGCAAAAAAGACTGTGTGTGGAATGGCTACCTCAAACTGTACTGCAGAGCTTTGAATGCATCGAAATATCACCAGAGAACCAAGAGATTTCTATGATTGCCTTAAGATGATGTCTTATCTCTTACGTCAGCAGAGTTGAAGAAGTACAAATTCAGAAGCTTTCTGATTTCTAGGTTTTATATAAAGGAGCCCAAGATGGCCTCTGCATATTGGCCATATGTTGTTTACTTCTTTATAACAGGCTGAAGTCTATTAACTCAAAAGTTTGACACCACTAAACTCTAACTTATATATATCCAGTTGTTTTAAACATGCCCCCAATATGCAGAGTTTTAGCCATTTAGAGCCTCTTGGTTTTCCCTATTCCACAAAAATGTACCAAACACTTACCAGGCAGAGATAAGATAAACCCGGTAGATATAAAAGATGCCAATTCTAACCTTTGGAAGTGTTGGACTCCTCAGAGATTCACTGTAGGACTGCTGAACATTACCTCAAACAGAAGCTTCCTCCCTGATCTCTCTCTTTCTCCTGGGAGTTCTCTTGCCCTTGTCTCACTATGAACAGTGGTCCCTGTGCTGTATCTCTTGGATGTTCTCACACTCTGAGGTCCTTTTCTCTACCCCAAAACTTGTCAAACTGTTTCCCAGACAATGCTGATGTTAAGCTCATAGTATGCTACTGCCACCTCATTGTCTTTTTTTTTTTTTGGAATCAGTACCCACATTCATCACACTTACTGTACCAGGGTAGTTGAATTGTATTGCAGATCACATTCATAATTACATTACTTCTCTTGAGTAAAAATTAATTTACTTCTTGACAATGAGAAGGATCTGAAAAGTTAATCAATTGGACAACTATGGATTCCCTGAATCTCCTATCAATCTACCTCCTATGCCAGCAGAAGCAACCTCTCTTTCTCACTCATATGTCTAGTTTTTTTCGCATCCAGTAAATGCCTCACTTGAAACAATTAACTTGCAAGAGAATTCAAATTCTTCTCATTTCAATATGTCTACTTCCATTTTTTGCCTCAAGGCCTATAAATTGTGTCAGGTTTCAGTGTGACCATAGGGAGTCATTTACAAAATAAACCAGGTTCCACCCAAAAGTAATTGCAACATTTTGCTAATAGAGCAAGAAAAAATCTGGAGAATTTATGAAAATGGTCTCTGAGGTTATAGACAATGATGGGAAGGATATCATACTTGGGTAGGCTTTTTGCTTGTTATTGTTAATATGGGCTTATACAACTAGAGCTTATTTAACTCAAAATTCTTGATTTAGAGTTGTAGTTTGAGAAAATAAGAGTGCTGCTAAATGTTTTCTCAGTGGATTGATTAAAACTTGGGCTCCATATTGGCCTATGATGAACGAAACTGAGATGCCAGTGCACTCATCTGTTCAATGTAGTACTTTTCACAATAGCAAAGATATGGAATGCACATAGGTCCCTGTCAACAGTGGATTGGATACAGAAAATGGGGTACATATATAACATGGAATACTAGACAACCAGAAAAAAGAACAAAATCATGTCCTTTACAGTGTCATGGATGCAGTTGGAGGTCATCATCTAAACAAATTAATGCAGGAAGAGAAAACCAAATACTTCATGTCCTTATTTACTAGTGGGAGTTAAACACTGGGCACTCGTGGACATAAAGATGGCAACAGTAAACACCGGAAACTACTAGAGAAGGGAAGGAAGGAAGTGTCACGGATTGAAAAGTTAACTACTGGGTACTATGATCAGTCGTTGGGCGGGATCATTTGTACCCCAAACCTCAGCATCACACAATATGTTCATGTAACAAATCTGTACATGTACACCCCACATCTAAAATAAAAGAAGAAATTATTTAAAAAATTATTAAATAAGGAAAAGAAACAGAGATGTCAGAATTTCCTTAGTATAATGGAGAAACTTGGGGAAATAGGATGGCTGAAGTAAATTTTCTCTGAGAGGCAATTGACTCAGTCACCCTGTAGTTCTGTTTTTCTGAGAGGTCCTAGTTTATAGTCCCTTCCCCACAGAATTGAGAAATAAATTAGTATAGATAAATGTATTAGTAGAAACCCTGTAGTGCCTGTTCTCTGTAGACCAAGGATAAAGATGAGAAATAGTGACGCTGAAACAGACTGTCTGATTTCAATGGGGTTATAGAATCCCTTGGTAACAGAGGCAAAGTATCAGCACTTAATGAAAAGGGACAAGATTATAACAGTTACTCTAACAGGCAGCAGA
The DNA here is from genome assembly GCF_001698545.2 of Rhinopithecus bieti. Lineage (NCBI taxonomy): Eukaryota > Metazoa > Chordata > Mammalia > Primates > Cercopithecidae > Rhinopithecus > Rhinopithecus bieti. The sequence goes on along the minus strand of NW_016803659.1, from coordinate 144,100 downwards.
GCCGAAGTGGTAATAGAAATGCTTTGATCTGCAGTTATTCTTGGCAATAACTAATTGATCATTACATTTCTAGAACTGAAATAGATGAACATTTCATTAATTTCCTACTTGACCTGTATTATCAGAAATGATAAAAATTTATCTATATTAGAAAGGTCAAAGTGGAAGACTTTGCAACTGGAGAAATTGTCAGAAATATAAGTCTATCGTAACTATGAACAGGGAATTTCTTAAGCCACATGGACAGAAACTCGGAGAGTAAGTTATAATCTTGATGACAAAAAGATTTGGGGAGAAGACTCATGAATGAATCTCTTGAAATAATCCAAGAATGGGAGATTATTTGCTTTTTGTGTAAATGGTCATCTAATAGAATCCTCTTCTGAGCAGACTCTTGGTCAGGTAGATCACATGATCACACTGTGGATGTCTGTTTCTTTCTTTAACTCTTCCAGTTCATGTCCACTGAGCTCATAAACAAAGTGGGGATAACGGTGGAGACTCAAGATTTCTCCTCACTGAAGTGTTTGCCTGGCTTCTTACATTGTAATGTGCCAAATATGGCATTTACAGGGAAGAATGGTGAACCCTTGTGTAACATCATATTACATGAGACAAATCAGCCACCTGGGAACAAGTGAACCCATTTTGTTATGTAAGTAGAAACTTTTTATGCTAGAACTGACTTATATTCTGAAAACAGATGAAGCTACTGCATAAATCTATTGAATACCATACAATATTCAATAAATAACTACATGAGAATAATTCATATTATCCCCACAAATCTAATAAGCATTATTGTATGAGTCTAAGCCATCTATTTATTTTATGTCAAATAAAGTTCTAAGAACTAGAGCAAATGCAAATTGAAAGTTTGTCAAAGCATTAAAAAGTACTTGCTGAGAACTTTCCTTTCATTATTCTTAACAAAGGTAAGTATCTATAAGGTCAGAATGGTGTGGGTTATGCTGCCGTAAAACACAACTTCAAGCCTCAGTGCCTTAAAAGAATAAAGGTTGATTTCTTACCCATGTTCCTGGACAACTGCACATTGCCAAGTACTTATCATGCATTCTCAGATATGCTGGCTAACTGGACAGCCAACATAATGAATATTGCCTTTTCTAGCAGTGGAAAAAGACTGCTCTGGAGAGTCTCACTATAGCCGAGAAATGACATGCTTCAGTTTTGCTCACACCTCATTTGCCAGACTAGTTACGTGACCCAAAACAACTATAAATAATCAAGAAGTGAAATCCTGTAATGAACTTGGATCAGGGAGGACTGAGACTATGCTGCTGACTCCAGAATATCTATCCAAGAGTTATGTCAAGTTTTCTCAAGGCATTAATATTCTGGGATGATAGTTGTTAGATAGCTTTTAATTTTAACAACTGACAAATTGCTCTATATTCTTCTAAGGATTTTCTTAGAGCTATGCTGCTTTTGCGTAATATTCCATTTCTTTTTTTCCCATTTTCTTCATTTTCCTTTTCTCCCTTTGTCTTGGGCAGGCATTCCAAGAATAAAAATTCAGATTGAGAGCATAGGCTGACATAGGCTGATGATTCAGAGTGAAAGTACAGGCAAGGGAAGTGTTTTCATTGGGAAAAGGTCAAAGACTTAAAGATGATTCTGCAATGTACTTTGTTGGATGATGAAGAGTATTACATAAAATTTAATTCTATTATAACTATCTTGAAGTACTTAAAGAATAATGAATTAGAAGATGTGGTAATAGAGTGACTGTGGAGGAAAATGTGGCCTCCATTATCCACTTAGTAATAGTTCAAAGATGTGGATATTAAAACCTGGTTTTATAGGTTGCATTAAGAAATGCTACCCAGGCCACCTCAGTTATTTCAAAGGGCTTTGGATCTCTTTGCTTCCATCTGACATCCAGATGGACAGGATGGGGTGGCAAATGATGATTATTTTATAGTCTGTCTCCTGGGTTGTAGGGGTGGAGATGGAGTCTTATGAAATAAAATCCAGTCATAGATGCTGGAATGCCTAGCTATCATCAATTAGGTGGACTAGTGTCATTTTACCAAAATATAACTTCATTAATAATAATTTCCTAATAAAATTATTGTTTTAAAAATCCTCAACTTAATCCAGACTTAACTGATATTTATCAAGGATTTCTTATGTGCACAGCACAATGATCATATACATTTTAGCTTGAGCTAAAGTTCTCTAGAAACTTTATCAAATCTAAGAATTTCATAGAAATTCTATAATGGTGATCACCATGTTGGGGAATTGCATTTACTGAATATGTTTGTCAAAGATGAAGATGAGATGTATGCTTTCTCTACCAAGAAAAGAACAACAGGAATTTAAAAGAGAAATGAAAAGCTATACATGGGGTAGGTTTGAAGTAAATGTTATAACTTACCCAAGAGATCTTAAAAGCAGTAGATTCCCAACTGCTAAAATAGGATATTTTCCTTTAAATATGTACACCAAATGGAATTTTGAAGCCCTAAAACCTCTCATGATTCAGTCACAAGCTTTTGGACTTACGTAGTCTTATCTGAGGAACTCAGAGCACATCCACTTCATTAATGCTTGCTCACAATATTCTTAAGAACCAGGAAGGGGGAAGTCACATTATCAATTCAAACACAGAGAAACTGAGACCAGAGGAATCAGTGACATGCCCAAGATAACAAACAAAAACAAAAACAAAAAAACACCACGTAAACTGGAGATAGAAGTAAATTCTGTCTTCCCAGCAATCTTGCCCTATCACACATTGTCTATACAGTTCCCAAGTGACTCACTCTGTTGATAAACTGAAATATGCTGAACTCCATATAATTATGCTACCTAAGCACAATTTAATGAGTGTGTAATAAAGCCCTTCTAGAGATATGAGAGAGGAAATATTATTATTTTTATCAAATTACCAAGTAGCCACTCAAAAATAATCTAACTCTAAATGCCATACTTTGAAGTTAATATTATGAATTGTATAGTGCAATTTTCACTTTTTCTTTCCCAAATGATAACTGATATGAGAAGGAAACAGTTGCCAAAACACAATCTGTCAGCTGATTAAAACAACAGTTCTAATGAAAAAAATCTAAAATGAAAATTGAATGGTAAAAGTCAAAGTAATGCCCAAGCCAATAAATAAAAATGAATTTGAATTAGCATTTCTTACGGTATACACTGAATATTGTACTCTTTATGAGGTCAGAAAATTAGTATTCCTTGCTAAACTCTGAATTGATTTTATATAAGCTACCTGTTTGATCATGAGACCTAGAAGTATTTGAACTTTCACCCACATTAAGCCACAGGAATAAGCACAGTGAGTGGCCTGACATTCCTTGTGGAGTGGCCTGATCCTCAGCTAATACGTGTGGACACATTTGGATCGATTTTAAATTATCAGTAATTTGTGATTATGCAGTCAAGTGAATTACAGTTAAAGGTGGATGAAATTCCATCACTCAATAGTGGTTTTAGTTCAATGACAAAAGTCATTGAACTTGTAATGACTTATAGGGAATCTATCCAGAAATGAGCCATTTGTCATCCTAAATGCAAAATCCAAGCTTCACCTCATGTCAGATGTAAAATGATGTATGAATAAATATTTTATGATTATTACACCACTAAAAACTAGGAGTTGGCGAGTGCTTCAGAGTGTTGGTGACACCTCTAGGCCTGTGTACATAAGCCTAAATCAGTAAACTTTAAGCTTAATAAATAAACTTTAAGTCTTAATTGGTAAATTTTACACATTTATAAAAAGATGGAAAATTATCCATACTCTTCTAGTGGCAGTAAAATGTATGAAAGGCAACATGGTGAAACAAAGAACACAGAAATAGAGCACAGAAAACCTAAATTCTGGTTGTGCTGAATTGCAATGTAATTATGGATTTTAATTATCTTAGATATTTTCTTCGTCTATTAAAACTGTGAGAATAATAAATGTATAAAAGACTACACAAACATAAAACATAATTATACTGATAAAATTGAGATGCACTAATTGGAACATTAGTGTATCCTATGAACATAATTATTTAGGTTAACATTTACTTTGAATTACAATTACATTACCTAGTTTCAAAAACATTCTCTCAAAGAAATAATTTCTAATATTTGATATATTTATATTCATATATCTCAAAAGACACTGTCTAAAAGGTATGATTGTGGATTAGTTAGTTGTACTTGCCTATATTTTCCATATGGGACTGTGATATTGTTATATAATTTTTGTATGCTAATAAGATAACGAAAGGCTGGGGCCTCCTGGGTAACCTCAGACTGAGCGCTGGTTGCCAGAGGAACCAATCCTGTGATTAGTGGTTTAGGAATTTTAGCCCCATTCCTGGACTTTCAGGGTCAGCAGAGAGGCTGAAAGTTGAGTCAGTCACCGATGGCCAGTGTCCAGCGATTTAATCAATCATGCTCATGTAATGACACTTCCATAATAACCCAAAAGAACAGAGGTTGGAGAGATTTCTGATTCCTGAACACGTGGAGGGTAGCATGTTCCAAAAGAGTTTGTAAATTTCCAGCCCCTTCCCACGTATATTGCCCAATACATTCTTCCATCTGACTATTCCTTTTATAATAAATGGATAATAGTAAGTAAAGTGTTTTTCTGAGTTCTGTGAACTTCTCTAGCAAATTATGAAACAGAGAAGGGCTTTGTGGAAACCCCAATATGTAACTAGGTTGGACAGAAGTTGTGAATAACCAGGAACCTGCTACTTATGACTGACACTGAAGTCGGGGTAGTCTTGTGGAACTGACCCCTCAACCTGTGGTGTCTGTGATAACTGAAGTTAAGCGCCAAAATTGAATTTAATGGTAGGACACCCAGTTAGCATCAGAGAATTGCTTGGTGTGGAAAAATCCATGCATTATGGTGACAAGAAGTGTTGTGACAGCAGAGAAGAGAAAAAACAGGTTTTTCTTTTTCCTATATATGGGGACAATGAAATGTTACTACAAGCACAAATAATAGCAAACCCGGATAAACATATCCATTCACTGTTTAGCAAACCGCCCCCCCCCCCCCCCC
>NW_016803659.1:123332-138653 GCF_001698545.2 Rhinopithecus bieti | reverse complement strand
AAGAAAACATTTGCATTTTCATGCATTTCATCTTACAGTACTATGGGAATTTGGGATGGGTGTTTAGTAAATTGTTCACAATAAGTATTTTCAAATTTTCAGTTATAAGTAAAAGTTTCTGATTGATGAAGTGCGAGTATGTAGTCATGTGATTTATGGGTCATGTCACTTATTCATATATCTGGAAGTGACTGACTTATTCATCCAGGGAGTTGTTTCCAAGTCATGCAACTGCTTTGTGAACACGACTGATTTAGAATCTCAGAGGATGATGAATGGTTCATGCACTTGATTTATAAGATTCATTACTGACTTATAATTCCTCCAGCTGAGGCAGAAGTCAGTGCTTAATACTTGGGTATAAACATCCATTTTATTAATAAAACAAGACTGATTTATTTTACTTATTTGTGTACACAGACTTCAAATTTTAGCTATAGTTATGTTCCAAATCCATGTGATTCTCAAGCAAGCCTAAGGTACAGATTGTATAATTACAGTGTAGTTTACGGAAACTTCTATTGCATGTTGTACTACATTTTTTCAGAGCATGCTATGACCAAGATGAATTCTTTGCTTATTTTTTTTTTCCCTTTTAGGGATAAATACACAAGTCTTTACTTGCTTTGCCTGTTACCTCCTATTCTCCCATTCTTTATTCTCATCTTTTTAAAAAATGCATATAACCATAGCTGGGACACTGGGGCCTTAGCTGCCACTTCAGAATCCAAAGGCTGGCTTCATGGTGGCCTTGCGGACATTACTGCTCCTGTTGGGTTATCTCATGAGGGAGATGGTACCAGTCCCTTAGAGAGATATAAGGCTGAAAACTAGCACAGAGCAAGCTGAAAATGGAGGGGTCAAGGACAGGGTAAAGAGATCCGACTATAGACACTCACTTTGAAAAGGGCCATAAGGTCTCAGCCAAAAGTTTAAGAAGGGCCCAAGTATAAACTTTATTTCCAAATTGGTTGAAACTTAGAGTATCTAAACTTATGACTAAGGCATAGCAAATAGTAATGTAGAATCATACGGTGATCAGAATTCTGTGTAATAGTGATGCACTTTAGCTTTGTGTCTTCACCCAAATCTCATCTTGAACTGTAATCCTCAGGTGTTAAGGGAGGAACCTGGTGAGAGGTGATTAGATCATGGGGGTGGTTTCCCTCATGCTGTTCTCATGATAGTAAGTGAGTTCTCATGAGATCTGAGGGTTTTATAAACGTCTAGCGTTTCCCCTGCTTGCACTTCTCTTTCCTGCCACTATGTGAAGAAAGTGCCTGCTCCCCCTTCACCTTCTGCCATAATTGTAAGTTTCCTGAGGCCTCCCCAGCTGTGAGGAACTGTGAATCAATTAAACTTCTTTCCATTATAAATTACCCAGTCTCAGGTATTTCCTTATAGCAGTGTGAAAATTAATACAAATTTGAAGCCAGGTGATCAAGATTCTAAGAAATAATAATAGTAGTTAATATTTAGTGAGTGTTTTCTGTATGCAAGATCAGATACTCTTCTAAGTGCTTTGTGTCTGTAAACTTAATCCTCACAATAATCTTCTGAAGTAGATACTGGTATCATCATTTTATAGAAAAGAGACACCCAGAAAGTTTAAGTATTATACCCACATTCTCCCAAGAGCCAGGCATCAAATGCAACCTGTTCTCTACTGTCTTTCCAAAAGACAGCAAAGGTGGGAAGTTGGCCTCAAACTCAGAAGAGACAGCTTAGAAGAAAGAATGGATGAGAATTTCAGTATATCAGCAAAATGCACTGCAATTCATGGTGCAGCTTAATTCTTTAGGAGGTAAAAACTTGAATTGTGTCCAATATAACCAATTAAAACAAGGGAAAATAACTCCAGACTGTTAAAAGAGATGTGGGAAATAGAGGCAGGCTAAGAGTGACAGGGTTAGAAAGTCATCTGAGTATCAGAATGTATTGGAAAGATCCCAAAGTCTAATGGCAATGAGAACTAAGTATTATGTCTGGAATAGAGTTGACTCAATCAAACTTCATTAAACGAACATTGTTGAAAGAAAAAAGCAACTTGAGGAGAGACATTATAATCTATTCAAGTAATTTGAACCCCATGAAGTTTGTAAATGTAGGGTATTTGTATAGCTCTGAATTGAATGAGGAATTAGAGAAGGTAGAGCAAATGACTTAGGGTAGAGAGTTACCATAAACAATTTGAAAAATACTTAGTATAATGTTCCTGTCATGAACCCATTGAATGAATGTTAGCTTTTAAAATTATTTAAATTGCAAAATCAATTGACTACTATGGTTAAAAAGTCAATGTTTAAAGAAAGGACTTTCTACTTCCAGGCATCAGAATAGCTGGAATTTAACTTAACCTCTCATCATAAACATCTAGAATACTGGACAAAATATATGAGACATCTGTTATCAGACAGTGAACAACAGGAAATGCAAATCTGTAGCTGCTGCAAGAAAAGAAGCATACAACGTGAGCTTCTGTCTGAAGCCTCTTTTCAGATCTCAAGTAAAGCGCACTGTGTGTGTTGAGTTGAGGAGACCGAGACTGGAGATAGGGAAAACAGAGGCAACATGAATTTGCAGAATAAAGTAAGAGGTAGGAGAAAGCTATGTTGAGAAAAGAAACTCCAGAAATCTGCATGGGAATCTCTTTGAGTTTTTGCCTAAATTGTAATCTGTGTATGTGTAGGATGTTGCTTAACATCAATAATAACTAAAATACCGAAACAGCAAAAAATCAAGAACAGTGGAGAATGGGGCTAAGGGTGGTCTCCTCAATAAAAGCTCATGATCCTTTGTTTCGTTCCCAAACCTGATCCAGTTTTCAGATCCAGAATTCACTGACTGTTGAGATGGCTTTGTCTCTGGGAGGAAGGACCCTCAACACCGTGGCAACCATGTACCAGTATGACTCCCTACTCCTTCCCCAGAGGGACCTATGGCCATTTATTCAGGTGCATGTCTAATTTGGGAAGAGTTATGGAACACAAGGTCTGGGTTAACATTGATTTCTAAAGATTTAAAAATAATTGCTGTCCCCCTTCTAGAGCTGGGCTATGGGAGCCAGGTAATAAATAGAGCACTGGCCCAAGTTCAGCACCCAGCAGGCCTATTATAGTGATTTCTCTAGTTCTTAAGTGTATAAATGGAATTGATATACCTGGCAGTTGGACTAGCACCCACATTAGGTCCCTGGTCCCTGGGGTAAATTCTGTCATAGTGTGGAAGGCAGAGCTGTGAACATGTCTACTTCATGGTTAAGTATGAGGTAATCTACAGTCATTTCCCAGGGTCCTTTTGTTTTTTGCAAAGGCCAGGCTGGCAAATTAAATGGAGATGTGATAGGGACCACTACTCTTGCTTCCTTTCCTTTTTAAAGGCTATATCAGTCTCTGCTACAAACCCCATCCTCACCCTGGGATACAGGATTGTTTTTGAGAACTACTGCATTGCATTGGTGACTGAACAGGGCAAATGGGAGGTAGTTTGTGTGCTGACAAACTTAGACACTTCAGTGGGAGATAAATCCTATGTAGATTCAATGAAGGTTTAAAGCATCTAGTTATCAGGGCTATGCTAGAATATTTTTCCAAAGGAAAAGACAAATTGCTGTATCTTGCCTTCTCTACCACAAAATAGTCTTGTGGGCTTCCTTGGGTTCTGGAGGCAGCCCATTCTACACCCAGAAATACTACTTCAGCCCAAATATCCAGTGGCATGGACAGCAATTAGCTTTAAGTAGGGCCCAGAGTAGGTCTAGACTGCAATGAGTGCAATCAGCATACTGCTTGGGTCATATAATTCAACAGATTTTATGGCGTTAAAAAGTTTTAATGGTAGGAAAGATGCAGCATAGAAATTATGGCAAACGCCAGTGGATGGGGCTCTATCTCTCATGCAAAAGACAAGTTTGTTTATTGTCTGATGCAATAAAGGTACCATTTCCTTTAAATGCAAATGTTAGGGAGGCTTACTGTCCATTATGAAATACTTGGATTCCTTAAGCTCAGAATCCCTGTCCTATAATGCAACCCACTGCTAGATGTCACCTGGTTTCTCTATGGGAACTGAAGCTCAGGAAGATAGCACAATGTTGATACTCTGGCTACTGAGTGAATAACGTGAATAACACCATCCTTTTTGTTACCCAGGAGTCTCATGTCTTCTGCCAGAACCCAGAAACTGTGGCAGGATTGTTAGCTTGCAAGTAAGGTAAAAATCTCATTTGCCTTATAATTGATAGCATTCTTAACATATAAGAACCCATTTATTGATGGTTCCTGAGTACATTATTTTATTGTTGACTTATAATGTGTCCCAAGTTTTAGGGATCATTTTGGTTTTCTAGATGCACTTATGCTCAACTAGTGCATCCTCTAGACCTTTAAGTTCATGTCATCTTGATAGTAGAGATCTAAATGTTATCTTCCCACAAATCTCTTGGTTATATTCTCTCTTTTTCCTGCCAAGAATGATAAGTAAGGTTTCACACCATATAGGTCAAGAAAATGTGTCGTAAAGATTCAGAACACTCAGAGGGTTTCACCTATTTCACACTTGGGGCAGACCTTTTCTTTTCAGAATTTGCACAACCCCTTGAGTTTCATTTTTGTTCTGCAATCCTTCGCAAATAAAAGAGAGTTCATATGAAGGAATAATTCATGTAAATCAGAGTCTTGTAGGTTTGTATTTTGTTCTGAGGTTTTTAGCAAAGCTATTTAGTAGATATGTACCAGCAAAGAATAGATATTTTAGAAATATTTTCTCACTTTTTATAAATTTTGACCATATAGTTGTATATGCATCACATTTCATCCTATTTTATCTCAATAAGTATTAATACATATTGGAACATGGATGTGAAGAATAAGGAACAGAGTTCGCTGGCTGAGGAAAAAAAAGTAGAATACGCATCAATAACTTCAGATGAATACTTAAAACTAAAATTGTATTCTTTGTTATTTACCAAAAAGAAATGAAAACATATGTTCTCAAAAAGACTTTACATGAATGTTTATAGCTGCATTATTCATAATAGCCCCAAATAAGAAGCAACCAAGTGTCCATCAACAGGTGAATGGGTAAACCAATTTAAACAGATTGTGGTATGTCCATTTAAAGGAATAACACCAGGAATAAAAGAAAATGATATACTAATACATACAGCAACATGGATGGATCTCAAAAAAATGTGCTAAGTGAAAGAAGGTGGATACAAAAAGTACATACAGTTTTGTTTCATTTATGTGAATTTCTACAACAGGCAGAGATAATCTACGATGACTGAGAGCAGACCCATTATTTTCTGGGGTTGTGGAGTAGTAATTGCAAAAGAGTAAGAGGGGACTTTCTGAGGGGACAGAAATCTTCTGTAACTTCACTGCAATAGTGATCACATAGTTACACACGTTTATCAATACTCATCGAGCAGTATATTGAAAATAGGCACATTTTATTGTATGCAAATTATACCTCAATAAAATTCTAAAAAGAAAAATATTCAAGATTATAAAAAATTAGTGATGCTAACTGCCTTCCTTTAAAGTACAAACATAGCTTGGAGTTACATATATATTTTGTATTATGCAAGAGAAAATTTTGAGATTGGTGCTGGGCAGAATTGTGGTAACCATGATGAAAATAGTGAGGTCATTCTATAACAATTCAATTTCAATAAACTGAAACACATGTTTAAGGGCTCGTAATTATTGTTCAGTAATGCCAACTTTACTTTTATGTATGTAATTACTTCTATTTTGTAAACCTCTATCAGTCCCTATTGTAAATTTTTTGGTTATAGTTAAAGTGCTAATGCCAGTATTTCAGAAATAGTACTGTCATATACGTTCACGTGAATTTTGTGCTGCACAACTCAATGGGTGCCATTCGTGGACACTACAGTAAGATTTTACAAGTTGAGCTGGGGTTAAAAGTCCTTTTCAGGTGTCCTTAAGTTAAAGACAGTGCCTATACATCTTGGCTTCAGGGTACCTTGAAGTGAAATGCTTTTCTAGGCTTTCTTAAAGTATGGGTCCAGTCTCTCTGTGAGAAAGCTGCCAGCTTACAGTATATCTGAGGTACTCTCCACTTGCTCTTCCAAATGTCCAGCTTGTCTTTTCTGTCATTACTAGACTGAAAAAAGGAGAGGCATTACAAGGAGAGTTGTGTGATTGACTTATTTCGTTCTGCTTTATTGCAATCTTTACAATAAGGGGGAGACATGATTTTTCATTGCATATGACTAGTTTGTTTTAAAGTCCTCCACTCTTTTCTGATCAATAGCTTCATTTATAAATAATGTTAAATTCATTAACTACTATACAGCTGTAGTTTCCCTGAGGCTTTTACATCCAGTCTCTGACATAGACCATAGAGACAATGCCGTTTTCTTAGAGGATACACTAGTTTAGCCCCCTGTTAATGCAAAGGGGTATAAAGTAATTTTTTTTACATATATATTAATGTAAAGCAAACCAGCATATATTTAGGCATTATAAGATTTCATAATATGATGATCTACTTTCCTGGTATTGTCTCAAATAGTAATGGAAAATGTCAAATACTTAGTGTTTTTCCCTTTTTGTAAAATGTAGGAGATACACTAACTGATCGACCGGCAACTTTTTATCAAAGGGCCAAACAGTAAATGTTTTCAGCTTGTAGACAGTGAGGTTTCCTTTGCTATGTCTCTACTGAGTCACCACAGCATGAACACAACCATTAACACTGCTTAAATGAACGAGAGAGGTTCTGGGTTCCAATAAAACTTTATTTACAAAAACAGGTGATTGACCCACAGGCCAAAGTTTGCAGACCACTGAAATAAATAATATTTACGTTTTCTCAAGTGTCTAACATGTTGTTACTCTATAATAACAAAACAGAAAATATTCTAAAACAATACCATGTGGTTTAAACAAAAGATACAAGTTCCTTGTCAAAAAACTGGAATTATAAATTTGTAAGCCCAACTTTTGACATGATAGATAATTGAGCATTTAAGATCATTTCAGAAGCAAAGAAATTGATTTCTTTTCTCTCTCACTGTGTGCACTTTCAGGAAATGTATTACATGTATTTATTTGATAAGAGTTAAGAATGGGTATATTCAGAATAAATGAACTTGAAGCGCAAGATGTATTTTAAAAAGTCTTTGATCAAAAGCCGTGTTACATTATAAAGATAAGATGCTATCCTGAAGATTTTATGGAACAAGAATTTAATAGCATGCCAAATTTTGGATAGAACACACTTGACATTGTCACAGCATGTAAGTGACCTTTCTGGGGTGGTATGTCCTTGATGAAAATAAAATACATTCTGTTCCTTAAAATGCAAATTCATTTCAAAGTACATTAAACTTGAATAAATAAATTTTAACGAAACATAGGGTTGTTTTGAAATTCACTCTGTTCTTTGACAGATTCTAAATGGCTTCATTTCTCTATGCTTATCCCTTTTTCAGAAGGTCTATAAGTACTGTTCTACAATTATTAAGTTCTGGACAGCCTTTTGTATCTCTGACATAGTTTGAGGAAGGAATTAATGAGCAATGAGCCTGTAAGTTACTTGCTCAACTTCTCCTGTTAAAACAACTCTTCAGAGATCATGCACAAACAGCTGTGTCTACAAGTCATAAATGGTAGGTCATGGGTGGTGACTAAAGTATGACTCCCAATCTGTGTGTCTGAAGAGTTACTCGTCAAAAGGGATATTTTTACTATGTGAAAAGTTATTTTAAAGGGCTCTATCATCACCAAGTTATGTGGGCCCCGTCTAACCTATGCCAATTTCAAAAATGACACATGGGTAGGAGATAATTTACTCTTTCAGGTCTCACAAGATTGGTAAACCAGTTAAGGGCTTCAAGATCTCTAGGGACAAGGTTCATCTGTCCCTTAAATTCCTTTCCCTTCTTTCTGAAGGCATTTGCCTTATAAATTTCATACAAAGTTTTGACACTATCAGCAATCAGAAGCAGGGACACATTCTCCATTCCCTACCCCAATCTTCATTCATCTTTGATTTCATGTGAGTCCATCCTGCTTGAAATTGTATCTCAGGAGACTTGGGGTTAGAGCTTTGGGTAGCAATAATGTTTGGCAAAATAATACTCTAAAACTGGTTTGCAAAGCTCAAAGGGGAAATCATTTACATTTTAAGACTTTTGCTACTTCCTAGTTCCAGACAGTGCAGAAACACCCACAAATACGAACACTTTTCAAAATCGCATTTGGCACAGGCTTTTTCATTTCCAGCTAGATTTAGGAAATGTGCCAGGTAAAAATAATGATAATGTAATATGAGCAAGAATTTTTTTCTTTCTTTTTTTCTTTTCCTGTCTTTCTGAACCTCTAGGAACACTTAATACTGTCAAAGAGGCATAATTACCTTTTTTTAAAAAAACATAAATTACTTTTATAGAATTATACTCTCCATTCCTTTGATGGAACCCAGAGCCAGGATGGTGTATAGTGGTAGGATGTGTGTGTGTGCGTGACAATGAAATGCTGAGCCTGAGTATAGAGCCAGGAGTAGGGAAATGGGAAATGGGTATTTGCAGATGGTAGCTGACAGGCAGCATTGTCCTGCCTGGATTTCATCCTGACTTGTGTCTTCAAATTGCAGAATGTAAGGACAGATCAGAAGACACCCAGGAAACATGTGTCATCTGTGTTTTCCTTCCCATCAAATCTGTGCATCCTATTTTTTCCTTACAACTGTCATATACCATCTGCAAACCTTAGCCTTGCCAACAGCTACCCTTGAAGATAGAATGCTAGAAATTTAAGAAAAAAAAAACAAAGGCAGAATTTGGAAAATCGAATGGCAGTTTCTTATAAAGTGAAACAGATACTTATCCTGTGACCCAGCAATTGTACTGCTAGGTATTTACCCAAGACAGATGGAAACATGTGTCTACTAAAAATCCTGGGCTCAAATGTTTATAGTAGCTTTGATCATAATAGTTCCCAAAATGAAAATAACCCACATGTCTGCCAATTGCTGAACAGATAAATTTTATATATCGACACAATGAAATACTACTCCACAAAATAAAATAAAGACATGAACTACTGATAAATGCAAAAACATGGATGAACCTCAAATGCATTATGCTAAGTAAAGTAAACCAGGCTTAAAAGTTTAGATATTGTTTGATTCCATTTACATCACCTTCTGGAGAAATAAAAGCAGCAGTGACAGAAAGCAGATCAGTGCGGGTAGAGGAAGGAGACTGACAAAGGGGAATGAGGAAAATTTTGGAGGCAATGGAAATGTTCTCTATCTTGATCCCAAACTCCTGGAGTGATCCTTATGCCATGGCTTCCCAAAGTGTTGAGATTACAGGCATAAGACACTGGGCCTGGCTGTTGTCTATCTTGACTGTGTGATGGTTACATCTATTTGTGCTTGTCAAAACTCATAGAGCTGTATGCAATAAAGGGGGAATTTTTGCTATATGTAAATTATATGCCAATACACCTGCCTTTAAAATAATTAGGCAGAACTTCACTGAGGTACTGAAAAACTTGATGTATGTTTCTTGTGTCCCTTCTGGTTTCCTTTGTTAAAAAAAGAACATCCCCAGCTACTTGGGAGACTGAGGCAGGAGAATTGCTTAAACCTGGGAGGCGGAGGTTGCAGAGAGCCAAGATCGTGCCACTGCACTCCAGCCTGGGCAACAGAGCAAGACTCCGTCTCAAAAAAAATAAATAAAAATAAAAAAAAATTACCCTCTTCCTTTCCCATACATTAGCAGTTCGACTCCCCCTCCTATTAGGACAAGTTAATCAAGACACTCATTGTTCTTAATCAGTGGGTTCATTTTAATGCTTTCTAGTATCTGTTCAGTCTCCACTTAGTTCTAATTACCTTATTCTCTTTCTTCAGCAACCCTGCTGTTTTCTGAAATCCCCTACCCTCTGATAATCAGCATGGGGCTTATTTATTTGGGTTCTGTGGTTTAAACTGTCCTGAAAAGGTGGATGGGCCCCAAATGATTCTCTTTGTCTTTACAGTGGCTGTGAAATGTGGAGATGGCCACTTCATTTACTAATTCAACAAATAAATATTAATCACCCACCGGGTGCCACACACTTTGCTAAGCACTGTGGTACTGCCCCATGTAAGGGGGACTTAGTCACTGCCTAAGTGACATGGTGTTTCCTCTTGTTGTTTCTCCCTTCCTAGTGTTAAACAACCATAGCAATAATGTTGACATGTGCAAGAAAGGAAAAAGGAAAGCTATGTGAATAGTTAAAGCAGGGTCCACAACATTTTTTTTGTCTAAATACAATATATTTGATGTGATAAGTATGTAATGGCATATGATTAGTCGATGAGATCAATAGAAGGTGAAGGAGACCAATACCATAGCATATCAGCAATTCCTGTAATGCTGCAGCACTGGTAGGAAAGCTCGGATTTGGAGGACTTAACTTGTCTGGAACATAACATAAAGTTGAGACTAGAAGGATGAGTTCCAGCAGTAACAGTAGTGGTGACCTTGCTGAAGGAAGTGGTGAGGGATGTAATAATTACGGTGTAGCAGTAATAATAGCAGCAGCAATAGTGGTAGGAGTAATAAAGCCAGGCTGTGTAGGGGAAGGATTTCAGGCACAAGAAGTTTTAAGGGAGGATGAATATTATACTCAAAAAATCATGATGGGGCATATGTAAGAACTCATATGTAAATCTTTAAAACTGGAAGAATTAGTAATAAACTAGATTGGTTTTTTTTTTTTTTTTTCTGACAGGAACATTTTATTTTAATTCACATCAAGATATTATGTATGAAGCAACTCGGATGTTTTGTATGGATACTTCCTGCTATTATGGCAGTAATTTATTGGGGAAAAAAGATATACACACTAAGCACATAATTGGAAAATGAGACAGGACAGAAGTATTCTTACCCTAAAACATCGGATACAGTAAATAGAATTCTGGAAGGATAGAGCTCACTAGCTGCTAAGGGTCACTCCTAGCTTTAAGAAGCAAGATAAGAGATGAAGGAAGATGTGGGGCTTGCATTCATCTAGTTGGATGAGGTGGAGTGCAGGCCTTTCAATCTTGGGGTTCTCCTTGAGCCAACCCAGAGATGAAAGGGAGATAAATTTACAGGAAAAAGCAAGAGCTCATTTTGTTTAAATTATTAAGATAATTTGGTTGTCCATTATTCCCAAGAGGAGTTGTCCCAAACAACATACCCTGTTCCCATTTGAATCAATATGCTGTTTCTTGACATTAGTTCTTGCTCCATTGGAGAAAAACGCATTATTCTCCCATTATGTGTGCTCTTCATCTCTCAACATAAAAAGTGCTAGATGTTTTGATTAAATTATCAGGATGAACATCTGTAGCAGTGAAAGGTACATAAACACTGATTCAAATCACTTTTTTACTTTTAACATCTTTCGGGATAGGCTAGGATCTCCTGTGAGGAACATACATCTGAGCAATGTTTTGTCTCATTTTGTTCTGTACCTTCCCAATATGCAGAATAAGATTGGAAGCTGCTATGGTCTCAGTGTTTGTGTCCCTCCAGATTCATATGTTGATACCTAATCCCCAGTGCAATTGTATTAAGAGGTGGGGCCTTTGGGAGGTGATTATGTCATGAACAGGATTAGTTCCCTGATAAAAGAGGCCTGAAGGAGCACATGCACCGCATCCACCATGTGAGTGCACAGAGGGCACTATTTATGAGGAACAGGCCCTCATGAGACACTGAATCTGCTGGCACGTTAATGCTGGACTTCCCAGCTTCCAGAAGTGTGAGCAGTAATTTTGTGTTGTTTATAAATTGCCCAATCCAAGGTATTTTGTTATAGCAAGAGAAGTGGACTAAGACAGAAATCTCTCTAGGTATCTTCTCTGACCTTTGGGGATGGTTCCACGTATGACCTAAGTTTAGTGTTGATTGTCTTTAGAACCTCGCTCTTCAGGAAGTCTAGGAAGGGGTAAAACTCATATTACAGTGAATCAAGAGTTTGTATTAAAAAGGTCAGAAGACATTTTCAGAGTTAAAAAAGTATCAACATCAGAACCAAAGGCAAAAATACAAAACAACAGCTCCCAGACTGAATGCACTCCTGATGCATTCACTACAATTTCCTGAATGATAATTTTTTTATTTCTCTTACTACATTAAGGATTTCTCTTTGAAAGACTCTGAGTTTGGGATCTTAGTTGCACCATCGTCTTAGCAAAGTAACCTTATATAGCTGGTCGCTACATAAAACTACCACACTGTGTGTGTGAACATTAAAAAAAAAAAAATAGACAATGACCAGGCCAGTCTGGACTTTAGTCTGGCTTGGTAAATGTTAATTGTAAATTAAACTCTTGACATCTTATGCTATAACCCTTTTAAGTTCAGAATTATTTCAGTCTCAGATCTAATAGAGCTTGGTCCCATAGGTCTAGTATAAAGTCTGTCTCTCTCTCTTTTTTAATCATTAGCGTCAATTCCCTCTTAATCGTATGTTGCAGTTTTCCTTCTCATAGTCTTCTGAATACGCAGTTACCAATTTAGCATATATTTCTACTCAGTTCATGTCAGTTGATTTCACCTCAACAAAACCTTGGCACTGAGGGGTCACAGAGATGACTGAGCCTTGTTGCTGTCAATCTTTTGGGATAGAGAAACATGCACATCCCACTGTGGCATAAGTGAGACACAAGTACAATGTGGAAACAGAGGAGAGAAAGATGAGTTTTTATTCAGGTAGCTTTCAGTACCTTTTGAGAGTCATGGGATTTCTGAACAGCCTCTGGAATAGTGGGTAACACGGAAGTTGGAGACATAAGTCAAAGGAGGAACAAGAGAGAAGAGTCTGAAGACTTCCCTGGATTAAGAATTCATTTGAGATGGGCATGGTGGTTTACACCTGTAATCCTAGCACTTTGGAAGGTTGAGGCAGGCAGATCCCTTGAGCTCAGGAGTTCAAGACCACCCTGGGCAACATAGCGAAACCCTGTCTCTACAAAAAATACACAAAAGTTAGCCAGGCATGGTTGTGTGTTTCTGTAGTCCCGATTACTTGGGGGGTTAAGGTGGGAGGATTGCTTGAGCCCAGGAGATCAAGGCTGCAGTAAGCTGATCACGCCACTGCATTCCAGCCTGGGTAACAAAGTGAGATCCTGTAACACACACACACACACACACACAAAGAAAGAAAAGAAAATAATTTGTTTGAAATGTACTATCTTTTTGATAGTAATTTACCTAACTTTTAATTCACCTAACATTTCCGGTTTTGTTGACATATTGTTTGTTGTTTTTTTTCCTGATACTTAACACTTTATTGAATTCAGTTTTCTTCTCACCCATTTTGTTTTTTTTTTGTAATAACAACCGACCTAGCTGTGCCACTATTTTGCTATATGAACTTAGGTAATTCTCTGAAAATTGTAAATAAACTAATAGTATATACCTCAATCATAGAATACAAAGAGTACATGATAGCTAATAATTTACTGACACTCATGCATTCATATTTAAATTATGGATAATTTAGATAATTATCTTTACCTTTGAAAACTTCTGCATGTCTAATAGTCTAATATTTCATTTACATTATGGTTTTCTTAGATTGTAATTGATTTTTTAANGATTTTTTAAATATTTATATATTATAATATATATGTATTTTATATATATTTTTTATTTTATAGCCAAGGATAAGAAATGAGAATGATCAAGATGAATGAATTCAAATTATTAACTGTGAAAGAGAATGAAAGATGGTCAGCAGCTCCAGTGTGGATGAGCCTGGTCTAAAGATATAAACCACACATTCTTCTAACTCAGCTCTCAAAGTGCAATTCAGTAATTCAGCACATAGGGATTTACGGTTTGGAAAACTTTTGCAGTATCATCATGCTCTAATTTTTTTAGTCCATTCTATATGTGAGTTTTATTCCAACTTCTAGTTGGAAAGGCTCATGTCTTAAAATAAGCCTGATCCAGAAAGAAATTCTACATATGGCTAAGAGAAAAAGAAATTCTTTAGAACTTACACAGACTTGGTTATTTCTTGTGTAGAATCCTTTCCTTGCCTTTTTGTAGTTCTTTTTTTTTTTTTTTTTTTGAAACCTAGGACTTCCCTTCCCTAGAATTTGTTTCAGAATTATCTTTCACTCCAGAAGCAGGTTACTCTTGCCTCCATGGCATAAAAAGGAAGAGGGAATAAGTACAATTGGCATTGTGCTGCTTTTTTGACATCTTAACACCACCTGTACAAATAATGTTAATACATTCGTGTTAGCTCAGGAAGAACTTGAAAACACAGCTTCACAAATCAGTTCAAGTATTTTAAAGCGCCATCCTCCCCTTAGTACATATTCAATAAATGAAATGAACATGATCTGAACTTACCACTGTCCTGCTTAAATAAAAATTTACATGTTGAGCCTTTGCAAAATGAAAAGTGGTCTACCTATTCATTATTTGCCCCTCTCAAAGCTAATGGATATTGCCAAAAACCCATTATGGCATGTTAGCATCCCCTAAGTAAAACAGTGCATGTGAATTAGAGTAACAAAAGAATTCTGGATAAGAACAGAAGTTTAGTTGCAATTGCATTGACTGAGCATTAGTTATCAAGGCTATCCACCATGCTTCTTTTTGAATCAGCTGGACAGGATCATCACAACACCTAGACCAGTCAGTGCAAATTCAGGCCATTAGTTGGTGACAGTTTTTCATCCCACAGCTTACCAATCTGCCCACTTGCATTATCCTCTTTTTTCACTTTGTCAAGTAATATGCAATCATTTTCATTATTTTTAGCGAAGAGAGTTTGCCTGGAGCTAATGAGTTGTAGATACCAGCAGAATTGGAACCTGATACGACCCCTTTGTCAAAATAATAAAAGAAGCTTAAATTGTTCCTTTTTCCTGATATGTCTTTCTCATATTTACATTATTTATGCCTCGTATAGGGTTTTGAAGTTGAACTAAAGATATTTGCTGAAATAAAAGTAAAAGAAAGAATATTCTATGAAGAATCTCACAACCCACGTTTGGGGAAGAATAGGTGAGATTGTGTGTGTGTGTATAAGGCATACTTACAGGTAAGTGTTTATGTGTGGATGGATGAGGGTGGATTCAAGGTAGGCCATATATAATTAAGGCTCTTTGTTCCTCCTTATGATATAAAATCGTGGAAGAAGATTATCTTTTTTTTTTTTTCAATTTTAGCAATAAAATATGCTTAAAAAAAGAACTTGAGGGGGGGCGGAGCAAGATGGCCGAATAGGAACAGCTCCAGTCTCCAACTCCCAGCGCGAGCGACACAGAAGACCGGTGATT
>NW_016803659.1:95194-118610 GCF_001698545.2 Rhinopithecus bieti | reverse complement strand
AAAAAAAAAAAAAAAAAAAAAAAAAAACAGTTTTAATATGTAATATCAATATATTCATCTTGGTGGCAATACTGTCATAAAATATCATTTAAAAACTTTTTTTTTTTTTAATAAAAAAGGGGCCCCAAAAGGCAAAATTGCCTAAAGCCTGTGGAAGTCATAATGCAGCTTTATTTAAAATGTGATGCCAGACTGCAGGAAACAGAATTTTTTTCAGGTCACACAGTGTGCCAGAAGAAAATGTGAAGAGCAGAGTTTTCCTTATTCTTTTTGTTTGTTGGGTGATAGGAACTTGTAATTAAGTGAAGGAGCAGCACTCACTTTGTTAGAGTGTATCAGGCATGTTTTTCTTGGAATGATATTGACTTATATCCTCACAATAAAATTAACACTGGTATATGAAAGACTCATGGATGGAAACATAGATGAATAAGGCCAAAATAAGTAGTTTAGAAAATAGGGAAAGGGTAATATAGATAGAAATAATTTTTACTGTTTATAAGACATGAAGAAATGCACCTCATTTAAAGTTATAAAAATAATTTCAAGACCTGCTGGAGTTCAAACCGCTGAAATATAAGCCCATAGTAGTAATACGTGCTGCTACAAATTTATGATATTATAATGTAGTAAATATTACAATAGTCCTTTTGCTCAAGAGGCACTGGTATATTTAAAACATGTCATCATGCACTTGTAATGTCTTAGCAAAACAAATCTGAACTTCTTGTTAAGGCAAGCTCTGGGTTTAATCCTTTGGTATAGTTATTTGAGCTCAGTATCTGATGTCTCATAACATCTTTTTGAACATAAGAATAACATATCAGGGCATGTTATACTTAAGAATAAGGAGGTGTCTTCGTTCTTGATTGTTGGTTTTAGAGAATTGTACAAAGTTACGTTTTGTACAATACTGAATTGCTTTCATTGACAATTTGGAGTTAAAAAAACTAAGTGGTGAAGTGCTTGATATCCTTGAAATAAAACATGTAGAAGGTAATTTCTCAAGAGATAGAGATTTAGAAATCACTGACTTCTATTAAATGCCAAAAACATGCATTTTAATGGTAGTCTATAATGTAAATTCTCTAAACAATCTGGGGAATTTTGAATATATTATACAATGCTCTGTCAGTAAATTTACTTTTATATCATAAGTACAAATTTAAATGCCTACAGTGTAGATGACACTTTGTTAGGCACTAGAAAGTTTGATCAGCCCTGCCAACTACAGTAGTTGCTGGAGCTCTGAATTACTGAGCAACTTCATTTCACTTCTCTCTACTTCATTTTCCTTATCTGTGTACTGGATATAATAATTCCTGCTTTATAGTCTTATTGTGAGGCTCAAATCAAATAAGGCCTGTGAAAGTGCTTTGAAAACTGCAAGGAACTCTGAAAATATAAGATAGAATTATTACTATCCTTTAGGCTCAATGTTGATACCATAGCAATTAATTATGACTACTTTATAAGAGTAGTATGGAATTTGGAGCTATTTTGTGAGCTTAAATATATCTGAATGAGTAATGTAAGATTTAGCTCAATGGCAGTCTCCTAGACCATCATATTTCTCTTAGGACTAATATAAAAGCAAATATCTTTAACAAGAAACAAACTCAGTTGCTCTTTTTTGCTGCCTTAATCATTCTGCAAAGTGATTTGTTTTGGTCTTTGCAAACGTGTTACTTGAGAGTTTCCACCTAAAACTAACTGTCATTGAAAATAATGAATGTACACTTAAAATGAATTTATTCAGATTCTTAGACTTCACTGACAAATCAGTGGTTTATTCAAGTCTACTCAATTTGAATGTTTTCCTCTGAAGCTACAGTTATAAAATCTTCAGAGTTAAAGTACTTCCCTAAGATTATTGACTAGATAATTTATTTGCAGTAAATGTAACTTATTTATTGAGACTCGTTCTAAGAGATTTGTGACTAAGAAGAGCAAAACTAAGTAGATGGATTTGGAACCCTCTTTGGTGCTCCAGGTGTAAACTTTCTGTCTCTTACTTTCTTTCAATTAACATTTATTGAGTAACTACTCTATACTCAGTGCTACTATATACATTATCTCATGTAATCATCATAAAGATTCCATTTTAGAAACTAAGAAAATAGAATTTCATAGAAATTAAAAATCTGTCCAAGATGATCTCTCCAGCTATAAGCGAGGATACCTCTTCTTTACTAACTCCAATACCCATATTCTTTTAAAAGCAATGTAATTTCTCATCCAAATCTACGTGCTAGGCAGAAGGTTTCCTCATATTCTTTCTGTCTTTCCAATCAAACCTTGATCTTAGGAAAGAATTTGACAAATAGCTTTACAACAAGGCAGTAGGACACAGATGATTCATAAAGCTTAAAGTCTTATCAAACACAAGGAGATGTATATTTTACCAGGAGAAATAAACCTATTTGTAATATTATGTCAAATGTATGCAACTCTTCCTAAAATTTCAGACACTAGCATGCAACTGTGTGACTAGAAAGAAAGGGACTAATCAATACTCTGAAACCATATTCCGTAGGTGATTTTCCCTTGCTAAGTGGCACTCAGAACTGTAACAGCGATGGGCTGAGTTTTTCATGTAAACTTGCAATTAGATCTGTAACTGTTACTGACGGCCTTTGCTCTTACAGAACCACTTGCAATGAGGTTGCTGTTCAAGTTGGCATGGGCAGTTTCTGTAGAATATTTTTCCGCTCCTCTCAGAAACTCACAGCAAAGATAGAAGATATGTTGCATATGCTTTTAAAAGGCATGGTTACAAGCAAAAGGAAGATAAACATCTTTGAAGATCAGAAGAAGAATAAAAACACATGGCAGTAAATGTGGTTTAAGTCACAGGCCTACCACATTCCAGGACAAGGAAGTAGCAGAAATGTTTATGCTTTCAACTTCTGAGGATCAAAACGGGTGGGAGAATGGAGCCAGATTCAGTGTGCTATAGAGAGTTAGGCCAGGCCAGCCATGTTCAAGGCAAAGCTGAGGCTGATAAGTTGTTGCCTAATAGGTGGGAGGAAGCACAAATAGGTGCTTCACCAAAGCTTAGCCAGGCCCCAACTAGCTAATACACTCATAATATCCCTGCATTCTGAGAGTCTGGGTGCCAATACAAGGGCAAGGCAGGTAGAGACAACTGTAAAACTGCCACACATGGAGAGGTGAGAGAGGAGAGATTCAGCCAAAACAAACAAAGAAACCAAGAAAGGAACATTGTAGCATGAAACACTGGTATATGAGTGGTATAGGAAAGACTAAAATTTCAAAGCATATAAGCATAAAAAGAAATCATGAAAGAGAGCCATCAAGCAGATGTTAACTGAATGGCATAATTATGATTGCACAATTTGAGAAAATTCAAATATGTATTTTTAAGATCTTAAAATGTATAAATTAAGAAAAGAAGAAATGATTATAGTACCCAAAATGGTTGTTTCAAAAACGTGTGGCTATAGACAAGTTCTAAAGAGAAATTTTAGAAATAAAAAATCAAATCATTAAAATTAGAAAGCAATAAAAACCAAAAAAAATGAGTAAATTAGGTTAACATCAGTTTAGAAGAGCTGAAGAAAATATTAATGAATTAGAAAGAGCACTGAGGAACTGACCTAGAGAATGAAAAAGAAAGAGAAGGAAGGGGAAATACAACATCAAAATTATGACAGTCTTGAAGAATGGTCTGACTTGATTTTTTTTTTCCCAGCAAATTATCAAAAGAGAAAATGTCAATATTTAAAGACATAAAGTGATTTAGAACTATGTCCAGACTGAAGGCCTGAATCTTCATTTAGAAACTGCACAGCAAGAGCTAAGCGAAATACAAGTAAACAACACTTTGACAAACAACAAAATGGAGAACATAATAGCTAAAGAGAAAATCATGCAGCCTCTCTGGGAGAAAAACAAAATTTCTAATAATTAGAATGAGAACAGATATCCCTTTAGAAGCAGTAAAGATCAGAAGACAATGAAGTAATAGCTTCAATGTGCTGAAGAAAAGATTATCAAACTACAATTATGTACACCTATAAACAATCATTCAAGAGTAAGGGCATTAGGAAAACATTTTTAATACATAAACGAGTAAAGGAATTATTTACTCATAGAAATTCAGAAGCATTTACTTAGCAAAAAGAAGAGTACACTTGTATGGAAGGCATAAAATGCAGTTAGCAATTGTGAGAACCGAAGATCAAATATGTTTGTACATTTTATTTAAATAAGTAATTTTTGTTGAATTTCTTTCTTTCTTTTCAAAAAAACCTAAAACTAAAATTCTAGATAAAATAATGTGAATAGCATATGGTTTGAGAGGAGAAAAGAGAAACTAAATGCTTTAAATTTGTTGGAAAAGTTTAAAGTTTAGGATATATATTGAATTTCAGCAAGTTCATTTGCTGAAGGTGGGTTTTACTTGTTGCTAAGAGACACAGGTCAATTCAAATTCCCTGACCTTCCCTCTTACCTATAAAAAAGCAAAAAACTAATGTTGATAATAATAAAGAAAAAAAAACTCAGATAAATCATTATTAGAGATAATTATTACATGGTAATTCTGTATCTAAAATGTTAATGTTACCACTAAAATAACAGAAATACAGTTGATAAATCCATATAAGCAAAACATATGAAAAGAATAACAGAGAAAAACAGGAAACTGCATCATCACAGCAAGAGATAAGGAAAAAAAAAAAAGAACCCAGGGAAAAATAAGGAAGAAGGGAAAACATAGCATGCCAGACATAAGTCAAAATCAGTAATATACTCATTTGTTATAACAGAATATATAGGAATGTATTTTAAAATATTCATTTTAAATGCTGCTCTTAAGAGACACAATTAAAGCCAAATAATATAGAACATTTGAGATAAAAGACATAAAAAATAAAGAATAATAAGGAATACTTATTTTTAAAAAGCAGGCACAACAATAACAAATAGTGATATTATTAAAAGAATTTAGTAAAAGCCTTAACAAGAATAAGACACTCTATAATAATAAGATTATTCACTAATATACATATAAATATTATAAATTGTGATACTTTAATGATATAAAATCAACATGCATAAAGTTAAAATTAACAGGATTAATGCAAAAGAAATGAATTTATATTATATGGGTCTTTAAAACATTTTTCCAAAAAACTGATTTAGAAAAATATTATCAGGGCCATAAAAATAAAGCCCAATGTAGTCAACAGCATTATTTCTGTGTTTCCCCTGTCTCCTATCTTACCTGTAAAACTCCTACATTAATAAATAAATATGTACCTTCTTTCAACACATTGACTATTTAAAAAATTAATCGTAAAGCACCAGGGGAAATCTCAATTACAAGAAAACATACTTGTATTATTTACCCACAGAGAAATGGTGTCCATAACAAAAATTACTATTTGTATTAAAAATATCCACAATGTATGCAGCACAAACCATTGTGTAAATAACCTTTAGTTTTGAAAAGGAAAATCACAATGGAAATACAAAATGTTTAAAAGTGAATAGTAGCAAAAATACCTATAAAATGTATCAAATATGGTTAGAGTGGTAAATTAGAACACTTAAACTGCTGTACATTTATAAAATTAGAAAAAGCGAAAGAGAAAAATTAAGAGGCACAAAGAAGATATGTGGTGAATGTAAAAAGCTAGGTGAAAGGTTAAAATAAAAATATATCCAATAAATAAGACTCAATTACATCTGATAAATAGAATATATATCTGCAAAATACATTACAAAGCATTCGCAATGTAGCCCAAGAAAAGAAGGAGAAACACATTACATAAGGTATTGAGCAGAAAAATAAGGCAGCACACATTAAAATAAAGAGAAGATATGAAATCAAAATCTGTATTTTTAAGAAAGAAAAAAATAAAGAACATTTTAATCAGGCAATTGAAGAAAAGATGAAGCTCAAATAACCAATACTTAGAAATGAAAAAGTAGAGTATTTTTAGATTTATGTGATAATTTAAAACTTACAAGTAAATAATACAATAAAATTAATGCCCAAGAGAACTTTTTGAAAATATTACATTATAAAATGAATAAAATATAGAAAACTTGAAGAGAATAATAACCATTAGAAAATGTATTCATTCCTATTCCCCCTTCTTGTCCTATTCACAGAAAAAGAAAAGAGATCAAGGCTAGAAGATCAAATAGTTTATATAAACATAATCACTACCCAATAAAGACTGTTCTAAAATTAAAAAATAAAACTATTCAAATTATTTTTCAAGACCAATATAACCATAATAGAAAAACCAGGTAAAGACATTGTGAGAAAAGAAAATTATTCACCAACTGATACAGTTTGGATATTTGTCTCCTCCAAAGTCTCATGTTGAAATTTGATCACCTATGATGGAGGTGAGGTGTGGTGGGAGGTATTGGGGCAAGGGGGTGGATCCCTTGTAAAAGACTTGGTGCCTTCCTGGAGGTAATGAATCAGCTCTTGCTCTATTAGTTACCCTGAGGTCTGATTGTTCAAAGAAAAAACAGAAATACAGTTGATAAATCCATTTTGTCAACTGGCAGCTCCTTCTCTCTCTCTTCTTTCCTCTGCCATGTGACATGACAGCTCCCATTCCCCTTCCATCATGATTGGAAGCTCTCTGAGGCCTTCACCTGAAGCTGATGTTGGTGGCATGTTCCTTGTACAGCCTGCTGAACCAAGAGCCAAATAAACTTCTTTTATAATATTTATGACTTACCCAGCCTCAGGTATTTCTTTATATTCTAAGTTGAATTTGAAAAGCAGGAAAACAGAGAAGAAAGACTTGGCTCATTACCTACCACATTTAAAGCCACAGTATTAAACAACATTTAACTGGGACAGGAGTCAATAAAAAGAATTTAAAAAGAGACCCATAGCCACAAGGAAATGCAATGTCTGATAGAGGCAACAGTACAAATTAATCATGAAAAGGTGAGCACTGCAGTAATTGGTGCTGGGTCAACTGGCTCTACATATGATAAGAATGCAATGAGATTCTCTGTCATGAACTTTACCCTCCACAATAATCCTGCTGGATCCAAGGCCACAGATTGAAATGTAAAAGTTTAAAATTTTTAGAGAAATATGTAACTGACTATTTTCCTTACAATGTGGAAGCAAATAATTTCTTAAACAAGACAAAAAAGTCATGAAGAAAACATAGATCAATTAGATACATAAAACCTAAAGGTATAAGATTTTTTTTAACTTATGTAACTAAAAATAGGTAACTACAATGGTAAAAAGAATTTATTAAAGTGAACAAGAAAAAATGAATAATCAACCTAGTAAACAAGTGTACCATCTACATGGAAAGCAATTCAGAGAAACGCAAACTTGAATGTTTAAAAAAATTAAAATTACGCTCAATCTCATAACCCAGAAAATAAAACATTAGTTTAAAATGCTGTATTATTTTACACCAATAAGAGTGGAAAAAAATTTTAAAGTTTGACCTTCCCAAATATAATTTAGAATGTGGATAAATAAAAACTCTTGTATACTGGGGAAAGAGTACAGACTAAGGACCAATTTATAATCTGACAATCTAGCATGAAACAAGATGCTCCTACCTGTGACTCAACAATTCTACTCACAAGCATACATCCTAGAAAAAGTCCTGCACATTTCATAACAATATATATAAAGTTGCATATTGTAGAATAATTTGTAGTAATGAAATATCAGAAACAAATGATATCAAAAAAGAAATGGATAAATAAAATGTGATATATTGTTACAATTGACATTTATCAACATCAATGGATCTCAAAAATATAATGTTGAATTTAAAAAGCATATTGTAAATGATTCCACATGATATCATTTATGGAAATTTGAAATATATAATGTTTTGATAGTGACTACATATATATGAAATAAAGTGTAAGAGCATAAACTGATTAAACACACACAGTTGTGATGGTAGTTGCCTCTGGATAGTCAAGAAGTAGAATGATTGTGGGGAGAAAAGGGGATGAAGTTGATTCATGATAACTTCATTTATTTTATGAAAACATGTCAGAAGCCAATATGAGATAAAGTTAGTATTTATCATCCTGGGTAGTGGATGCAGGTATATGTGTGATATTTACTTACCTTTCTCTGATTTTTAACATTTTTTCAACAAATGAAATAATAAACCAAACCCACTAACATATTTGTATGATTTGTATGATGATGTGTTTACAACTAGTTAGCACACTAGTTGTAACTAGTGTAACATGATACACTCTTTAGGTGTATCATGTTACTTGCTTGAGTAATACATTTAATTATTAGAAGAAAATGTTTTTTTTTTAATACTTCTGGTTTCAAGGGAGAGGAATTTTCTATAAACATTCCTAGATCTTTGTCCCAACCTCTACTGCACCTTACCTGCTTGTAATTCTGGTCTCTCTTTGTGGAAACCAGCAGCTTGCAGTTAACATGCATCCTGAGATTTCTCTACATTTGTTCTCTGTTTTCTAGATTGTTAAAGCAGACTTTAAATCTGTTTGCTACATAAGAATATATCCTTTCAGGTCTTTGTTCAGAAATTTTATATTAGCAAAAGGGTTTGATAGCATGATGGCAATTTTATTTTATGTTTTCTTTAATTCTTGGACAACAGGTATTTCAACTGCCTAAACAGAACCTAAATGTTGCAGATAAAATGAAGAAAATAGTCACATATCCAGGACAGAATATAAAGGTACTTGGGCTAAACAATAATTTTTATTTAGTTTTTAAAAAGAGGCTTAATGTACCTAGGGAAGGGATATAAGTCATTGGGCTAAACAAATAATTTTCTACCATTTCTACAAACAAATAGTATTAATATCTATCCTTGTTGTAAGCTCTTAGCAATTTTCGGAGGATTGTAGCTTGTGTTCCGTGCATTTTGATTAGCACAAATGGAGACATTGAAGACTTACGTAATAATAATACTCCATGCATTCTGTAGTGACTTTCTCTAAAGAATGTGCTTTTCTCTGTAAACATTTTATAAAAGTCAAAGAAGTGGAAAATATGAGAAAAAAATATTTTCTGGTAACTATATTTGACTTAAATATTTTGGTATGCCAAATTCTGATATGTTTAGAGATATTATAATGAATGCATGAGAATTCATTCCAGAAAAATAAATATACATTTCTTTGTATTTAAAATCTCTGTTCCTTGTATAATATGCCATTTGGGGATTTCTATATTAGTCCCTCCACTGCCCTCCCACTCCTTATAAAAGAAGCTGATAACTTCTGTATTCTCATTCTTCCAGGAGTGATTAAATTACCAGAATCTTTGCCTCACAATTTGGATGATCAATCCGAAAGTGGTTACAGCAGGACTTTTAGATGGTTCTTTGTTTTTGCTGAAAGAATTGCTATTTTCTGTAAGATAGCAGCATATATCTCAGTGGTAAATATGTCTCAACTGTGATACACATAAATGTTAATATGGTTGAAAATATATATTAGCATATAGTGCACCCACATCCCTCCCACTATTGCCCCTCTCAGAGCCTACAGACAGCCTTCTCTGATGTCTCAATTATGCTATTAGAAGAACTATGTGTTGGGGAGACAATGCTTTCTGAGCCCCATGTGCTCCTGGTGCCATTGCTCTCAAATGCCAGGCTTTGGGCCTGGCTGAGGAATGGACACACATACCCTCCCATTCTACTTCCCCCAACACTTACTGCCCCACCCCACAATATGCCACAGACACTATCAATCCGTTCAAGACTCAAATCCTTCTTTTTGTCAGTCACCACAAGGCACCCCAACCCCCAAGTCCTCCCTAAGTGTTATCTAAACACTCACTCTCATGAAACTGAGTACCTCTCCCACTCTAACCCAGGCTTACACACTTCCCAATCCATCAAACCCTATTCTGTTCTCTGAAACTTGCTTGAGTCAGTCATCATTGACTTACCCTTTAAGTTTAACCTCTTGCTAAGTTTTCATTCCCCTGCTTATCTTAACACACAAAAAAGGCTCCTCCCTGAGGATGCTGCTTTCTCTGTGATTCTTTCAAGTGGTAGTTGTGTTTTCTCTCCATTTAAAACTTTTTCTTCATCATGACATTTCCAGAACATTCTCCCTCTATTCTTCCTAAAAATTTCAGCCCGTTTGAAGATTATATCATCAAAAAAAATCATTCCCCTTATTGTAGTTATGCTCAATCCTTGAAGATACAACCAGCCAAATCACTATCTTAAGCTTTCTCACTTCAACATGAATCCTGGATGACACTCCTGCCCCTTTGCTAATGCCCTTGCCACGTTCCTGAATCTGGTTGGAGTCCAAGGTGAATCTTGAGGTCTGCATATTCTATAGATTCCATACATTGTCTATACCCTACTGCCTTCACTTGCAGACTTACATGGAGTGATATGCTGTTTGATAACACTTGAAAGTGAGGGGTCAGCTCCCCAAGATGTGAACCTTAACTAGTGGGAAAAGGGAGATGGGAGAGAACAGAGAAGGCAAATATCTCTTTATTTCTCCCTTACATGGACTGCTCCAGTGTATATCTTCTCCTTGCAAACTTCCCAGAGAAACCTCACAGTCTAAGTGAAAACACTTGCTGAATGATCCACCTTACCTCTCTACAAAGTGCACTTGCACTTCTTACTACTGCTTTTATATTACTTTGCATCTTGTTTTACCTTGACTCTTTTCATCTTCACTATCCTGGACTTTCACATACTGAATAAGGTGTAAGTACTTTGATCCCTGCCTCAAGCTCTATTTGCTAGAAGCTGGAGGCAAAGACAAATCGTTAGTACCTGTGAATATCTTCTGTGTAGGCCAGAGGGAAATCAATAAGAAACTTCCAAGGCAAAATAAAGAAGATATTATATTCTGTCCCAGTGGATTCTTCATTCTTAATCATGTATTTGAGAAAAATGATACTCAATCAATGTGTAATGAGCCACAAGACAATATATTTTTTCTGCTTCCTTTACTAACAGATGATCTTTGATTTTCACCAGGGATTACATTTTATTATTTGTTGTTTTCTTAATAAAAATGGAGTAAGAGTCTCACATGAAATGGATCAATGTAAGGCTGGTCACCGGCATTCCTCTGCTCCCAGCTGTCAAACCAGCACAGATTTTGATATAGCCATTTCATGATTGAAAATTTCATTTTCTTGTGAATCGCAGATGCCACTCCACTTTATGAACGCTAGACCAGTGCTGTCTCATAGAAATTTTGTTGGTGATGGGTTTATTCTGTGTCATTCAATACAGAAGCCACAGGCCAGGTGTGGCTATTGAGCAGTTGAAATGTGGTTAGTGAGACTAAGGAATACAATTTTTAACTTTTTAAAAAAGTTTAATTCAAATGTAAATAGCTACATGTAGTTAGTGGCTAACATATTGAACAGTATCAGTCTAAACTACAGGAGTGATGCTTTTGTAACCTAAGACACACAGCCTAAAGTCAGTCGCCTGTTCCAAAACCATCTCTGAAAGATAGCATTTCTGCTACTTAGAGCACACAGCAGGAACTAAACTACAATTGAATGATGAGAAAAAATCCTAATATAGCTGGAAAAAGTGATTGTAACAAAGCTTTATAATATTAACCCTCAGAATAAAATAAAGCCACTTTGTAGACATTTCTATAGCAAATGTTCCTGAAAAAATTAATATATCTGCAATGATTTACATGATTTGATAATCCAGCTTTTAAAGGGATCCTGCTTATTAAACTTTCTACTTTATAAGTTAACAAGATACAACTGACTAATCAAAGCCTCCAAACGATAGTTAATTCTTTGTTTTTCTCCATAACGTTAAAACCATGTCCTTAGGAAAGTTTTATTTGGACCTCCCCCATCTTCCTTTTCAGTCAAGATCCTATTTACGTGCTGTCTTAGCATCATGTTCGTTTCATTCAATTCAATTTCCTGTTCATAATTATACATTCACTACCATGATTATTTTATTAAAATCTATCTCTTTTAATAGACTCTTAGATCTTTATAAGCAAGAGGATGACTCATTCACCTGGCACAGGGTCTGACATATAATAGGTGATTAATAAGTGCTGAATGTAAGAGCAAAGTATATTCATGTTTGCAGAAAAAAAAATTCAATTTAAATTGCTTTCCTGTATATAAAATTGTCTGAATGCTTTCCAATGGTTAATTCAAATAATATGCATTGCCAGTTAACTAAACTTTACGCCTCCTTTCCTTTTAACCTGAAGGGATAAACCAACTCTTTTCAATCCAATGATAATTCATAGGAAACTTAGAAAACATAATC
Organism: Rhinopithecus bieti; assembly: GCF_001698545.2. NCBI lineage: Eukaryota > Metazoa > Chordata > Mammalia > Primates > Cercopithecidae > Rhinopithecus > Rhinopithecus bieti. The sequence goes on along the minus strand of NW_016803659.1, from coordinate 106,332 downwards.
TAGCTTAATTGAAAGGTTTCAAAAGTAAATAATTGCCTTTGGAAAACTGAATAACTATCAAGCATTAGTTGTACAAAAATCAGCCACATAAAGCTTCAGAACTCTGCTGCTTAGTAATAGTTTCTCGGTTTTACACAGTAGTCCTCTTTTATCCACAGTTTCCCATTCTGTAGATTCAGTTACCTGCAGTGGATTCAGTCAACTACAGTCCCAAAAATAGATGAGTATAGTACAAGAAGATAGGTTGAGAGAAAGAGAGAGAGACCCCGCAGTCTCATAACTTTTATCACAGCATATTGTTATAATTGTTCCATTTTATTATTACTTATTGATGTTAATCTCTTACCATGTCTAATTTATAAATTAAGGCTTATAATAGGTGTATATGTATAGGAAAAACACAGATTACAGAGGGATCAGTACTGTGTATGATTTCAGGCATTCATGGGGGGTCTTGAAACATGTCCCCTGTGGTAAAGAGGAGACTACTGTAATTCTTGTGACCTTAATAATTGTTTTGTGAACTATCCCTTTCTCCATTTATATCTCATTATTTTATCAGATTACGTAGTATTTTATCATTGAAATATTTTAAATTGTGATTACAAGTTCTTTCCAAATGAGAAAGTTTCTAAATTCTGTTGAACTGAGTTACTGTCTATGTATACTTTCGTAGCATAAGTGTCCCATTTTTTTTTTCATTTCTTGCCATTTTTTTCCTAATTCTTCCAGGGGATAAGTGTGCCTAAATATACTACAAACCAACAAAATCAATATTTGCTAAGAGTACTTAACATTTCAGGGCTATTATTTTATAAATCTTCAACAATGAAGCAAAACTGGGCTACTAAGGTTAAGATCTTGACTTAGTCCGTTTTGACTGCTATAAAAAGCTACCATAGATTGGTGGCTAGGAAACAATAGAAACTTATTTCACACAGTACTGGAGGATGAGAAGTGCTCAGCCTCCAGGACTAAAGTGCTGGAGATAAATAAGGTGCTGGCAGATTTGGTGTCTGGTGAGGAAGGAACCATTTCTTGGCCCACGAACAGCCCTTTCTGACTGTGTCCTCATGTGGTAGAAGGGGCAATCACGTTTTCTGGGTGTCTTTCATGAGGATACTCATCCCTTTCATGAGGGTACTCATCCCTTTGATGAGGGTACTCATCCCTTTGATGAGGGCAGAGTACTGATGACTGAATTACTTCTGAAAGGTTTCACCTCCAAATACTATTACATTAGGAACTAGGTTTCAACATATGAATGGGGGTTAGAGGGTGGGACACAAACATTAGTCTTCAGCAAACCTAAAATATTTATTTGTTTGTTTGTTTATTTATTTTGAGACAGAGTCTCATTCTGTCACCCAAGCTGAAGTGCAGTGGCACTATCTCTGCTCACTGCAACCTCTGCCTCCTGGGTTCAAACAATTCTCCTGCCTCAGTCTCCCAAGTAGCTGGAATAACAGGTGCCCGCCACCACACTCGGCTAATTTTTGTATTTTTAGTAGACGGGGTTTCACCATGTTGGCCAGGCTGGTCTTGACTTCCTGACCTCAGGTGATCTGCCCACCTCGGCCTCCCAAAGTGCTGGGATTACAAGTGTGAGCCACAGTGCCCAGCCTAAAATATTTCTTTTCAAGTACTAGGTGTTGTTAGTTCCTTGAAATAGGCATTGCTGCACCCCGTATCTACATATCACTTAACTGTCTCATGTATTCTTCAATAAACTACTAATGAATGCCTACTATGCTAGATACTATGTTGTTAACAAGGGATAAAGAGTTAAACGGAAAACAATCTCTTGTATGCTTCTGACAGTAAGGGATAGAGCATAGACTGCTAAGTGCCAATCCAATACTCATCTTGGGTTTATTCAACTCTAAGTGAACAATTGTTTGAGCAATACATAAACAAAAGACTGTATTCTCCATCCTTACTTGTAGCTAAGTGTGGTCATGTAATTATTTTTTGGCCAGTGACATGCATGTAAAAATATATTATAGGACCATCTGGAATACTTCATAAAGAAAGCTGGGAGACATGTCCATTTACTACACTTACCATCTCTCTTCCTGCAACCTGGAAAACAGACTGAACAACTGGAGCTCCAGCTGGCTTCTTGGGCCAACAGGTGGCCTTGAGGATAGAAGCCACATGGAAGAAGTCACAATAGAAAAATAAAAAAAGCTTTGTTAATTTATTGCAGACATTTGAAGCTACAACATAACCATAAGCTTTTAATCAGAGGATTTTTTGTTCAATCTCATGTTTTTTAAGATATCCTATATATGTAAATCAAGGTAATACTTCCTGACATATGTTAACAAATAGATATATACTCTGTTCTAGCTATACAAAGAACACATTGGGGAGACAGTGACTGTATCTGCTTGGGGGTCAGGGGTGCCTATTCAGAAGCACAGCCATTTGAATTAACTCTTAAAGGCTGAGTGCTATTAGTTCCTTGAAACAGGTATTGCTGCACTCTATATCTACACATCTCTTAACTATCTCAAATGCATTCTTCAATAAGCTATTAATGAATGCTTACTATGCCAAACACTGTGTTGTTCATGAGGAATAAAGGGATGAATAGAAAACAATCAGATAAAACACAGAAAAAATGGCATTACAATAGAGGAAAGAGCACATGGTAGAGCACATGGTTAAGCACATAGATTTAAAAAGTAGTGTTCATTTTAATAACTAGAAGTAGTTTACCAATGGTTGGCTGATGACAGATTTACATAGCTAAGTGGAAGATAGGTTAGGAGGTTAAATCAACAATGACCTTGCACATTAAAGAGTTTTATTTGTAGATTAAGGAAGTTTCTAAATCAGGGGCGTGACATGATACGTTTGGGCTTTTGCAAAGATGGATTAGAGGTATATTAAGCCAGAGGCTAAGAGAATTGTTAGAAGACTAGTCAAGGTAAAATACTAGGGCAATATATTTACAAAAGATTATGCCATGTGAATTAATGGATTATCCATACAAACGGGGAGAGGCTTTAAAACGAGCATGTAAATTAATAAGTGACTTTAGAGTTTGTTGGGTGAAAGAGGTGGAGAAATGGGTTTCAATATGGAGCCATTTTATTTCTATATACTCTCAATAAGCAATTAGAAAACAAAACTTTTAAATGATACTGTTTATTTATTCATTTACTTTTTTGAGACAAAGTCTCACTCTGTCACCCAGGAGGGAGTGAAGTGGTGTGATCTCAGCTCACTGCAACCCCCACCTTCCAGGTTCAAGCTATTCTCCTGAGTCAGGTGTGCACCATCAAGCCTGGCTAATTTTTGTATTTTTAGTAGAGACTGGGTTTCACCACATTGGCCAGACTGGTGTCAAACTCCTGACCTCAAGTGATCTGCCTGTCTCGGCCTCCCAAAGTGTTGGGATTATAGGCGTGAGCCACTGCTCCCTGCCTATGATACTATTTATAATAGAGTAAAATAACATTAAATCCCTGATAAATACATTAAGAGATTTGTAAGACTCTTATACTGAAAATAACTAAACTATTTACAGAAATTAAGTAAATAAAGAAGTGAAGGGATATAGTTTGTTTACAGACTGAAGAAGCTATTGGGAAGATGTCCGTTTTCTCCAGGTTGATTTATGGATTCAATACAATCACAATAAAAATTCCAACAGTTTTTAGAAATTGTTACGTTGATTCCAGAATTATCAATTACAATTTTGAATAAAAACTTGAATATCAGGATTTATTATAAAGCAACCAAAATTAAAACATTATGTTATTGGCATGAGTTGAGACAAACCAGAATAGAGGTAAAACAGATCAGAGATGATATAAAGAGGCTTATATTTGTTGTTACATAATTACCACAAAGTGATAGTGGGGCAAAATAGGATCTTTTCAAAAAGTGGTGCTAGATCAATCAGATAGTTATATAAAAAAAAAGAATCTTGATTCCTACTCTTTCACTATTTAAAAAGATTAAGTATAAAAGGCAAAATAAAAAAGCTTATAGATGATAATATAGAGAAATTATCTTCATGAACTTAGGGTAGTAAAAGATTTCTTTAAAAGAGTACGAAAGCATTAACTATAAAGATAAAGACTGATAACTTGGATTACAATAATATTAATAATTCACATTTATCAAAAAATAAAAGGCAGCCAGAGTGGGAAAAGCTTTTAGCAATATAAAATACATGCAGTTCACAATGGACTCATAGGCAAAATATATAAATAACGTCTACAGATAATAAAAAGGCAGAAAACTCAATAAAATTATGTCTTATAAGCAGGTCTTTTCCAAAAGTCTCAGATATACCTATAAAAAAATGGTCAACCTCATTAATTATCAGGAAAATAAAAACTAAAATCAGAATTCACAGGTTTCCAGAAACTTAGTAATTTTTACTAGTTGGGCACGCTCCATTTGGTTTCAATGTCTAGGAATAATCCTCCGTGGCACTAGGCTTTACCCTCTGGATTTGAGGCTGCATCCTCAGAGTCATTCTTCTTTTTCACAAGTAGAACATGTTTGTGGCTGCATAGTTTTATCAGTCTGTTTCATGACTGTAGGAAGAAAGCCAGGCAATCTTCTTTCATTTTGTACTTTCTCTCTCTCTTTCATTTCAATCTGTCAGTGTTTCTGTTGGTATAAAATTTTCAAGAAATTTTACAGGTCTCCTGTGTATGTCACAGGGATTCAACTCACTGGAAAAAAAGGCTTATCTACAGATTTTCCTGCATAAACTCACCGATATGTTTGATTTTGGCTGAGAGGGTGGGAGAGGAGGCAAAACCCTTCAATTTCTAAAATGTTCTTTTATTTAAAAAAATTTGTGAGCAACACCCTTAACCTCTTCGGAGAACCTTTTATATGACTGAATAGTTTCAATCTTTCTGAAATATTTGCACAAGATTATGCAGCCATACCTCTGCTTACTCACTTTCCTAATAATGAATCTCTTAATTTTTGTGCCTTTTTTTTTTTTTGCAACGTAGATAACTGAGAACTTTCAAAGTCCTCGAGTCATAGCCTCATTTTGTTTAACAGCTTTTCCCTCAATTTCTGTCTCTTTTCATACTTTAAGCAGCAAGAAGCAACCCGGCCATACGTTCAATATTTCACTCAAAAATCTCTTCAACTAAATTTCAGTTTCACTTTTTTTTTTTTTTAACAAATTCTGTTTTCCACATAACTGTATAACATAATTATGCTAAATTTTCTGTCACAATATAATAAAAATCCCCTTTCCCTCAGTTTCAAATAACTTGTTGCTCATTTTCTACTAAATCTTCACTGGCAGCACCTTTCATATTTGTATTTCTAGTTACAGTCTTTTCAAGACAATCTAGGCTTTTTCTCTCTGCCTTCTCAAAATTCTTCCAGTTTCCCCTTAGTGCCCCATTCCAAAGTCAATTCTACTTTCACATTTTTCTACTCATTACAACAACATTCTATTTTCAGGTACCAAAATCTATATGAATTTTCTATTGTAGGCCTAGTAAATTACTGTAAATGTTATGACTTAAGCATCAGGAATTGTTATATTTCTGTGAGTCAGAAGTGTGGTATGGGTCTCAATAAACCAAAATCAAGGTGTCAACAGTCCTCATTGCTTTTTGAAGGGTTCAGGAAATAATCTCTTTTCCATTTATTTAAGTCGGTGGTAGAAATCAGTTCCTTCAGTTTGTAAGATTGAAATCCTTGTTTTCTTTCTGGTCTTAAACTGAGAACGATTCCCAGATTCTAGATGTCACCAGCTTTTGGCTGCCTTCCTCCATCTCCAAAGCCAGCAGTGGCCAGTTAACTTTATCTTATCCCACATCTTCCTGAAACTTCTTCCATGTAGTGGTTATACCTCTTTCTGACCACAGGTAAGAGAAGTTCTCTGCTTTAAAGGATTTATAAAATTAGAATGGACTGACTCTGATAATCCAGGATAATCTTTTAATTTCAAGGTCCTTAATCATAATCACCTCTTCAAAATCTCTTTTACCATGCAAGGTGACATATTCACAAGTTCTGAGGATTAAGGAGTGGACATCTTTCGGGCCCTCTTTCTGCCTACCACACTAACCATTTCAATAATTACATTAATCATGAATGACCAAAACATTCCAATTGAATAACAAAGGTTTCTGAATAAATACAAAAAAGACTCAACTACACTCTCCCTCTAAGAGACAAACAACTATGAAAATACAGTTCAGTTGAAGGTAAATGGATGGAAAAGATATACCATGCAACCCTCAAGAATAAGAAGGCTATAGTAGCTATATTAATGTCAGATAAATTAGATTCAAAACAAAAAATATCATCAGGTATAAAAGAAATACTTCAAAAAGATTAATTCATGGTTAATTCATTAGGAAGATATACAAGTATAAATAGAGCTTCAAATTATCCCAAGCAAAAATGTACATAATTAAAAGGAGGAAGAGAGAATTGCACAATCACCTATTTAAAACCTCTCTCACAGCAATTGATAGAGCTATACAAAAAATTTATATATATAGAAGGTTTAAACAACACCATCGATCACTGTAATTTAATTAATATTTAATAGATTACTACGTCAAACACCTATAGAATACACAGTCTTTCCAAATGCAGTGGTAATTTTAGCAGAATATACCATGTTCTAGGTTATAAAACAGTCTCGATAAATGTTTAAAAATCTACATAGATTACTTCTAACAAAAGGTAATAAAGGGAAAAATGAGGAAAACAATGGCACATAGATCAAAAGCAAAGAGAATAGCTACCCTGTCTTCTTTTCAATTACAGTAGAATTTATTTTTTCCACAAGAAGCAGTGCACTTTTTAGCACCAAGAAATCTGCAGTAAAGAAATTAAAACAGAAAAGAAAAGAAAGAAAATGCAATGTTTTATTTTACAGCAACTGGGGAACTTTGAACACATTGATTTACTTCTCTGTATCAAATATTGAAATCAATAAACACTTTAATGTTTTCTAGATGATTTTAAGAAAATGCCTCAGAGTTTTGTCTTTTAGCTGTAATCGCTTAAATAAAACAGACTTCCTAAGAAGTATCCCAATTATGATTTCTCTATCCTATAAACTATTAGAAAGAACATCCAAACACCATCCACAAATACAAAGTCATCAAGAGTTTTGTATTCCCATTAGTTCTGAGACTAGTTGAAACATTTATTTCTAACAAATGATTTTTTAATGTAAATGTTTCCCACTAATGAAATATCTCACTGAAAACCTACAGTTTAAAATAAGATAATGTGGATGAAAACATTTTATGAACTGTGTAGTTCTGTGGCAATATAATCCTTATATATTTTGTTGATATCATACCAATATGCCATGTGAGACCTTTAATTTATAAGCTCAATTATAATATTAAATTCTCGAGGATTTTAAACTAATAGAGTGATATGGTTTTACTATGTGTTCCCACCTGAGTCTTCTCTTGAATTTGAATCCCCATGTGTTGAGGGAGAGACATGATTGGATTATGGGGGCTGTTTCCCCCATGCTATTCCCATGATAGTGAGTGAATTCTCATGAGATCTGATGGTTTTATAAATGGCAGTTTTTCCTGTGCTCCCACATGCTCTCTCTTGCCTGCCACCATGTAAGACATGCCTCTTCCCCTCCGACCATAATTCTAAGTTTCTTGAGGCTGCCTCAGCCATGCAGAACTGTGAGTCAGTTAAACCTCTTTCTTTTACAAATTACCCAGTTTCAGGTATTTCTTTATAGCAGTGTGAAAACGGAGTAATATATATAGTAAAAATCTAAATCATTTCTGTTAAAATGGAAGAAAAAATGCATTTCTGAAGACACATAGATATCATATACTTTATTGATAAAAGTTACTTATTAGGAAGTAAATTAATATTTTATTTATGAGATACTGTCCTTCAGTGTTCAGCATAGGTGTCTCCTCCTCCAGGAATCCTTTTTAACCTAACTGATGGTGATGGTTAATTTTCTGTGTCAATATGACTTGGCTATGAAGTATCCAGACACTTCATCAACCATTATTTTGGTGTGTCTGTAAGAGTGTTTCTTAATGAGATTGACACTTGAATCATAAACTGAGTAAAGGAGATTGCCCTCCTGAATGTGTGTGGGCCTCATCCAATCAATTGAAGACCTGAAGAGAACATAAGATTTGATTAGGAGGAAACTTCTTTAGCTTCACTTTCAGACTAGTTTTCCCTTCCCCTCCAACCGGAACTTATATCTATCAGCTCTCTTGGTTCTCTGACTTTTGGATTTGAACTGGAACTACACCATTGGCTTCCTGTGTCTCTAGCTTGCCAATTGCAGATCTCGGGATGGATTTCTTAGTCTCCATTATTATGTAAGCCAGTTCCTTTTAATAAATTTTTTCTCTCTCAATCTTACTGGTTCTTTTTCACTGGAGAACGCTGACTCCTCACTAGTTCCAAGGTAGCTACAATTCAAAATTTGTGCTTTTAGCTCTTTCTCTGTCTCTCTATATAGAACATCACTCTATATTTTTTATATTCGTCTCTTGGTTTTAAGTTCTGAGAAGTCAGGAATAATGACCATCTTCTTTATCCTTTACCCACGGTCTTAATATGGTGCTGGACACATACTATGCACTGAATAACATTTGTTGAATAAATGAAAGAATAGATGAAGTTTAGCATTTCCAATCAGAACAGAATCGAGTTTACTTTTATAAGAGCCTCTTCTTTATGTATTTTAGCTATTATTGGCAATAGGTAAGTTAAATCCAGGTAGACATTTCTGACTCTGATTCTTAAGTCATTAAATCCTTCAGTCTACCTATGTAACAATTTATTGTTTTCTATTTGCTGTTTCAGTTTACACATCTTTTCAGGAAAATGACTTTTTGATACATACTTCTTGTGACAAAACAAGACATTCTGATGGACTTGGGCATTTCTATTCCCAGTTTGGTACAAAAGCAGTTAGAGATCAAGTGTGGGGAAAGAAAAAAAAATCAGCATGGAGGGCCTATGCTCCTCTTTCATTCCACTCAGCCACTTGCTCAAAGTGAGATGATCATCTTCCCATAATAATTAAAAGCAGGCATGGTTACAGATAAATAATTATCATGATTAAAAATTCCTGGTCTTAAAATAATTCCAATTGATCATCTTTTATGATTGCATTAGTTACCCTACAGAAAATAATTAAGCATATTAGTAAATACTTTGGTCTGCAGACGTACATCAATATTTTTTCCTTTTGTTTGTGTATGTATATTAATAGAATTTTTAAAAAGTAGGTCAAGGATGGTTAAAATTACTCTGCTTTCTTTTCTATTTTTTTTTCTGTAAAATTTTTAAAATAACACTTAAATCCAAATGTCTAGATTTGGTACATATCAATAGAAAATACAAACAACAAATAGAATGAACAGAGACCATTATTGATCCTCTTTACACAAAAGAGATTATTTTCTTCAGTTTTGGCTTTAAAAAGTGGTGTTTTCTCCCCGTTCTCTTCCCCTTCAATAAAGAAACCAACGAATCATTGTATATAAGCTGAAGCTGCAAGGAATTACTGAAAAACACCTGAACAACAACAACAACAACAACAAAACATTATACCAAAGAGAGAAACACATTTCAAGTCAGGTTTATCTACTCTCTAGGATTTAGGCACATGCATCTTTTACTGTGTGCTGAATGAATGAGGTGGAATAAAAGCCTGCATTGATGATGCCTTACACCCCCAACCACATTACTAAAATCCTTCTTTTTCTATAGAAATTGCCCAGTGTTCCATTCCTTTTATTCTCTACATTGTTGTACCATAAACCCCTAGTTTAAATGAACATGCAATGCCATTTTATAAGGCCTCCGGGGAGCGATTTATTTTAGTACCTGTTATAGCAAGAGGAACAACCTGGCACCCATTATGCCAGCATACTCCTCTATGTAAACAATGACATTTATATTCTTCTAAAGACTGATATTTATAATTCTAAATTTTAAACTAAAGTTGTAAGAAACAAGCTTTCCTTTTTCAAAAAGACTATTCCAGTGTCTCCAATCCATAAAGTATCATAAATGCATTTCTTTCAGTTACTTATTATACATGGTATTAGTCCATTTTCTGTTGCTTATAATAGAATAATTGAAACTGGGTAATTTATAAAGAACAGGAATTTATTTCTTACAGTTATGGAGGCTGAGAATTCCAGGGTCAAGGAGTCCCATATGTTGAGAGGCTTCTTGCTGGTGGGGACTCTGAAGGGTCCTAGTGGGTATCACGTGGACAGGGGAATGAGCATGCTAATGCGCTGGCCCAAGTCTCTCTTTCTCTTTTTATAAAGCCACCAGTTCCACTGCCCTGATAACCCACTGATCCACAAATGGATTTATCTATTCATAAAGGCAGAGCCCTCATGATCCAATTACATCTTAAAGGCCCTGGTTCTCAGTACTCCTGCACTGAGGGTTAAGCTTCAACATGAGTTTTTTGGAGGAATATTCAAACCATAGCATACACATTTATCAAAAACATCCTTTTCTTTTCTTTTCTTTTTTTTTTTTTTTTTTTTTTTTTTTTTTTTTTGAGGTGGAGTCTCACTCTGTCGCCCAGGCTGGAGTGCAGTGGTGTGATCTCGGCTCACTGCAAGCTCCGCCTCCTGAGTTCATGCCATTGTCCTGCCTCAGTCTCCTGTCCTGCAGGACTACAGGTGCCTGCCACCATGCCCTACTAATTTTTTCTTTTTTTTTGTATTTTTAGTACAGATGGGGTTTCACTGTGTTAGCCAGGATGGTCTTGATCTCCTGACCTTGTGATCTGCCCGCCTCGGCCTCCCAACAGGCCTGAGCCGTTGCTCCTGGTGCATCATACATTATTTTTAAAAAGCTCAACCTAGACCGGGCGCGGTGGCTCAAGCCTGTAATCCCAGCACTTTGGGAGGCCGAGACGGGCGGATCACGAGGTCAGGAGATCGAGACCATCCTGGCTAACACGGTGAAACCCCGTCTCTACTAAAAAATACAAAAAACTAGCCGGGCGAGGTGGCGGGCGCCTGTAGTCCCAGCTACTCGGGAGGCTGAGGCAGGAGAATGGCGTGAGCCCGGGAGGCAGAGCTTGCAGTGAGCTGAGATCCGGCCACTGCACTCCAGCCTGGGTGACAGAGCGAGACTCC
>NW_016803659.1:29474-94917 GCF_001698545.2 Rhinopithecus bieti | reverse complement strand
CGCCCCCCCCCCCCCCGCGGGGAGAGAACACAGCCCCCTCAAAAAAAAAAAAAAAAAAAAAAAAAAAAAAAAAAAAAAAAAAAAGCTCAACCTTCACAACTAGCATTTTTTACTATTTACCTTCATTGTTCATTTTAAGTAGAAACAGTTTTGATGTCAACTTTCTTCACTTGATATGACATCATACACATTTTACTCTGAGTTTACATTCTATTCTTAATATCCTATTGTAAACATATATATACACATATATAATTTTCAAAGCCATTAAAGGTATTTACATTTTTTGTTATGAATCACACTGTAATAAACTGTGCAGATACGTTTTCATAATTTGAGTGAGATAAACCTTTTGGAATAGAATGCTATTTTAATGACCTTCTTTCCTGAATGTAAGAAGTTGAATCAGTATCCCAATGTAGTCAATTTCTTTCTGAAATGGATAGGTAAAATGCAAGTCTTTTACGCAACTTCACAACAGGTTAGTCTCTCAGACTTAGTGTCACTAGGCTCAGGTCTTAGTGCTATCTCCAACGCATGTATGCCTTTTGGGAAGTCATGTTGTACCTCCTGTGATTCTGAGTTATCTCATTTTAAAATGGAAATGGCAACTTCTGGTTTCTGGTCCTGCATGTAAGGAGCTTAGAGATCATCACTTTATTCTAAAAACAAGTACAAAGCTGAGGGATCAGGAACACTGCTACCCCTAAAATTGGAGAGACATACAGGTGGATGCAAAGAACTATTGCTCAGAGCAGAAACCCATGAGCAGAAATCTGTGGAACCACTGTCAGGGTAGAGAAACCTGAATGCTAATTGATGGATTGCTGGGGACTTAGTGTAGACAACCGTGAGATTTAAAATCTCCAGGAGGACCCGGTTGTCAGGGCCCCGCATACCTTTGTGAGTTTTACCTCCCAGATCTCTGCCAGCTCCTCACAGCGAATACTAGAGGAAAATTCCCTTAGGCTTCTACAGAGGGAGGGAAAAGGAAACCACTTTTTAAAACGTCAGAGCTTTATGATCTTAACGAGGTCAGCCCCCTAGAGAAACTATTTTATCAGAACCTAACCCGCTGGGATTTTAGTAGAGCCTACTCTACCTGGGAAAGGGAAATACCCAATCCTAGTTCTCCCTGGCTTTCCATGTGAGGAAATTAAAACCCAGAACTCTAGCTCCTTCAGGCCACCCTGAACCACGTAGGAGGGTGATACATTGAAAAGCACTGAATGAAGTTCAAAGTCCAGAGGCACAGGCCCCCCAAAAGGCTGAGATCTAATCATAAGATGGTAGAATGTTCCCCATGCCCCACATCTTATCACTACAACCCCTCTTAATCAGTATATCATGTCCACCTTTCAACAAGAAATTTTAAGTTGTCAGCCTAAAACAAAGACAGTAGAGAAAAATATCTCTTAATATGTTGAATTTGTTCGAAAATTAGAAAAGGGGATTATAATCCAGATGCATGGCCATTGCAAGCCACATGTGCATCTGGTGAGGGAAATGGAAAGGGAAGCTTTTAGTGGCAAAAAGGAGTTCACATAAGCTGCTTAAAAATAGAGATCATGATCCTGAAGGCTTAAAGCCAGAAATGGCACCAGTTCATGGGTGGAGGTGCCATTATGGGACAAGAATTCTTTCTAGAGCATCTTATCTGAATATTGCAGTCTTAATTAATGTCTGGTAATAAACCTTGTCATAGAAATATGGGCATATGTACAAAATGTACAAGCCACGCACAAGAGGAGACATGTGAAAGATGTGAAGAAATTCATTATGGGGTTTTAGGAAAATTCTTGGAAAGAGTTTGTATCTCAGACATGCAAAGATGAGCCCCAACCCTTTGTGTCTTTTTGGCCCTATTTTGTCTGTATCTGACAAGAGTGACTTCATCTTGGTATCTGCAACCTTTACATTTCCTCCTTTTGACCAAAATCTTTTTTTTCTGAAAGCATTGCTGATCAATTAGCCTGTAGTCAGGTTTTAATTGTCTCTTGGATCTCTGATGGGCATGTCCTGGTTAGTTTGATATAGTTCCACTTTGTAGGGAGGTGATGGACAGCTGGAAGTTAGTATTAAGACCCTTTTAGCCATATTTGAGCAATAAGAAGGCCAGAAGGAGAAACTCTCAGGCCTAATTCATCTTAAAGTTATTGTTAAATTGGATTTTTCTGTTACATGGGTGTTGGTTATCATTTCAAAGAGCTGGGCCAACTTTTTCTTTTGTCAAGAAATGTATTTTGCAGTGATGTCAGATAACAGGCATAAGGTTTAAAATGAAAAATATAAAGTGAAATAACAGCAATATGACAATCCCAGTCTGTGTAATGTTTCTAAGTCATGAACCTAGACTTAAAGGCAACCAGCTGAAAAGATCAAATGACCATAGGGAACTACATGATACTTGTAGCCAGGTGGCTGTTCTCTTATTTTATATAACTTGTCTCTTATTTTGTCACCCTCTCCCAAGGAGCTTATCCAGGTACAGCATATAATATTAATATTAGCAAGAATAGAGATACCACCTTGCTCGTTAATAGACCATCAAGAACGATTCTATTATCTAAGATTACCCTGGCAAGAGAAACTATCACGTGCTGTTGTGTGGTGATAGCTTTTGCAGTCAAGCCAGTAAAAATTGCTAGGGTAGCAGACACATTTAAAAAAATCATTTCTTCATTAGTAGCAACACCTTACCAAGGTACAAAAGTTCTGCCAAAGGATACAAATCCAGAGTCTCTGAACCCACCAGGTAACTCACATTTGACTTTCTCATGTAGTGACAGGGGGCTAGTCCAATGCTTGTTCAAGTCATAACTTTCAGATCTACTGTCTATTGACAATAGAGCAGTCAAATATCCCAACCCATTTTGGCCTTCTGTTATCCAAGTCTCTAAGGATCTGGAGGCTCATGCTGAGTTGCCCCACTGACTAAAGTAAATATGCCCAATAGGAGCACAATTTTTTATTTTTTTATTTTTATTTTTTGTAAAACATAGAAGTAAATCAGGGTCTGTTATGTCACTACAAGCTGTTAATAGCATCTCCTCCTTAATTGTTTTTACATATATTAGGGCGTCCTAACAAATGGTTTAGAAAGGATGATCCATTGCATATCTTTGGGGCATAATTGGGAAGCCATCAGTTTAAGGTGAGGCAGGAAACAAGAGTTAAGAGAAATGAAGAAGCTGAATTCTACAGGAGGTTCCAATGGGGCAATTTGTAAGGTGGCTGGACCTGGGATGTTAGTAAAATCTGTTACAGGTTCAGCTCTTGGGGGTGGAGGTCACTAGAATCAATCTATTGTGTTTCTGATGCTAAATCTGTATTAGTCAGGGTTCTCTAGAACTCGCACTCACTCCCTTTCCTCAGACTTCTCAATTTCCTGAAACACAAAATGTGGAAAATAGGCCAGTCTATAACTTTTCATTGACCTCTAAATGTTCAAGTGAAAGGAAGAGCTGTATGTCTTTCATTTTAAATCAAAAGCTAGAAATGATTAAGCTTAGTGAGGATGGTATGTCTAAAGGTGAGACAGGGCAAAAACAGGCCTCTTGCACCAAACAGTCAAGTTGTGAATACAAAGAAAAAGTTCTTGAAGGAAATTAAAAGTGTTACTCAGTGAACACATGAATGATAAGAAAGCAAAACAGCCTTATTACTGATACAGAGAAAATTTAAGTGGTCTGGTTAGCTCAAAGTTGCCACACCATTCCCCTAAGCCAAAGCCTAATTCAAAACAAGGCCCCAACTCTTCAATTCCATGAAGAGTAAGAGAAGTGAGGAAGCTGCAGAAGAAATATTTGCAGCTAGCAGAAATTAGTTCATGAGGTTTAAGAAAAGAAGCCGTCTTCATAATAAAATGCAAGGAGAAGTAGCAAGTGCTGATGTAGAAGCTGCAGCAAGTTATCCAGCAAGCTAAGAAAATTGATGAATGTGACTAGGCTAAACAACAGATTTTCAGTGTAGACCAAACAGCCTTGTATTGGAAGAAGATGCCATATAGCACTTTCATAGCTAAGGAGAGGAAGTCAATGCCTGGCTTCAATGCATCAAAGACAGGCTGACTCTCTTGTTAGGGGCTAATTCAGGTGATGACTAAGTTGAAACCAATGCTTGTTTACCATCCCAAAACTCCTTGATAATTTTGCTAAATCTACTCTGCCTGTACTCTATAAATGGAACATTAAGCCTGAATTACTGAATATTTTAATCCCACTGTGGAGATATATTGCCTTGAAAGATTCCTTTCAAAATAGTGCTGCTCATTGGCAGTACAGCTGGTCACCCAAGAGTTCTAATGGAGATGTACAAGAAGATCAATGTTGTTTTCATGTCTGCTAACACAATACCCATTCTGCAGCACATGAATCACAGAGTCATTTAAACTTTCAAGTCTTATTATTTCAGAAATACATTTCCTGAGGCTATAGCTGCCATAGTGATTCCTCTGATGGATCTGGGTGAAGTAAATTGAAACCTTCTGGAAAGCATTCGCCATTCTATATGCCACTAAGAACATTATGATTCATGAGAGGAGGTCAAAATATCAACATTAAGTTTGAAGTTTGAAGAACATGGATGTAAAACCTTATGGATGACTTTAAGGGTTACAGACTTCAGTAGAAGTAACTGCAGATGTGGTAGACATACCAAGATAACTAGAATTAGTAGTGGAGCCTGTAGATGTGACTGAATTACTGCAACCTTATGATTAAACCTGAACAAATGAGAAGTTGCATTTTATGGAAAAGCAAAGAAGGTGGTTTCTTGAGATGGGATCTACTCCCGGTGAAGACACAATGAACATCATTGAAATGACAACAAAGAATTTAGAAAATAGAACTTCCATTCAGCCCAGCAATCCCACTACTTGATATCTACCCAGAGGAAACGAAATCATTCTACCAAAAAGACACACGCATTGTATTTTATTGCAGCAGTGTTTACAATAGCAAAGTCATAGAATGAACCTAAGTGCTCATCAATAGAAGATTGGATAAAGAAAATGTGGTACAGGCTGGGCGTGGTGGCTCATGCCTGTAATCCCAGCACTTTGGGAGGCCAAGGCAGGCGGATCACAAGGTCAGGAGATCGAGACCATCCTGGCGAACACGGTGAAACCGTCTCTACTGAAAACGCAAAAAAAATTAGCCAGGCGTGGTGTTGGGCGCCTGTAGTCCTGGCTTCTAGGGAGGCAGAGGCAGGAGAATGGTGTTAACCGGGGAGGCAGTGGAGCTTGCAGTGAGCGGAGATCGCCCCACTGCACTCCAGCCTGGGCGACACAGCGAGACTCCATCTCAAAAAAAAAAAAAAAAAAAAAAGAAAGAAAATGTGGTACATATTGACCATGGAGTACTACACAGTCACAAAAAAGAAATAAAGAATGTTATTTGCAGCAACATGAATACACCTGGAGGCCATTATCCAAGTGAATTAATGCAGAAACAGAAAAGCAATTAGGACATGTTCTTATTTTTAAATAGGCACTTCACAATGGGTACACAGGAGCATACATATGGAAACAATAGACACCGGGACTCTGGTGGGAGGGCAAGGGTTGAAAATTACCTATTGGATGCTGTGTTCACTATTTGGGTGATGGGTTCAACAAAAGCCCAAACCCCAACATTACACAACATACCCACATAACGAACCTGCTCATGTACCCCTGAATCTAAAATAATTTAAGAAGAAGAAAATTTAGAATATTACATAAACTTAGTTAATAAAGAAAAAGCAGAGTTTGGAAATCCTGACTTATAGTTTGAAAGAAATTCTATTGTAGGTAAAATATTAGGAAACATTGCATGCTACAGAGAAACCTTTCATGAAAGGAAGAGTCAACACATGCACCAAACTTAATTGTTTATTTTAAGAAATTGATCGCCACAGCCAAGCAAGCCTTTAGGAACCACCACTCTGACCAGTCAGCAGCCATTGACATCAATGCAAGACCTTCCAACAGCAAGAAGATTATGGCTTTCTAAAGGCTCAAATGATCTTTAGCATTTTTTATCCATAAAATATTTTTAAATTAAGATATGTGCATTTATTACTGACATATAATATTTTACGTATTTATGGAGTACATGTGAGTGTTTGTTACAAGCATAGAATGTGAAATGAGCAAATCAGGTTATTTGGGGTATTCATCACGTTAAGTGTTTACCATTTGTACGTGTTATCATTTCAAGTTCTCTTATCTAGTTACTTTGAAATATACATAATATTGTTGCTAAGTATAGTCATCTTAGTCTGCTATCAA
Organism: Rhinopithecus bieti; assembly: GCF_001698545.2. Classification (NCBI taxonomy): domain Eukaryota; kingdom Metazoa; phylum Chordata; class Mammalia; order Primates; family Cercopithecidae; genus Rhinopithecus; species Rhinopithecus bieti. Next base: position 88,646 of record NW_016803659.1, on the reverse strand, counting down.
ATATTAGAACATATTTCCTCTATCTAATTGTATGTTTGCACCCATAACCAACCTCTCTTTACTCCCCAACCCCTGACCCTTCCCAGTCTCTAGTTAATCTATTGTTCTATATTGTATGTCCATGAAATTAAATTTTTTAGCCCCCACATGTGAGTGAGAACATATGATATCTATCTTTCTGTGCCTGGCTTATTTCACTTAACATAATGACCTCCAGTTCTATCCATGTTGCTGCATATGATGTGATTTCATTCCTTTTCTTTGACCAAATAGCATTCTACTGTGTATATATACCACATTGTCTTCATCCATTTATCCACTGATGGACACTTATTTTGATTCCATATATTTGCTGTTTGAATAGAACTAGGATAAATGTGCAACTGATATTCTGATTTATTTTCGCTTGGATAGATACCCTATAGTGGGATTGCTGGATCACGTGGTAGTTCTATTTTTAGCTTTTTTTTTTTTTTTTTTGAGAAATCTCCATACTGTTTTCCATAGTGCTTGTACTAATTTACGTTCCCAAGAATAGTATATGAGAGTTCCCTTTTCTCTATGTCCTTGCCAGCATCTGGTATTAAACACTTAATAAAATACAGTATGATGTAAACATTAGTTTTTTTATTTTTACTATTTATTATTATTATTATTATTATTATTATTATTATTATTTTTGAGATGGAGTCTTGCTCTGTCACCCAGGCTGGAGTGCAGTGGCATGATCTTGGCTCACTAAAGTTTCTGCTTCCCAGGTTTAAGTGATTCTCCTGCTTCAGCCTCCCGAGTAACTGGGATTACAGGTGTGTGCCACCATGGCTGGCTAATTTTTTGTATTTTTAGTAGAGACAGGGTTTCACCATGTTAGCCAGGATTGTCTCGATCTCCTGACCTCATGATCCACCCACCTCAGCCTCCCGAAGTGCTGGGATTACAGGCATGAGCCACCACACCGGGTCCATTACTTTTATATGTACTGAGAAACAATAAAATTTGCGTGACTCATTTTATCATGATATTTGCTTTATTGTGGTTGGGACCAAATTCACAATAGCTTAGAGGTATGCCTGTAGATGAGCTACACAGCACCAACAACATCTGACTGGATATAATTGACATGTATAGACTACTCCAACCAACAGAAGATAACATATTCTTCTCAAGTTCACCAAGATAGACCACATTCTGTGCCATAAGAACACCTTAACAAGTTCAACAGAATAGAAGTAAGACAATATCTGCTCTGAAACTATACCAGAAGTCAAGCTACAAAAAGATAACTGAGGAATCCTCCCCAAATATTTTAAACTAAATAAAAATAAAAATACAATTATCAGTATTTGTGGGTTGCAGTGAAAGCAGCTGTTACAGCAAAATTTATAAGACTGAATGAATATATTAGAAAAGTGGAAGGATCTAAAATGAATAATGCAATCTCCAACTTTAGAAAACTAGAAAGAGTATATTATATCCAAAGTAAGCAGAAGAAAATAAATAAAAATTAGAGCAGACATCAGTGAAATTAAAATAGGAAGTAAAAAAGTTATCAAAACCAAAAGGTGGTTATTAGAAAAGATCAATAAAATCAATAAGCCTTTAGCATAAATATAAAATGCAAAACTGTAAAACTAGATAATAGCATAGAAGAAAACCTAAATTATCAAAGAAAAATGAGAAAAGACACAAATTATTCATATCAGAAATGAGAGAAAGAACATCAGTATAGATTGCGTGGATACTAAAAGAATAATAAAAAAACGATGAACCTGTCTTTGTACACAAATTTGATAACCTAGATGAAATAGATCAATTCTATAAAATGCACAATCTGCCAAAACTTAGACAAGAAGAAATAGATCATCTGAATAGGCATATATATTATAGAAACTGAATCAATAATTAATAATCTTCCAAAACAGAAAGTGCCAGGCTGAGATGAGTTTACTGGTAAATTCTACCACATATTTTAAGTAGAAATTATGTCAGTTCTCTACAATCAATTCCAGAAAGTAGAAGCAGGAGGAACACTTTCAAATTCATTCTATGAGGCCAGCATTATCCTAATAACAAAACCAAAGACATTACAACAAAAGTTGCAGATTAATTTCTCTTATTAATACAATGCAAAAAAACTCAACAAATACTAGCAAATTAAACACAAAATGTAAAATGAAGTATACAACATGATCAAGTAGGATTTATTCCAAGTATGCAAGGCAGTTTCAACTAAAAACCAACTAATGCAATCTACCACATCAACAGACTAGAGATGAAAAACAACATGATAATATCAATAAATACAGGAAAAGCATATAGGAAAATATAACACCCATTGATGATAAAAATTCCCAGAAGACTGGAAACACAGCTGAAATTTCTTCAATTTGATAAAGAATATCTATGAACAACCTGAAGCTAACAATATACTCAATAATGAAAAACTTGAAGGTTTCTTGCTAAGATCAGGAACAAAGAAAGAATATTCCCTCTCACTGTTGCTTTGCAATATAGTACTAAAAGTCCCAGACAATGCTGTAAAAAAAGAAAAGGTAAGCAGATTGAGAAAGAAAAAATACAACTGCTTTTGTTTTCAGACCACAGACTATGTAAAAATTTTAAAAAATTGACAAAGAAACTCCTGGAACTAAGAGTTATTATAGTAAGATTGCTAGATATAAGGTTAATATACAAAAGTCAATCACTTTCTTCTATACCCGCAATAAAAAAGTGGAATTTGAAAGCAAAAACACATTACCATTTGCATTAGCACCCCAAAATGGTAATGTGTTTTTGCTCTCAAAAAAAAAAAAAGGAATTAAATACATGTAGAAAGATATTCCGTATTGGCAGTAGAAAAACTCAATGTTGTCAGTATGTTAGCTTTTCCCAACTTGATCTATAGCTTCAATGTAATCCCAGTCAAAATTCCAGACAATTTGTTCATAATTGATAAGCTGGTTAAAAAGTTTTTATAAAGAGATAAAAGACCTAGAATGACAATATTGAAAGAGAAGAACAAAGTTGGAGAACTAACAACAACTTCAAGACTTACTATAAAGCTACAGTAATCAAGACTGTGGTATTGGCAAAAGAACAGAAAAATAGATCAAAGGAACAAAATAGAGAGCCCGAAAATAAACCCACATAAATATAGTCAAACAATTTTTGACAAAGGAGCAAAGACAGTATAATAGAGCAAAGATAGTCTTTTCAACAAATGGCATTGGAACAAGTAAACATCCACATGTCAAAAAAAAAAAAAAAAAAAAAAGAATCTAGACACAGATATTACATCTTTCTGAAAGTAAATCAAAACACATTATAAACCTAAATATAAAATGCAAAACTATAACCCTTCTAGAAAATAACATAGGAGAAAACCTAGATGATCTTTAATACGGAATTATTTTTTAGACACAACACCAAAAGCACAATCTATGGAAGACATAATTGATAAATTGGACTCTATTACAATTAAAAACTTCTGCTCATTGAAGGACAATGTCAAGAGAATGAGAAGACAAGTCATAGGGAGAAAATATTTGCAAAAGACATGTCACATAAATGACTGTTATCCAAAATACATGAAAAAGCTTAAAACTCTACGGTAAGAAAATGAACAATCTGATTGAATAATGTGCAGAAGACCTGAACAGACACTAAACCAAAGAAGATATACAGATGACAAGTAAGCATATAAAAAGATGTTCAACATCATATGTCATTAGAGAAATGCAATAAAACAACAACAATGTACCATTACATTTATTAGAACAGCAAAACCCCAAAACATTGACAATATCCATTGCTGACAAGAATGTGGAGCAACAGGAATTCTCATTCACTGCTAGTGGGAATACACAATGGTATAGTCACTTTGGAGAGCAGTTTAGCAGTTTTGTATAAAACTAAACATATTCTTACCATACCATATAGCAATTGCATTTCCTTGTATTTACCCAAAGATATTTACCCAGTACCATAAGTTAAAAAGTATGTCCACAGAAAGACCTGCTCACAGATGTTTACCACAGCTGTATTCATAATTGCCCAAATTTGAAAGCATTCAAACCATCCTTCGGTATATGAGTGGATAAATAAATAGTAGCACATCTAGACAATGGGATAGTATTCAGTACTAAAAAAATGAGCTATATATAAAGTCATGAAAAGATAAGGAGAAAAGTTAAATGCATATTACTAAGTGAAAGAAACCAATCTGAAAAATATGATTCTAACTAAATGACATTCTGGAAAAGCCAAAATTATGGAACTGTAAAAGAGATTAGTGGCTGCCAGGGCTTGGGCAGGGTGAGGGAGGAGAAACAGATAAGTAGGCTGAGCACAGAGTAATTTTAGGGCAGTAAAACTATCCTGAATAATATTACAATGATGGATGCATGTCATTATCTATTTTTCAGAACATACAGAATTTATAACATCAGTTGTGAATCCTTATGTATACTGTGGACTTTCACTGATAATAATGGGTCAATGTAGGTTCATTTTAACAAATGTACAACTCCAGTAAGGGATGTTGACAGTGGGGAAAGGGAGCTTCGTGTGGATGGGGTTAAGTATATATGAAAACCCTCTGTACTTTCTGAACAGTTTTGGGAGAAACTAAAACTGTTCTAAGAAATATAATTTATTAATTAAAAAATAAATGGAAATTGTAATGCTTACTTGACCATAGAGGTGATTATGTATATTGGAATATGTGAGAGCAATACAAATATAAATAATTAAGTTGTTGTAGATTCAAGATAATCATAAAATTGACAGGTTAGTAAACACTTGTGTAATTTAGAAATAAAGAAAAAATCCATGATGTAAGATAATATTAATGCAACTGTTTTTCATTAAAAATTATCTAAAAGGTGAGATGATCATGTGCTGGTAATAGTTATGTTATTGTTCTAGAGAAAGTATTATGAGCTTTTATGAAATATTTCTGAGTTTTAAAAAATTGATGCTTCCAATTTGCAAAAGTGCTGGTAGAAAAGATGTCAATGGAGAAACAGCTCAATGATCTTTAAATTGTGTTTGTAGCCCTCCCTTGGGCAATACTTTCGAAAATCTTGACATTCTGAGGTTTTCTTTATGGATTCTGAAGATCTCTGGCAGAACCAAGCATCAGAAGCATTTCAGACAGCTAAAGGGTTGTAGCCTTTATCCTCAAGGCACATGTCATTTTTAATCATATCTGACTTTTCCTTCATTTTCTAGTCTAAAATGTGACCAGTTTCTAACACTTAAAATAAGTACAGAGCTCTCTTGCTCTGAGATCTGTGCTAAATATAGTATAAACACTTTTTCTTTTCAGTGAAAGCTTCTATCTGATTGTCTTTGTTTTTCTCAGTTTTAATTGTTCAAATCTGTTATTCTTAATTATTTTCATCTTGGGAATTAATGATTAATTCACAACCATTTGGAATATGTTTTATGAGACATTTAAATAGCCTACAGATGTGACATGGTATTTATATCAATGTGCGTTTTCATACAACGTTTATTTTCTATTTTAATTTTAAGCAGTAACTCTTTATTTTAATAAAAATAAATTAACTCTGTTACAAATGGTCTGATAAGGTTTTTCTAGCAGCCTGGTATGAGGGAAGGAGGCACGGTTTGGTTGACAGGTACTCAGTAGCCTGGCTACACTGTTTTGGTGGAATAAAAACTGTTTAACTTGGTTTTTACCCTGACAAACAATTGAGTCTCTACATGTTATATAAAATTATTAAAATCACGTCAGATTGTTGGTTATTGTTAATTTTAGCATTTAGCTCTGGAGAATCAAGAGATAATGTTAGGGTTTAACAGCATCTTTCTATTTTTTTGCATAATCTGAAATAAGGAAAATCAGAGAAGAGATGAACAGGAGAGTCAGAACTATGGAGAAGCATTTGAGAAAACAGATATGAATAAAAGGTGTTGATAATGTTGATTAGATGAGTATGTAGTATCAGGATAACAGTTCAAACAAAAGTTAACATATATGAAATCTGAGAAGATTGCTGCTCCATTGGTTCTTTATTTCTCCAATTACAGGTCATCATATTTATAACTACCAAAGAGTTCTGGAGAATGAAGTGAATGTCCTGGTGGTCTTGTATGATACCCCCAGTTATGAATTCTGAGATAACAGGTTAATCTGGAGTCCTATTTTTGTGAGTGTTTCGTTGGCTTCCTGAGAGCAAGGAAATACAGTGCCCAATAATCAGTCCCCTTAGAATATCAGAGAAAGCAGAAATGACTCTGATAAGGTTATGTAAGAGGTCATCCTGAGGATGGGAGTGGAGTGGGGGATTTTTAAGCTTGTTTTCTGACCTGAGACAGTAGCTTATGATCAATAAGGAAAATGTTCTGTAACCTTTAATTCTCTTTGATTTTATTCCTATAGAACTCCTTCAATTACCTAATAAGCAAGACGATAAAACTGAAACTTAGGGTGGCAATTTGGAAACCTAAAGGTCTATAAGAGTTGGAAGGAAAAAAAAAGTTTCCTCTCTTTGTGGCAGTAGATCTAGCTCAAGACATGAGAAGTGAGGTGTGGTAGTCTTTGTGTTTTGAGAGTAGCAAGAGAGGAAGTCAGCAGGTCTGTTGGAGAGTGAGCCTGGGATGCATGCAGAGCAGGGAGAGCTAGAGGGTTCAGAGGCCCTTTCATGATACTGATGAGAGGACTCAGAAGCCAGCATAGCCTAGACCACAAACAAACAAACAAACAAATCAACCAAAGCTTGTCCTAGACAATTATCAAATGTGTTTGTTGAATTGATTTAAAATAGGTAGATAAAATGAAAATCAGTATTGGTTTATTAACTTTAACTATGAAGGTTAGTATCGGTTTATTAACTTTAAATCAGGTTTATTTAAGGACATTATTACACAGTGCTTAGACCTTTATCCTTTACCTTTGGAGGTGGGCATTTTATGCATCAGCATGCCTAATGCTTGTTAGGGATTAGTGGAATTAACAGAGCATCACCTGGTTGGCCTCTGGTGTCCCCTTCTCAGTGGATATTGCCCCAAATCATCTCCTAGAGACCCAGGTTGTAGACTCACGGGATAAGAGGAGAGAATTATCCATTCTACGCTCTATACTAATAAGTTTCCAAAACTTGTATTATCTTTGGAAATCCTTACCTCCTACCTGAAGGACAAAGTGGCTGAGGGTATCGAAGCTAGTTTTCAGTATTTTATGATAATGTTAAACAACAATGATTTTCTTCCATAATAATCACCTACATGATGGGTTGATGCGTGCAGCAAACCACCGTGGCATGTGTATACCTATATAACAAACCTGTACGTTCTGCACATGTATCCCAGAACTTAAAGTGAAAAAAAAAAAAAAGCTGTATGCCACAAACATAATAAAATAAAATAAATAATCACCCAAGGGCACAATGCTATGGTCATTTTCTTGACCTTATTTCACACAATTCTTTGAAAAAGACTTGAATATTATTCTTAGATAATTTCTCACTAGCCTGCAAAGAAACTTATAATTTTGAGTTTTAAAGTTTCTATCCTGAAATTTTCGCAAAAAAAAGGTCCCCCAAGGACTGTTGGCAAAAAAAAAACTAACATCTCTACTATTACCTTACACTTCTTACCAAGTTAACATTGTTATGATCAATAGCATCAGATGCTATATGCTTGGAATTGTTTTTAATAAATCAATTTCCATTACGATGCTCTTCAAATACGGAAATACAAAGTGTTGCTAGCAAAGATAGTCTGCTGGTTTATTAAAATTAAATGTATTAAAATTCAGAGGTTGCTAAAAGAGGAATGTTACTGGCTTATCAACATTTGAAGCTTTCAGTTTTTTCCTACAAGATTTACTTATTATACAAGCACAAAGGATTAGATGAAAGGGGAAAGTTTTATCTGAAGTTGCGCAGGTATGCATTATTTAGAAAGGTTGTGCAAGTTTGTGTGTAGAGGAGATGAAGTAGGGAGTGTTGTTATTGCTCTTTAAAACACACTGAACTGGATTTAACTTCATTGCCACAGTAAGATAAGAAAGCCAGTTGGTCAGAGGAAAAAGTAATCAGGAAGAGTTAAGTTGCAGACCTCTCACTTCAAAGAATCTCAACTCTTCAGCGCTACAGCGAACCAGTCAAATAAGATCTGAGGCTTCCACACAGTGGAGCCCTTCAAAGACTTGCCTTAAAACTGCTGGGTCTCCTTAGATCATTGTTCCTTCAGTGACTTCCCTGGCATTGATATTAGTGTCCTCTGTCTCTGCTGAATGCTGCACACAACCCTGCAGTGGTCAGTGAAACCATACAGAAGTAGACTGTCTAGAACAAGCTGCTCATTCAAAAAAGCAGAATCCAAATGCATATAAAACACAACTTTAACTTTGGAAGAAACCTTACAGACCACGTTTTTATGTTCTCTCTAGTAGAACACCTGCTTTGATCATCCAGTGACAGGGAGCCTATGGACCTGAAAGAAAACAATTATGTTATGTTATGAATGCATTCATTCATTGTTATGTTACTATGGAATATAAGATTGTGTTCTCTGTTATTGATACGAAGTCTTTGTCTAAACTTCCATACATTGGTATGTGCTTGCTTTGAGGTTACCAATTTTAAAGTAATTCTGGTTTTGCTTTTATAAGCACCTCTTCTATATTTTAGGACTGCTCTCACATTCTCATTAAGTATTCTCAATTCCAGTATAAACATTCTAGTTTATTATAATATTTCTTACATAAAACAGCAAGGTCTCTTAGTGTTATAGCCACCATTCTCAAAATTCTGTACAGTTTTATCACAGTTCATTTAAAACATGGTAACCAGATATAAATATAATACACGGTACAGTTCACGGAAGAGGTAAAGCAAAATGGTGGAATAGAAGGCTCCGCTCCTCCCTCAAGGACACCGATTTAACAACGGTTGACACAACTGTTGACACAGAAAAAACACCTTCATAAGAGCCAGAAATCAGATGAGCCTTCCTCATACCTGGTTTCATCTTTGTATCACTGAAATAGGCACAGACAACATCGACAAAACAAACAGCCTTGAATTGCTGACGCCGCTCCTCCAACAACCCCAGCAGCCAAGGCATGGTGCAAAGAGCATCTCTGGGCCCTGCGGGTGCGAGAACACAGCAATTGTGAGACATTGAACTCAATGCTGTCCTGTTAAGCAGAACGGAAGACCAGACCAAATTCATCTGACACCCACCCATGGAGGGAGCATTTAAACCCGCACTCACCGGAGGATAATTGCCAATTCCAGAGGTCTGAACTTGACTTCCCACAAGCTTTGCCACCAAGGGCCACAGTGCTCTGTGTCTCTAAGTAAACGTAAAAGGCAGTGTAGGCCATACAGACGGCAATTCTTAAGTAAGTTCTAGTCCTTAAATGAGCCCAGACATAGTGGATTGGGTGGAGGGCAGGCAACCTACTGAGACATCAGCCAGAGTGGTTAAGGGAGTGCTGGCATCACCCCTCCCCTAATCCCAGCCTGCTTCAAAAGAGATCCCTTCCTTCTGCTTGAGGACAGGAGAGGGAAGAGTGGAGAGAACTTTGTTGTGCATCTTGGATACCAGCTCAGCCACAGAAAGATAGGGCACTGGTCTGATTTGTGAGGCCCTCATTCCAAGACCTAGCTCCTGGAAGACATTTCCAGACACACTCTTGGTGAGAAGGGAACCCACTACCTTGAAGGGAAGGGCCCAGCTCTGGCAACGTTCATCATTTGCTTACTGAAGAGCTCTTGGGCCCTGAATAACCAGCAGCAATACCCAGGTACTATATTGAGGACCTTGGGTGAGGCTCTGAGTCTTCCCTGCTTCAGGTGAGACACAGCACATCATCAGCCGCAGTGGCTGTGGGGTGAAACTCCTTTGGCTTGTGAAAAGCAGAGGCAAAAGTAAAGGGGAATTTGTCTTACACCTTATGTACCATCATGGCCACAGGGGCGTAGAGCACCAAGCAGGCTCTTGGGGTCCCAATTCCAGGAACTGACTCATGGATGGCATTTCTGGACTAGTAGGGGAGCCTATTGCCCTGAAGAGTGAGTCCCAGGCCAGGCAGAATTCACCTTGGGCTTTAAGGGAACATCTGCAATAGTCTTGCAGTACTCCTTGTGGCTTGTGGTAGCAGTGGGTGTGGGATGAAGCTCCTCTATTTTTGGAAAGAGTGGGAACAGCTGCATCTTGTGGTGTGAGTGCCAGCTCAGCTGCAGTACAGTAGAACACCAGGTAGACTTTTGGGGTTTTTGGCTCTGGTTCCTGTCTCCTGGATAGCATCTCTGGACCCATCCAAGGCCTGGGAGAGCTCGGTGCTCTGAAGGGAAGGACACAAGCCTAGTTGGCTTTGCTGCCTGCTGAATGTAGAGGTCCAGGACCTTGAGTGAACATAGGCAGTAGCCAGGGAGTAGTTACAGTATCTCTTGGGTGAGATCCAGGGCTGTGCTGGCTTCATATCTGACCCAGCATAGTCATAGTGGTGGTGGCCACAGGATTGCTTGTGTCACTCCACTATAAGGATTAGGTGGCTCAGAACAGAGAGATGAGACTCTTTGTTTGGAAGAAAGTAAGAGAAGCTAACAAGAGTCTCTGCCTAGTAATATAGATAATTTTCCCAGATTTTGTTCAACATCATCAAGGTGGTACCTCTACAAGTCTGCAAGAATCACAGTATTACTGGTCTTGGGGTGACTCCAAAAGCAGAAACAGCTTATATCACAGCACTCAAGTCCTTTCAAATACCTGAAAAGCCTTCACAAAAAGGATGGGTACAAATAAGCCAAGACAATGAAGACTACAATAAACACCTAACTCTTCAATGACCAGACACCAAAGAATGTCTACTAGCATCAACACCATCCAGGAAAAGATGGCCTCACCAAATGAACTAAATAAGGCACCAGGGACCAATCTTGGAGAAACAGAGATGTGTGACCATTCAGAGAGAGAATTCAGAATAGATATGTTGAAGAAACTAAAAAATATTCAAGATGATACAGAAGGGGAATTCAGAAAGCCTTTAGATATATTTAACAAAGAAATTGAAATAATTAAAAAGAATCAAGCAGAAATTCTGGAGCTGAAAAATGCAATTGGCATACTTAAGAATCAAAGTCATTTAATTGCAGAATTGATCAAGGAGAAGAGAGAATTAGTAAGCTTGAAAACAAAGTATTTGCAAATACATAGTCAAAGGAGACAAAAGAGCAAGACTAAAAAACACTGAAGCACACCTATGAGATCTAAAAAATAATCTCAAAAGGGCAAATTTAAGAGTTATTGGCCTTAAAGAGGAGGCAGAGAAAGAGATAGAGGTAGAAAGTTTATTCAAAGGGATAATAACAGATTAAAATAAAGTTTACTCAAAGGGACAGTAACAATAAAGAAAAGTCTGGGACCCAATGACTTCATTGCTGAATTCTACCAAACATTTAAAGAATTAATACCAATCTCACTCAAACTTTTCCAGAACATAGAGGAGGAGGGACTACTTCCAAACTTATTCTACAAGGCCAGTATTACCCTGATGCCAACACCAAAGACATATCAAAAACAAAACAAAACTACAGGTCAACATACCTGACAAATATTGATGCAAAAATCATGAACAAAATATTGGCAAAACAAATTCAACAATACATTAGAAAGATCATTCATTATGACCAAGTAGGATTTAACCTGGGATGCAAGGATAGGTCAACATACACAAGTCAATCAATGTGATACATCATATCAACAGGATGAAGGATAAAAACCATATCACCATTTACATTGATGCTGAAAGAGCATTTGAAAAAATTCAACATTGCTTCATGTTTAAAAAAAACTTAAAGAATTGGGTATAGAAGGAACATATCTTGACATAGTAAAAGCCATATACGATAGACCCACAGTTAGTATTATATTGAATGAGGTAAAACTGAAAGCCTTTTCTCTTAAGATCTGGAATATAACAAGGATGCTCACTTTCATCACTATTGTTCAACATCATACCAGAAGTCCCAACTAGAGAAGTCAGACAAGAGAAAGTTATAAAGTGCATCCAAATTGTAAAGGAAGAAGTCAAATTATCCTTGTTTGCAGATGACATAATCTTGTATTTGGAAAAACCTAAACACTCCACAAAATAGCTATTAGAACTGATAAACAAATTCAGTAAAATGCAGGATACAAAACCAACATACAAAAATCAGCAGCATTTCTATATGTCAACAGTGAATAATGTGAAAAAGAAATTAAAAATGTAATCTCATTTATAATGTGATAATGCCTTACCAAGGAATTAGTAAAATAAGTGAAAGATCTCTATAATTAAAACTATAAAACACTGATAAAAGAAATTGAAGAGGACACAAACAAATGGAAAATTATTTCATGTTCTTGGATTGAAAGAATAAATATTGTTAAAATGTTGATACTACCCAAAGAAATATACAGATTCAATGCAATCCCTATCAAAATACCAATGGCATTCTTCACAGAGCTAGAGAAAACAATCCTAAAACTTCCATAGAACCACAGATGACACAGAATAGCCAAAGTATCCTAAGCAAAAATAACAAAACTGGAAGAATCACATTACCTGACTTCAAAGTATACTATAGAGCTATCGTAACCCAAACAGCATGGTACTGTCATAAAAACAGACATGCAGACCAATGGAACAGGATAGAGAACCCAGAAAAAAATCCACACAACTACAGTGAACTCATTTTTGACAAAGGTACCAAGAACATACATTGAGGAACTGACAATCTCTTCAATAAACAGTGCCGGACTAGATACCCAGATGCAGAATGAAACTAGTCCCCTGTCTCTCACTATATTAAAAAGCAAATCAAAATGTGTTAAAAATTTAAATCTAATACCTCAAACTATGAAACTACTACAAGAAAACATTGAAGAAAATATCCAGGACATTGGCCTGGACAAAAATTTCTTGAGCAACACCCCACAAGCACAGGCAACCAAGGCAAAAATGAGCAAATGGGATCACATCAAGTTAAAAAACTTCTGCACAACAAAGGACACAATCAACAAATTGAAGAGACAACATACAGAATGGGAGAAAATATTTATGAACTACCCATCTGACAAGGGATTAAAATTAGAATATATAAGAACCTCCAACATCTCTACAGGAAAAAATCTAATAATCCAATTAAAAAATGGGTGAAATATTTGAATAGACATTTCTTGAAAGAAGACATATAAATGGCAAACAGGCATATGAAAAGGTGTCCAAACAATCATTTATCATCAGAGAAATGAGAATCAAAACTACAATGAGATATCATCTCACCCTTGTTAAAATGGATTACATTCAAAAGACAGGCAATAACAAATTCCGGTAAGTATGTTCAGTAAAGGGAACCCTTGTATACTGCTAGTGGGAATGTAAACTAGTACAACCACTATGCAGAACAGTTTGGAGGTTCCTCAAAAATACTAAAAACTGGCCCAGTGTGGTGGCTCATGCCTGTAATCGTAGCACTTTGGGAGTTCAAGGTGGGCAGATCACGAGGTCAAGAGATTGAGATCATCCTGGCTAACGTGGTGAAACCCTATCTCTACCAAAAATACAAAATTAGCCAGGCGTGGTGGTGCATGCCTGTAATCTCAGCTACTCAGGAGGCTGAGGTAGGAGAATCACTTGAACCCAGGAGGCAGAGGTTGCAGTGAGCCGAGATCGCACCATTGCACTCCAGCCCGGGCGACAACAGTGAAACTCCATCTCAAAAAAAAACAAAAACAAAACCCCTAAAACTAAAAACTGAGCTACCATATGATCCAGCAATCCCGCTGATGGATATATATCTAAAAGAAAGAAAATCAGTCAATAGGAGCGATATCTGCACCCCTATGTTTGTTGCAGCACTGTTTATAATAGCTAAGTTCTGGAAGCAACCTAAGTGTACATCAACAGATGAATGAATAAAGAAAATGTCGTACATGTACACAATAGAGTAAATATTCATCCTTAAAAGAGTAAATATTCATCCGTAAAGGAGTAAATATTTATCCTTAAAAGAGAATGAGATCAGTCATTTGCAGCAACACGGAATGGAGCTGGAGATTATGTTAAATGAAATAAGCCAGGCACAGAAAGACAAACATTGCATGTCTTTACTTATTTGTGGGATCTAAAAGCCAAAACAACTGATGAACATAGAGACTAGAAGGATGGTTACCAGAGGATGAAAAGAGTAGTAGGGGTATAGTTGGGGAAGTGTGGATGGTTAATGGGTACACAAAAACAGAAAGAAAGAATAATACTTACTATTTGATAGCATAACAGAGTGACTACAGTCAGTAATAACTTAATCGTATATTTAAAAATAACTAAAAGAATATAATTGGATTGTTTGTAACATAAAGGATAATGCTTGAGGGGATGGATACACCGTTCTTCAAGATGTGATTATTTCACGTTGCAGGCCTGTATCCAAACATCTCATGTAACCCATAAATATATATACCTACTGCGTACCCCCTAAAATAAAAAAAATACATATATTAAAAAAATACACTACATATGATCTGACCAAGATTGAGTGCACAGGTCTAAGTTCATTCTTTCCTCTGTTAGTACAGATTAGGATTTTATGAATGTTTTTGGTAACCAATCGCATATATCGGCTTATATTGAGTTTGAGGTGACTAAAATGCTTATTTCTTTTTCTAAGTGAATTATTTAATTGACTTACTTGAAGAGTAATGCAGAATATTAGATCTATTAAATTTTACCTTGCTGGTTTTGGTCTTGATCTTGACTCTTGATAGTTCTGGATGATTTGTCATCATCTGTGTGTTTATATAGAAATATAAAACAAGAAGAAATAGTGAGTCTTGCTCTTCCAACAGAAAATAACCTATATGTTGTCTTAATCCTCTTTACAAAAGATTTTTTCAACTGGCTACAAATCCAGGTGAGTTCATATATTGTTCTAGCTTATCTTACATGGACAATTCCTCAGATGCCTTGCTGAAAAGATTGTCATGTCTTTAGAGTATCCATACTGCTTCCTGGTGAGTACCAGCTTCCTGTGTTAAATATTAACAAATCATGTATCTAAAATCCTACTCTAAATGTTTTCATGTATGTGTGTCATAGTTTTGGACCCTCTTTCTAGAATTCAAATTTATTATAAAGAGAATTCGTATTTTATCTTTTTTGAGGCCAACAAGATAGATTTTAAACATAACCAAACTATCATTAATAGCTTTTCCATAGTGATGTATGCAAATTCCTTCCCACACCTTGGACTATATAATTCATGATAAATTGCATGGGGGATCTGGGGCTTGAATCTGAATATAATAGTATGAATTTAATTGGGGTCTCTTAGAATATGTGTAATATCAGTTAAATGACTTACATTCTTTGTGACTTGGTCTGTAAGGATGATGAATATGAAAGCACTGATAGCAGCAACTATCAATCTTGAATTTAAATATATTTACAATATATAATGTACCCATCTTCACACTTTTTCCTAAATTCGGCCAGATAATTAATTTTATGGAATATTGCTGGATAGCATATTTCCTCCACCGCTCCATTCATAGTACCTTTGGGAATAAGTACTATTAGCCACAACTGAAATATTAATTAAAGGGAAATTTGGCTAGACATCGTGGCTCACACCTGTAATCCCAGTGCTTTGGAAGGTCAAGGAGGTAAGATCATTTGAGGCCAGGAGTTAAGACCAGCTGGGGCCACGTAGGAAGACCCTGTGATGTGGTTTGGATATGTCTCCACCCAAATCTCATGTTGAGTGTTGGAGGTGGGGCTTAGTGGAAAGTGATTGCATCATGGGGGTAAGTTTCTAATGGTTTAGTGTCATCCCAGCTAGTGTTGTTCTTATGATAGAGTTCTCACGAGATCTGGTTGTTTACACGTCTGTAGCACCTCTTCTCGTCCTCTCTTCCTCCTGCTCTGGCTATGGTGTGAAGCACTGGTTCCCCTTTCACCTTCCTGTCATGATTGTAAGTTTCCTGAGGCCTCCCTAGAAGCTGAACAGATGCTGCCATGCTTTCTGAACAGCCTGTAGAACCATGAGCCAATTTAACCTATTTTCTTTATAAACTACCCAATCTCAATTATTTTTTATAGCAATGTAAGAATAGACTAATACACCCTATCTCTACAAAAAATAATAAAACAGAATTATCTGGGTGTGGTGGTGCATGCCGGTAGTTCTAACTACTGCACTCCAGCCTGGGTGATAGAGCAAAACCCTGTCTCTAACAAACAAACGAACAAAAAAGGTCGTCGGGAAAATACTATCTAAACTATAAAAAATTAATAGCATCTACATCTGGACTCAAAATTTTTGGAAAAACTCACCAATGGCTTGTTCATTTTTTCATGCAGTATAGTGAAGTTTGAGATACTCTTACTTCTTTTTTTAGTCTCTTAGCATTTCCTAGAATTTTAATGCATGTGCTAAGCCTAGAAATTTTCTTTTCAGCTAATCTCATTTGAGTCCCAGTCCTTCTCTTTTTTGGCACTGGCCCCAGATCATTGTTTCCCTTTCCTTGCCAAAGGTTACCCATTACTGCTGATTTTCTGTGCCAGTTCTACAACTGAAATATTCTTGTTCACAAAAGCTCTTTCTAAGTCACCAGAGGGTAGGCCTTGACTCGTTTCAATGGCAATTTCCATCATATTTCTGATATTCTCATATCCTTTTCTATTTGGAGCAGAGACTATAAGTCTTTCAACATACCATTGTAGAGTATAGTCACAAATCCATCAAACTACATATCGTTTTAGAGATTAGTACTGTGTTTTGGTAGAGTTTCAGAAGAAAAAAGCATAGCTGACACTAAGATTGGCAAAGCTTTGAAAATATAGCTATAAATAATTCTTTCAAGGGTGTCATATATTATGAGGATAATACCTTCACAGACTATCTGTATGTCATTCTCTCCGAAGTGGTTTCCTAACTTTGGTAAACATCTTTCTCTTTCCCTTTTGACATTTCCAGACACTCAACTGCAACACATAGAAGGCCATGTTTTGAAGAATGAAAGCAATTTTCAACCCAGAATTCTGGCTTGCTTTCCCTATCATTTTCTCTTAGAATTGAGTAATCTTTGAATTGTTCCAGAAAATATGAAAATGAACATTGTCAGTATGGGAACCTGTTCAACACATTTAAAGATTTTGAATCACAGCCGGGCGCAGTGGCTCAAGCCTGTAATCCCAGCACTTTGGGAGGCCAAGACGGGCGGATCACGAGGTCAGGAGATTGAGACCATCCTGGCTAACACAGTGAAACCCCGTCTCTACTAAAAAAAAAAAAATACAAAAAGCTAGCCGGGCGAGGTGGTGGACGCCTGTAGTCCCAGCTACTCGGGAGGCTGAGGCAGGAGAATGGCGTAAACCCGGGAGGCAGAGCTTGCAGTGAGCTGAGATCTGGCCACTGCACTCCAGCCTTGGGCGACAGAGTGAGACTCCGTCTCAAAAAAAAAAAAAAAAAAAAAAAAAAAAAAAAAAAAAAGGTTTTGAATCACAATCTTGCTCATGTTTGGGTTCTGCATGCTATTTACATCAGACTAGAAAGATGTACATAGTAAGGATAGCAATGACCTTCCTATTTGATATCAATAAAAAGAATAATTGTTTTTTTTTTCCTAAAGTGAAAATTCTTTAAGTCAATTGATGGAACCAGGGATTATTGGTATTATTAAGGCATTATAAAGGGAGTGTTGATACAAACCTAATCTTTTAAGTAAAATATTGCTTCAGTGGATTGAACTAGAGATTATTGATTATATAAAGGGCACAATAACGCTGTGTTTCTCTGTTATAAGCCTAAATCTTTTTAATAAAGTATTTTAGACCACCATGTTTCATATTTGCTTTTGAATAGGTAATGGCTACTATTATGCTCTTTTAAGACAAATTTTCAGAGTGATCCCTAAAGGCCCTTGCATTAAAACATGAGAGTGAGTGGGAGTGATCTGTACCCTTGACTCTTATTTTTATTAGCATGAGATGATTCCTCTTAATACTTTTCACTTGAGTGGCCATTATAAAATTATAACTTTTCAGATGGAAATTTTTTAAATCAAAGAAAAAAGAAATGGAGTGTACAAAAGTGGAAACTACTCATGCAGGAAGTGCCTTTCTTGCCTGAGGAATGCTATAATTTTCTGGGAAATATTGTCATAAAACACTTGATATTTTTAGAATGCTTTTACCATCAAAAACCTGCTACATTTTAACAGCGCCTTGCTCTTCTTTTATTGCAAAAAGAAAATTCCAAGCTTCACGTGTTTTCAATAAATGATTACCTTCACGCTCTCCTTTTCTTGCCTCGCATTCTCTGAGTTTGATATTACTTGGGTCTTTCCTTGGCTTTTTGTGGAGAATAAGGTTGTGCCTGGCATACATCAAACATCGACAGCAAGGCCATTAAGTCTTGGATGGTGTCATTTCAGCTGATGATGTCAGCCAAATGAGCACATATCCTGACTTTTGAACTTTATTAAGGCATTCCAAATTTATGTCTTTCCTGTATATATGAAAACAATGTGATTTTTAAAATATGAATAACCAGTCTTTAAAATAGTGGGCCTTCTATACACAGAGAAAAATTAGTGTGATCACTACTCTCACAAATTTTATTTGAAAATAAAATGATATCAAGGACAAGAACAAACAGGGACTTTCTGATTCTGAGAATGGAAACTCACATACAAGTTCTCTAGGGACAGTGTATGTAGATAAAAACAGTGAGAGTGGAATTTTCCTGAGTTTTACTTCTATAAATAATCAACCAAATATACTTATATAAATAAATACTTCCCTCTGGGAATTTCAGCATCATTAGGAATTTCTGAATACTAATTCTGATTTTAGCCTCTATTCCCTATTCTCATTTTCAGCATATTTCTCTCTCTTTGTCTTTTAAGGAGAAATCTTCCATTTTCTGAAAGAAATAGAGAAATTGCATAATAGTCAAAACTAATGTTTGTTATTAAGAGCCAAATGGAATTACTATAAGGGGAGGCATGACAAAGGGGCAGGGAAAAATAACTTTACCACTGAAAATCCACGAATCTCTGGGGTTGCAATTCCTAGGGAATCCGTCTGTTTCATTTTCATGTTGGGCCTTTATTCCATTACTCTTTTCTTGATAAAGGAATATCACTAAACTACTAGAAGTAGCTTTTATATCAGTCATATTCTCTTCATTTTTCAGTTAGTTACTGTTTTGTAATATTGTAGAGACAACCATGGGAGTTAGCCTATACTTCAACCATCAAGAAGTCAAAGAAAATCCCAGCACTTTGGGAGGCCAATGTGGGCAGATCATGAGGTCAGGAGCTTGAGATCAGCCTGGCTAACATGGTGAAACCCCATCTCTAGTAAAAATACAAAAAATTAGCCAAGCGTACTGGTGGGAGCCTATAATCCCAGCTACTTGGAAGGCTGAGGCAGGAGAATCGCTTGAATCCGGGAGGTGGAGGTTGCAGGGAGCCGAGATCACGCTCCTGCACCCCAGCCTGGGCGACAGAGTGAGACTCTATCAAAAAAAAAAAAAAAAAAAAAAAAAAAAGTCAAAGAAGACAAGTGTTCTGTTCTCTTATTTCTGAAGTCATGATAGCCTCCTTTTTCACCCTATTGTGATTCAACACGAAAGAAAAAAAGATGAAAGACTGTTAAAAACTTACTTCCATAAATAAGGCATTTAGCTAGTACTAGGAAAAAAAGCAAAATAAGCAAGAAGACTACATTGTTTTGGCAGTAAGTCATCTAAAATAGCTGAGAGAGTCGTAGAAACTGGAAGATGTAATTCACAAAAGTTTGCTAAGTGTATGAGCAGTGGATTTCCACTTATCAGAACTCTAAATGATATGTACCTAAAATTGTTTCAATCCATTTCATAACCTCATTAAGGGAGCTCTTTGTAAAAGGAGTTCTGTGTAAATTCTTTTGGATTGTGAGTAATCATTTCTTCATTGATCTGTTCTGGAAATCAGAATTGGCTTAGTCATATTTTCTTAAACCATAGGATTACCCATGTCGTAAAAAAACTTCATTTCTCTGAAGATCCTCCTTAAATACTATGGGGCCTAGTGTGGGAGTGGAGATAGATTGGTGGGAAGTAGTGTCTAGTGAGATAGCTGACTCTTGCTTGTTCAGACCCATTGAGAGGTGAAGCCAGTTGGACTTGCTAGGTCCAGTGGGGACTTGGAGAACTTTTCTGTCTTACAAGAGGATTGTAAAATGCACGAATCAGTGCTCTGTAAAAACGCACCAATCAGCAGGAATCTAAAAGTAACCGGTCATGGGGAGGATTGAGAAAACTGCATTCTGATAGGACAGAAACAGAATATGGGAGGAGACAAGTAAGGGAATAAAAGCTGGCCTCCAGTCAGCAGCAGCAACCTGCTTGGGTCCCCTTCCAGGCTGTGGAAGCTTTGCTCTTTCACTCTTCACAAAAACTTTGCTACTGCTCACTCTTTGGGTCCGTGCCACCTTTAAGAGCTGTAACACTCACTTCAAAGATCCGTGGCTCTATTCTTGAAGTTAGCGAGACCACAAACTCACTGGAAGGAACCAACTCCGGACACACCATGATCTGGGGAGAATGACCTCATGGACTTATCAAAGACTACCTCACCTTCTGGCTTCTTATTAATACTGATCAAAGATCTCCAGGTGGGAGGAGAGAATGAGTGTTTATTTTGCTGGGTCCATCCCTTTTGGGCTGCTGTGTGTTGCCCATGTGCCTCTACCACAGGTCATGGTTCCTGTCAGGCTGTGCTCCCTTACAACCATCCTTGTGTGATTGCCCCTTCAGTCCTAGATATAACCATGCTACTGTCACTAGCCCTGAGTACCACTCTTCCCCTTGATGGTTTCCTAAAACTCTGCCTTTGCTCATAGTTCTTTATCAAACTCTTCTCAACTGTTTGAGTGAGCCATCTTACTTCTTGACCATATAGAAGGTTTTATGATGTGGAAAATAGTAGATGAATTTTCAATAAAGACTCCAAATAGAGATAATTTCCCCTAAAAGGCATTCTGCCTTCCACGTTTCTCTTCAGCCCACCTATCCTCTCAGTTGTCTTGGGCTGCAGGAGAAAATGCACTTGCTAGAACTAAAGAATATTGATCCCTTTCTACAAACTAAGACACGATAGAAAAGTTAAAGAGGTACCTTTCCTGAGAATTTCTCAGAGCTTTGTTTACATTAAAGTGTCTTCAAGAATAGGCATGAGATACAGATTCCAAAACTTGAAATATATGGAAGAGAATTGGATACTGGAAAGAACTATTTTCATAACTTTATTGATAATTACACATTTTAATTTTATTTATTTGTTCATTAATTTGTATATTTATTTAAAAATATTTGAGTGGTTATCTGTGTTTCAGGTACTTAGATAGGTATTAAGAATAAAATTGTCACATAGTAGCATCTCTGTTCTTAAGGAGTGTATATAGCTTTGTAAATAGGGACCACTGACTAATATCAAAACACACCATACACTCATTATAGCTTTTAAAGGTCCTTCTCAATCTTTGTATCGTCTTAATATAACATGAAGTTAAAAGAAACAAACACTTTAGAGTTATTGGTACGTACATGTACCTGAATATGATGGACTCTACCATCACTATTATTAACCAATTCTGGTGCTTCCCTTACCAAATTAGGTCAGAGTGTCAGAGTGTGTATTAGTCTATTCTCATACTGTTATAAAGAACTGCTCAAGACTGGGTAATTTATAAAGAAAAGAGGTTTAATTGACTCACACTTCTGCATGGCTGGAAAGGCCTCAGGAAACTTACAGTCATGGCCAAAGGGGAAGCAGGCACATCTTACATGACAGTAGGTGAAAAAGAGAGACAAAGAGAGAGAAACACACACACACACACAAACACACACACACACAGAGGGAGGGAGAGAGAGAGACAATGAGAGACTGTGTGAAGGAGGAACTGTCAAAACTTATAAAACCATTAGATCTCGTGAGAACTCACTATCATGAGAACAGCATGGGGGAAACAGCCCCTATGATCCAATCCAAATCTCACACCAGGTCCCTCCCTCGACACGTGGGAATTATGGGGATTACAATGTGAGATGAGATTTGGGTGGGGACACAGAGCCAAACCATATCAGAGTGTATTATGTGTTAAAGGGCAGTCTCCCATTTACAGTGGGGATCTGTGCTTTGTGTAGAGGCTGATGTGGACACCTCTATTCATTGCTCCAACAAATACTGATCATTGAGTACTTATGTGTCTCCATAGGGAATGTGCAGAGTCACACATTTTGGTGCTTATTCTTTAAGATTCTTAAGTTTTGCAATCTAGCCACACAATAAATTGTATTTAAATAAAAAACTGCAACAGTTATTTTCATATCTTTAAAATGCAGAAAAATGTTTTCTTCCATTTATAGTCTCTATAAATACAAAAGGTAAATGAAACTGGACATAAATCTAGTCGTCCAAATTTCCCAGCACAAACACCAAGTGTAAAGTGTTTGAGCTGTAGTAATCCATACAATTTTCTCTTTTTCTTAGGCATCTTAGAGCAATATCAGCGTTGATTGTCCTGAAATCTCACCTTGTTTCCCAGAAACATACAGACTATACTACAGCTAGTTTTGAAGAAGTTATAGAATCTTGCTAGATCCAAAATGATAATGATAGAAAATAGGTTCAAAATATTTATGGGGTTGTAACATTTTAGATGTTTCTTTTTTCAACTTTAGCAATTTGTATAGCCACTTTTAGCTCCTCTTCTTTTCACACTGATTTAACCCGTCCTGTGAAATGCAAGCTGTTGATAGAGAAGGTAAGTTTAAAACTCTGTAGTGGTACAGGAAGTTAACTTTATCCTTGGAGGCTTCCTTGCTTTAGTTATGGTAGGTAAAATTGTTTTTTTCCTTAAAGAAAAGCAATAATATATACTACAAATATTGGCTGCTATGTTTTAAAATACATATTTTAATACATTCTAAGAGAATTTTCTATGCTTTTTGGGGTACATAATCAATGATACAGAATTTCTTACATTGCCAATTTAACTGTCTATACTGCTCTCATGATAAAAAAAGAAAATGGGCAACATAATTCAAACATGGTAATTGGGCAGGGGTAGTGAATTGGGGGTATGAAGGGTCAGGGTCCAAAGAAGCAATTGGAAAACAGTTATTTCTACCAGTTGCTTTTAGAAAGTCTATTTTCCACTTACACCTACCTGCTTTGCCACTGCTGTACATTTGTTATGCTACCAATTACATGTACAAAACCTATCTAGCCTTAAATAACTAGTTTATTGCTTTCTTTAAAAAATATTTCACGCTTTTTACATTATGTTATGTCTACTTGTGCTCTTTTTTATTTCTCTTACATTAAACTATAAGTTTCCTGAGGACAGGGTTTCTCTCTGGTTCACATTTGCATCCATACAAACATGTAACAGAGTATGTAACATGGTAGATGCTCAAATGACTTTGGCCAAACTAAGGAATAGATAGATGTGTGCTAGGCTGCAGTGTGGATTGTTCTGATTTATTTAATAAATGGATTAAAGTATTATTTAAATCAGATAATGACTTAAAAATTCCATTCACTCCTAAAAAAGAAATACACCTACCCATTATTGACAAGAAAGATTGACACAGATAATAAAAACTTTTCTGAAGGACAGAAGAATACCAAATTCTATGTACTGCTCCCTTATACAAAAGTATTTGAAAAGAAAGAGCATGACAAATTAAATCTTCACTAACAGATTTCAATCTTCAGTCTATAGATTTTATAAGCTCTTTGCCTTTTGTTTCCTTCCACTCCTTCCTTTCTTCCTCCTCCCTCCCTCCCTCCCTCCTCCCTCCCTCCTCCTCCCTTCCTTCCTTCCTTCTTCCTCTTCTTCCTTCCTTCCTCCCTCCTCCCCTCTCTCCTCCTCCCTCCTCCTCTCCTCCTTCCTCCTCTCCCTCCTCCCTCCCTCTCCCCTCTCCTCCCCTCCTCTACCTCCTCCCTCCTCCCTCTCCTCCTTCCTTCCTTCTTCCTTCTTCCTCTTCTTCTTCCTTCTTTCCTTCCTTCCCTTCCTTCTTCCTTCCTTCCTTCTTCCTTCCTTCCTTCCTTCCTTCTTTCCTCCTTCCTTCCTTCCTTCCTTCCTTCCTTCCTTCCTTCCTTCCTTCCTTTTCTGCAACAAGATCTCACTCTATCACCCAGGCTGGAGTGCAGTGGCACCATCTTGGCTCACTGCAACCTTCACCTCCAGGACTCAAGCAATCTTCCCATCTCAGCCCCCCAGCAGCTGGTTCTACAGGCATGCACCAAGACACTTGGCTAATTTTTGTCTTTTTAGTAGAGATGGGGTTTTGCAGTGTTGGCCATGTTGGTCTCAAACTCCTGAGCTCAAGCAATCCTCCCACCTAAGCCTCCCAAAGTGTTGGGATTACAGGCGTGAGCCACTGTAACAGGCCCCCTTCCTTCTTTGAGGTACTCTATCTACTTTTTACCATTTAGTCATTCGCTGAAACAAATCAGATATTTCTTTTTCTTGTCAGAAGCCTTTACGAAATATTCAATTCACGAATAAAATGTTGAATTACTTAAACAGGGATTTAATGTATTTCTATTTCTTCTAATATAATAGATCTTTATAAGTAATATGGAAAATAATTGGGTATTTTGCCAAAGAAAAGACCCACACAACTGGAATAAATGTAAAATCATAATTCTGAAACACTCTGGATCAGAAAACTCTAAGACCTATAACTGAATATTATCATCTTGGTCAGGTCATTTATCTTCTCTGAGTCTTCCCTCTTGAATGTGAAATAAGGATGGCTGAGTAACTTACAAGGTTTTGTTGAACATTTTTCCATTTTTAATTCTGAAATGAAGAGAAATTATTTAAAAATTATCCTTTGTATAACCCTTTCCGTACATCATTTTATACTCACAAAACATCCCCTAAACTGGATAAGGTAGGTATTATTAACTTCTTTGATAGGGAGGGACATTAAGGGTCAGAAAGAGTTTTTGAATCATTTACTCAGGGTCACATATCCACTTAATGGGACTCAAAACTAGAACACATAATAATTT
The DNA here is from genome assembly GCF_001698545.2 of Rhinopithecus bieti. Lineage (NCBI taxonomy): Eukaryota > Metazoa > Chordata > Mammalia > Primates > Cercopithecidae > Rhinopithecus > Rhinopithecus bieti. Next base: position 63,545 of record NW_016803659.1, on the reverse strand, counting down.
AGTCCTTGTCCTGTGCTTTTCCTGTATTAGCAATGTGCTTCTCCAAAAGCCAGACATTACACATGCATAAAAGCTCACAAGCACACGTGTATACAGAATCTCTTTTCTACTGTATATACACTATGAGCTTGTGTTGATATTGACATCGGTAAGCATACAGCTCACTGGGTCAATGACTCTACACTGAAGAAAGTTGGAACTATTTCAATTATTGGTTTTATGCCAGTGTATAACCCAAGCACTCACATGAGGGCAATTATTTCAGTAGCTGCAACAGATCCAAGATGATGCGTCTTCCCTTCTCTAGACCCCTTATATTCCCAACATTTAGTTTCTACTGCACATATTGGCACATGAAAATTGATTTATAATAAAATACGTCATAATTTTTTCTAGGGTTATGCTATTTACAATTTCCTACATAAGTCGGAACTAATAGCCCTTGCAACATTCTTGCTTTATAATTTTTAGCCTACTGTCTTAAATCGAAGGATGTATAAATAATTACTCTTGCTACTGTACTAGAACATTGCAGTTACACAAGTAAAGTTTTAATAGAAATATTTGAATATAATATCCATGCTTATAACCTTGATATAAAGAGTTTCACTATCTTTCCCTTCTCCCCTGCAAGAGGAGATGACTTATAATTATATGACAATGAAAAGGAAGAAATTATGTTTTTAAAAGTATCTTGTTTTGTTCAAATAATAATATAAGGCAGCTTATATCAAATTATAAAATACATAAAGATGCAATTGTTTTAAGTTTAACTTTTACTTTAAGTTCAGGAGTACACGTGCAGGTTTGTTACACAGGTCAACTTGTGTCACGGGGGTTTGTTGTACAGATTATTTTGTCACCCAGGTATTATATCTAGTAACCATTAGTCATTTTTTCTTGATCCTCTTCCTCCTCCCACCCTCTGCTCTCTGACAGGTCTCAGTGTCTGTTGTTCCCCTCTATCTGTTCCTGTGTTCTCATCATTAGGTCCCACAAAATGCAAAAATTTCAAAGTAGTTGGAAGTTCTCAGTGGCCAATTAAAAAAACCCAAAAAAACCAAAAACGTACTCAACTAGACTTTTTCTAATAGAAACAGTACCCTATTAGACAAATTCATGGGAAAATATGAATCATTATTTCTGACTAAGAGAGGAAGGGTTACTGTTCATAAAGCAGTTATTTTGGGGACTGTTTATCAAAAGCAATAAAATTAATTTCATATTAATAACTCATAACTATAATTAGAAACACAGCTCATTAAATATTATGTCCAGGCCTACTTCCCTCTTTTTGAAGAACCAAATTAATATCATAGTAAATAAAATTATAAACATGTAACATCTGCGTATAAAAGAATATTTGTCTTTATGGTGGGATGATTCATTTTCATCCCATCTTAAAAATGTACTGAGCAATTAAGAAAAATTTAAAGAGTGAGTGAGGAGGTGCTGATCTAGAAACAGGACTTCTGGAAATCATCAAATCATAAGCAAGATGCTAAGTCCAGGCTCTTAAGAGCAGTGACGATTAGTGTTCTATGTTAAGTTCATGTAACTTTGCTAAGCAGTGCCAGCTGACATCCAAAGACTGAGAACTTTCTCAAACAATCATTTCATTACTTTTAGATTTTGCTGCAAGTTTGAAATCTATAGTGGAATAGATGTGCCTAAAGCCTACTTAATTTACATGTAAAAGATTGATTTGAAAAACACATTTTGGTACTTTGGACAAATATTTTAATACCCCTATCTACCTATCATTTGGGATATAAAAAACAGTGTTTCTTTGAAAATGAATGTTATAGCTGAAACCATAATACTGAGCACAAAGTATTATACTGGTAAAAATAACAAAGATGAATAAATGAGTAATCACCAGAGCCCATTATTATGAGTGGTCCTCGAACAGATCAATGTGTAGGACATCTTTCCTGAATGCCTTATTCAAATTTTGAACATTGTGAAGGACTCTTTCCAGAACTGAATCAGAACAGCCTGAAAAATCTGCAAAAGCAAGTCAAGAACATTGACCTATAGTGCTGCTAATCTTCGCAGGTCCAGCAGATTAAATCTCTACAATTTCTGTCTCCGGGTTCAAACTGTAGAAAACAGTGATCCAGAGTTTGCAAAAAAATGCTAACTAAATTATAGTCAGCAGATATTTGTGCACTCTGCCAAATAAACTTGCAGTTCTCCATTTACTCTCCCATGATCAACAGTTAAACAAAGTAGTTTTTGAGAAGGATAAGTTCTTTAGTACGAACATGTCCTCCATCGTAGCGGAGTTAAACATCCTGGGGACGCAAGAAAGGTAAGATTGAGATGACACATTTGAGACCTGGAATTAGCATCTGTAAGTCCCATCAAGTAGAAAAATCCTCGATTTACACATTCTGTGCAGTATTTCTTGAATAGCTATTCAAGTACCTACCCTTACAAAAAAAGAAAAAGAAAAAATGAAGAGAAACAAAACCCCAAACACTTCTTTCGATGGACTTCTGACTGTGCATTGTGAAGTCACACTTTGAAAAAAGGTAGCAAGTTGCACTCCCACCAGCAGCATACAAAAGTGACTTTATTTTGAAAATATTCTCTTATCTCCTGTGATATTCCATTGGGTGCCTATTCTTCTTTAATACCTTTGTTTAGTGCTTTATAAATATACTTTTAACTAGGAAGGCAAAATACACTACAGATGGTAGTAGTTGTCAGAGTAAGAGCAAGTGATAAAGTTTTATCTGACAGCTCTTCTTGGCATAGCAAATGTCTGAAACTGTGAATAACTGAATTCCTGAATCTGGAAGGTATCCGTACCGAAGAAATGGGCAATTACACTCAGTGAATTAAGATTGTTGTCTGAATTGCGGAGAAAATTATGTTCCTGAAATTAATATTATTCAAGATACCCATTAACAACTTACAGGTTAAAGCAAATTTAACTTTCATAAAAATTTACAGACATTAGAAAGAACAAAACTGTAGCAAATGCAAACATTTAATACAAAGCATAGATAGTTGGTATAACTTTGAAATCTTTGCTAGATCAAAGAGTTGAGTTTTAATACAGTGAAACTATCCTAATATACACGAGAAACCCTAATATTTCTATGATACAAACTGGGGAGTAGTAGAAATAAAGTGGATATGATGAAAGTTGTAATATAATTATGCAGCAGAAAATAAGTACTTCTTATATATTAGTTCTTATTAAAGGCAGTTTCATTTTATCAAGAATTATAGCCATGATATTTTTAAAGTGATTTGCAAAGACTGCATTTTAGTAATAACACATTGGGTTTCATTTTTTGTTTTAAAAGGACCTTTTAATGTTGAGCAATTTAATCATGCTTTGAGAAGGGTCAATAATCATTCCATTTTCCAAACAATCTGCAGCATTTACTAATAACCTATCATGTGAGCAGCACTGTGGCAAAACCTTTTACTGAACATAAATCAGGTGCTAACCTAACAACTCAACTAATTCGTAAGGAGGTCTAAAATGTGACAGAGATACAAACTGGAAGCTGATATAATTTTAGTTTCTATAAAAGTATAGGAAGGCTTCACTACTGTAAAGAAAGTAATGGAATAATCAGCCATTAAGAAAATGGGATCCCTTATTGGAAAGTATTTTCACAAAAATAAAAAAGGCCAACTTTGTTAGGTTAGAAGGAAAGAAAAGACTCACACACAAGCAGCAGGTACAAGTAGATAAATCCAGGGTCCCTCATATCAGTCACAGAAAGTGTTTAGAACCAGTGTTCCTCTCCGTGTTTCATTTCCTCCCAATAGAGAATCTGCAATGATCCTCTCCCTTTCCCACACATCAATGTGAATGACTGAGATCCTTTTTGGAAACTAAAACAAAGGAAAAGAAAAAAGAGGAAAGAATGGAAGGAATAAAGGAAGGGAGGGAAGGAAGGAAGAAGAAAGGAAGGGAAAGAGGAAAGGATGGAGGGAGGCAGGAAGGAAGGAAGGAGGGAAGGAAGGAAGGAGGGAAGGAAGGAAAGAGGGAAGGAAGGAAGGAGGGAAGGAAGGAAGGAGGGAAGGAAGGAAGGAAATTTTCTAGAAATCATTTAAGTTTTCTACCACTGTAGAGAAAAATATTGTTGCATCTTAGAGATTACCAACCATGATAAACCACCCTAACTTTTTCAAAATTAAGAGACTAAACATTCAACTGAACGCCAGATTTACTACTTATATTTTAATGCCTTTGAATAAGCGTTACTCTAGATCATCACAGTTTAGTAGAAATTTCCATGATGATGGAAATCTGCGCTATCAAATATGATAACTATTCACATGGACCTACTGAGTGTTTGAAATGTGATGAGTTCAGCTGAGGAAATAAATGTTTAATCTTATTACATTTCAATTTCAATAGCCATATGTGTCTAGTGTCTTAGGCAGCCCAGCTCTGGACTGCAAATACACTGAAGGCAGAGCCTATGTATTAGGTTGGTGCAAAGTAATTGCGGTTTTTGCCATTATTTTCAATATATGAAACATATGACTTAATCTACAACTGAGTCCAATAAAAGAAGGAACTCATAATAAAAGCTCAAAATTTAATTGTAATCTTTTGCCCTTTAAAATCAGTTATGTTTTCACATCTTTTAAATATCTTTTTGTCCAAGAAAACATCAATGTAAATTTAGATGCCTCTTACCTTGAATATTTAAGAAAATAGAATATATCCCAGTCATCGTATCAATTGACGTAACATAAATATTTTTAAATCACTGTGAAGTTGATTAACAAAGAGGCCACAAGTGTTTCTCCTTGAAAGCTGTAGGCACTGTTTGCTCTCTAGATTTTTTGGGCTTGAGGTCAAAGGTAGAACTGGAGTCAAGTTCTACTGATACTCTGTTAATGTGTAACGTGCAACCTAGGATTCCGAGTTCTGTTTTGCCACATTGCCACTATAGATGCCACAATGATGAGTTTTCATATATCTAAGGCTGAGATCCTTTGTCATCTATGAATTTCTAATGGGGTTTTAGTACAAAGGGTCTGTCATAAGACATCTTACAAGATATTCTTTTAGGTGGCACAAAAGAAATAAAACAACATTGGCTTCTATTATGAGCATAAGTTTAGTCCTATATTTGAATGAAAAATGTGTGATTTTCATTTAAAAAAACAAAGCATAATTATATTTTAAAGCTTCTTTCTATTTACTGCAAATTGTTACTTGGGTCACAATCACAACACTAAAAAAACTGTAAGAAAGAAATTTTACTTCTCCTCTGAAGACCCCAGTTATTTTACTCTCAGTTATGATAAGCCATTAACAATATCGAGTATTATATGGTGTATTAAAATGTGCCATCAATAGATAAAGTGATTGAGTTAAAACTGAACAATAAGGTCTGTATCCACATACCTATATTTTAACCTTCCACTTAGTCCTTCTTTCATTTTTCATATTTCTTTAAAGAATTTCTATATTTCCATTTTCCAATAAAAGAATAGAGAAACTTTAGTACTGTTGAAATTAACTCACAAGAGTGACTTGGGCATGGAACTGCAAAGAATGATATGCTTGGTGTTGTCAAGTATCACGAATTGAAGAGAAGAGACTTGCGGACCTCTGGGTTATAGGGCTCACAATGTTAGGGGTTAACTGGGACAAATTTGGTGTCCTCTTGGGTGGTTATTTCCAAAATACAATCTCAAGATTTGTAAATATAGTATACTGAAGGGTTCCGAACATGGGAAGTGAGAGCATTGACATTAGGAGGTGGAATGTTTAGAGCCCCATAGAATATGAGTAATAATAAACTAACAGGGGAGCATACAATGTATCCCAATTATTCACAGTTTCTGTATTTGTGAATTTTCCTACTTGCTAAAATGTATTTGTAAACCTATCCTAGTCTTTTTGGGCTTCTCTAACAAAATATCATAATTGGGCAACTTATAAACAACAGAAACTTATTTCACAGTTCTGGGGATTGGAAATTCCAAGAAATGTGCCAGAAGATTCAGTGACTGGGGAGGTCCTGCTTCCTGGTTGATAGTGTAAGCTTAAGAATCGTGAGGCTCATATTTGGAAAGGAGAACCATATATCTCATAAGGAGTTGCAGCCTGCTGGCTGGCCATCCCACAGGCTGGGAAATGTTGCCTCCAGAGTGCAAGCACTTCAAGGGAGGGGTAAAAGGAATAGGAATTTGTGGTAAGTGAGATGGCCAAATATATATACTGAAGTTACAGGAGGAGTCAGGAATGTTTAAGAAAGAAAATACATGTGTACATGCAATGGCACCCCATGCTGCTTCAAAGGTTACATGACAAAAAAAAAAAAAAAGGTAGCATTAGTGTGATCTGAGGGTGCAATTTTGGCTCTTTGATGTAAAAGGTGAAGTGGAGGACACAAAACCCTCACTGTGCATCCTCTGTGAGTTGGCCAATGTGTGTCTGAAGATAGTGGCCAGTTTTAAAATCTATTTTTTATTTTTTATTTTAAGGGTGGAGCATTTAACAGGCAAGAAAGAAGGGAGAAGACAGAAGGAAGAAGCTCCCCTGTACAGAGACAGAGGGAGGGGGGCTCCAAAACCAAAAGAGGAAACCTCAGTGGTCAGTTCTGAGGAAGGGATGTGCTGTGAAATTGATGAGCTATCATGTCAAAACTGCAAAGAGGATGGGAGAGTTTGGTCAAGACCTCATATGATTGGCTAAAGGTGATAAAAGAATGAGTCATCTTTTTGTTTTCTGGAGTTGGTTTCTGTCTACTCCTTAGGAGAAATTTCTAGTTAAAGGTTAATAAACAGGCCAGGTTGGGGGGCTCATGCCTGGAATCCCAGCACTTTGAGAGGCCAAGGCAGTGGGATCACAAGGTCAGGAGCCTGGCCAACATAGTGAAACCCCATCTCTATTAAAAATACAAAATTTAGCCAGGTGTGGTGGCGGGCTCCTGTAGTCCCAGTTACTTGGGAGGCTGAGGCAGGAGAATCACTTGATTGAGGAGGTTGCAGTGAGTCAGAGGTTGCAGTGAGTTGAGATCTCACCACTGCACTCCAGCCTGGGCAACAAAGTGAGACTCCCTCTCAAAAAAAAAAAAAAAGGTTAATAAAGAAGGGGTCTAATGAAATGTTTCTGACCTCTGGTCCCATTTTGTCTGAAAACTCATTTTTTAGGGTGTCTCTGGGGTTCCCTTTTCAAAGAGGGTGTCCATTCAGTTGATTGGAGGGGCTTAGGATTTTATTTTTATTTCTCAATAGGCAACTGTCTTCTATTGTGACCTCCCATTGTGGAAGGGGGTAAGGGAGCTCTCTAGGATTTCTCTTAAAAGGTCCCTAATCCCATTCATGAGGGTTCCATCCTCATAACTTCCCAAAGGCCCCACCTCCTAATACCATCACAGTTGGGGTTAGGATTTTAACATATGAATTTAGGGGAGGGGCATAAACATTCAGTCTATAGTGATGCAGAAATCAATATTTGTGCTTTCATAGTCATCGTGGACATGTACAGCAAAACATCTGAGGTGTCCTACACATGTTGCCAGTTGAGGTTGAACAAGACAATACTCTGCCTACTTGTTTCATACTGTAAACAAGTACCTTTTTCATGGTCTGTTTTGTGCAACATTTCTCACATTTTATGCTTTTGTTGTTGATTTCACTGTTTAAAATCACCCCTAGGCTTAGGGCTGATGTGCTGTCTAGTTCCAAAATATTTGAAGATGAACGTATCTTAGGAAGAAAATGCATATGCTAGATAAGCTTCATTCAGGCATGAATTATAGGGCTGTTGGCTGTGAATTCAATGTTAATGAGTCATCAATATATATTAAATGAGGCATCTCTAAGTAAATACACATATAAAACAAGGTTTTGTATTGATTGATAAATAGAATTGTTGTAACCAGAGGCTCCCAGGAACCTAACCCTAAATTTTCCCTAGAAGCAATGGTTCAATATTTTAACAACTTTATGGAATGTAAATACTGTGAATAATGAAAATCAACTGTGTATATTGGAGAAGTAGGGAATGTGAGAGATACTTAATTATTTTCCAGGAAATATTTATGCCCATAATGGGCTCTTGGCTCTAAGCTGAGCACTAGGACAGTAGAGATGGAAAAGCTTCTAAGACATGTTTTTGTGTTTCATTTTTTAAATTTAGATCCACACGTTAGCTTCAGCAAGTCCTCAGATTCCCTGAAATGGAAGATTTTATTGTGAATACATATACAGGTGTGCATTCTTCTATGGAATAGGGTTTAGAGTTTCTATGAGTCCATGACTCAAAAAATAATTAAGAATTACTGCTGTGAGATGTTGACATGAGGCCCAGGACCATGCTACAACATACAGAGCTTCAGCTGATGAATTGCAGAATGGAGTTTGTCCTGTGGCAGTGTCTGACGGGGCTTAGGAAGGACTTGGCCAACAGAGTGTGATGGGAGATGGAGTTTAGGTGACTTATTAGGCTCTCAGGGAAGAAAGATTAGGGAGTCTTTTACATCTGATGGCAAATAATAGTTGCTCAGTCATGAATTTAAAAACGTGGAGAAGACAGGCTCTAAAATCCTAGAGGATTATGTGGACTTTGGTCCTTCAATTATATGTTCATTTTACAAAAACTGGAGGCTCAGCAAAGTCTCAGTACAAGAAATCATCTACAAACATTTAGTCTATAGTCATAAATGTGCATATTTTAATTTGTAGTTAAGCTGAAACTCAAAGAAAAATACCCTGGTGTAGGAATTGATAGTCATCAGCAGTGTTTCGTGGGTGGTGACTGGTTGTACATTGCCATCATGCTCTCCTGGGTCTACCTTCCCCATCCTTGGCCTTCTTGTCAAGAGCACTTTCCTAGGGAACGGCCAGAAAGCCTTTGTTTACTGGTGTGGTGAGGACATTAATAGTAATTAGGATTACAAATGAAATAAAATGCCTATAGGTGCCCAAAGAAAAAAGGCAAATCACATGGTTTTCTAAGTCTCAGAAAGAACTGATCCTAGAGCTGAAGGAAAGGCTCCTCTGTTCACTCATTGGCAGTCCTCTAGCTGTGCTCTTCATTTGTTCCTGTCTCAGGTCTTTACTATTAAATAGCTAACAAATACGATTTGATTTTACCTGGCAACCCCCTTAGATACATTAAATGCATTAATCTTGTTGGATCAGGAGATTCTGTTTATCAGGTCACTGCCTTAGTACCTCAAATAACAACTTATATTTGTAGAATTCTTTTTTTTTGTTTGTTTGTTTTTTTTTGTTTTGAGACAGAGTCTTGCTCTGTCGCCCAGGCTGGAGTGCAGTGGCCGGATCTCAGCTCACTGCAAGCTCCGCCTCCCGGGTTTATGCCATTCTCCTGCCTCAGCCTCCCAAGTAGCTGGGACTACAGGCGCCCGCCAACTCGCCCGGCTAGTTTTTTGTATTTTTTAATAGAGACGGGGTTTCGCCGTGTTAGCTAGGTTGGTCTCGATCTCCTGACCTCGTGATCCACCCGTCTCGGCCTCCCAAAGTGCTGGGATTACAGGCTTGAGCCACCGCGCCCAGCCTGTAGAATTCTTTTTACTCTTAATTTATATTCATGTATTAGATTAAATTTATCCCACTCAGAACAAATAGTAACATTCTGGAATGGTTAGATTAGTGATTAAGAACACCAGCTCTGAAGTTACTCAGCCATTTATTATGTGGAAAACTAATTTTCACCTTCTGCCATTGTTGAGAGAACTAAATAAAATAATATAACAAGAGGACCATTTAGCCTAGTGCCTGTAGATACTTAGAGTTTGATCTGTGTATTAACCATCAGTTGTTATTATTATGCCACACACTGAACGCTTTTTTGACTTTTATTATACATTTTTGAAAACTAAGACCCAACAAATTACTTTCTCCAGAGAACTAAACTAATGAAGATAGATTTGGGACAAGAACGCAAGACGCCGACTTACAGGTAGGTGATCTTTTGTGTAAATCTCTGTCAGATATACACATCTGTTCAATTTGAGGATTTGGTGCCTGAAATTTGGTAGTCCTGGCATGCTTTGCTAAAATAGATGCCTTGAAATTGCAGCAGGGGAGCTAGCATCCTGTTCATTGAGGACAGAATTGTTTTGAAAACAACTGGTCTTGTTTTTATTGCAAACTATATCTGTAGTTCATTAACTCTCTGAAAAAGACCATTGTTATGGAAAAGTCTAAAAGCCTCTTCTTCCCTCAGGCTGTGAGAGAGGAGCTAAAATGAGGACTTCGTAGGACACATCAGGCAAATACATCATTTATTCTTAATTTATTGACGGGCTCCAGAGGCATGAATCTCATGCTTATAAATCAGAAGCATCGTTACAAGGTGGGAAAGCCCACGATGTTTGATACTATAACTCGGCTTATTCCTTGTTTTCCAACCTTAGCGACTGCTGAGCATTGGTGCAGTTGGGCAGCACATGGTTATTTAAGTATAAAATTACACACTGAAATATAAGATTACATTTTCAAGTGTACTTCACCATTGTTCTGGTATTCAGATATTCTTACAGTGACATCAGCATTGTCTTCATTTGTGTTGCTTGACAGGGTAAATAACTAGCCCAAGGTTATACCATATATTACTAGATGTTTAGAGTCAACCTATATTCCTAGCTTTCACTTCAAAGTTCAAGTGATTTTTCTCCATTGTTTGAATCATGATTGTAGAAGTGAATGAATCTCATTAAAGCAAATTACTGTGGACTTTTTTCCTTTCACAAAGTGTGGGTTTTGTGCCTTAAAGCTAAACTTACTCCTTAAGAGATAATTTTCCTAGCAGCCTTAAGGTAAAGGAAATAATGTAGACAGGAGGGTGTGGACCAGACTATTCTTGTTCATTGTCAGATATTTGGCCCCATATTAATTTTCAGTAACTTTACTCTGTCACTGTGAAAACTAAAGACAATAGGGCTCTCCCTTTCCCCCAACTTTCTAGAGGCCCTTTTGAGAACCTCTGGTTTAGATTCCCTGGGAGTAAATGCAAGAACCAAGGCCACTGATTTTTAATAAGTGCTCTTCTCTAAAAGCTTTTGGCACTAAATTCACCATCTTACCAGTGGAGTCTGAATTATTTTGTGTTTTAACCCACCAGTTCCTTTAGCAAAACTATTTTGATGCCTATAAGGTGAAGAATGTTAAAGTAAAAGGGAAATATTCTTACACTTCCCTGAAACTGGGCCTAACAGCTATTTAGTGAAAAACACTACATGATTATTCAATTTAAGGACTTGAGGGCAAAGGAAAAGGATTCTAAAAGCCTCCAGAAAGAATATAAAGATAATCAATAATTAGAAAGGCTCATGATCTATGGAAGTTACATTAAAGCTAGAGGACAATGCAGAATGCCTTCAAGATGTGGAGAATAAAATAATTTTGAATCAATAATTACTAAATCCAGCAAAGCTATATCAGTCAAGTGTGAGGGTAGACTAAAGATATTTTCAAACCTGAAATCTTTCAAGTATAGTCATACATCATTTAATGACAGGGACATGTTTTGAGAAATGCATCTTTAGGCAATTTTGTTGTTGTATGAACACCGCAGAGTGTACTTACACAAACCTAGATGAGGCTGCCTGCTACACACCAAGGCTAGGTGGAATGGCCTATTGCTTCTAGGCTACAAACCTGTACAGCATGTTACTGTACTGAATACTGTAGGTAATTGTAACATCATGATTAGTATTTGCATATCTAAATATAGAAAATACAATATAAAATACTATATATAGCACACCTGTATAGAACACTTACCATGAATGGAGCTTATAGGACCAGCTGTTGTTCTGGGTGAGTCAGAGAGTGGGTGGTGAGTGAATGAGAAGGCCTAGGACATCACTGTACACTACTATAGACTTTATTAACACTCTACACGTAGGCTACACTGATTGCATAAAAACATTTTCTTTAAAAATAAATTAAAATAAATTTATTGTAACATTTTACTTTATAAACTTTTAACTTTTAAACTTTTGACTCTTTTGTAATAGCACTTAGCTTGAAACACAAGCACATTGTATAGTTGTATGAAAATACAAGCACATTGTATAGTTGTATGAAAATACTTTAATATACTTATTTTATAAGTTTCTTTCTATTTGTGAAGCATTTTATTATTATTATTTACTTTTAAACACTTTTGTTAAAACTAAGACATTAACACACATATCAGCCTAGGCCTACTATGGGTCAGGATCATCAGTAATCACTGTCTTCTACCTCCACATGTTTTTTTCCATTGGAAGGTCATCAGGGGCAAAAGCATGCATGGAGCTGTCATCTCCTGTGATAATAGCATCTTCTTCTGGAATAGCTACCCAAGAACCTGCCTGAGGGTTTATTACAGTTAACTATTTTTCATGTAAGTAAAAGAAGTACACTCTAGAATAATAATAAGCAAGTATAGTGTAGTAAATACATAAACCAGTAACACTGTCATTTATTATAATTGCTAAGTATTATGAACTATAGGTGATTGTATGTGCTATATTTGTAAACAGCTGGCAGCGAGTTGGTGTAAACTGGTTTGTTTACACCAACATCAGCACAAACCATGAGTAATGCATTGGGCTAGGATGCTGCTTTCCAGCTCCATTATAATTTTACGAGGCTACTGTCTATATGTGGTTCATTGTTAATCAAAATGTTGCTATGCGGTACATGACTGCAATTTATTGCCCATGCTGTCTTTCTTACAAAGCTATTGGAAAAGTTGTTTCACCCCTAATGAGAGAGTAAATCAAGAAAGAGAAAAACATAGGATGCAGGAAATGGAAGCTTCAACTCAGAAAAGAGAGAAAGAGATTGCTCCAGGTTGAAGTTGAAGGTAAATTTCTGGATCATGGAATTTCCAAGGCATGGATCACAACCAAGCTAGTTGGAGCAGATCAGAGGCCTCTGAAGAGTTGCATTCAGGAACTTGATACAATTTTTATGAATTTCCAACAACTCAGGAAGAGTTAGGACACAGAAAACTAAACCAACAAAAAATAGTACCGTTATTACCAACAAAGTATACAGAGAGTTTCTCAAGAAAAGAAAAATAATTCTAGTGTAAAATGTAGCCCAGGCAGAATTTGAAAAAATATAATAATAATGTAAACCTTGAATATTGCTCTAAGTAAAGTTAAAACTCTCTTTGAAGCATGCAGAAATTTGTGCAGTAGAGAGGGTTAGACGGTGAAAATAATGCTAAATTCACATTCCCCCTTGTGGAAAATCAACAAATTGACATTTAACTTTTTTTAAAGCATCAATATTACAACGTTATTTGATAATATGTAGGTAAAGAGACATCTACAAATGTTGAAAGTGAACTCTGAGGTGTGGGAAACGCAGTTGTTAGGGAGAGAAGTGATGGATTTCTATTTCACAATTTTTTTTTTTTTTTTTTTTTTTTTTTTTTTTTTTTGAGGCGGGTCTCGCTCTGTCGCCCGGCTGGAGTGCAGTGGCAGATCTCAGCTCACTGCAAGTACCGCCTCCCGAGTTTACGCCATTCCTCCCTGCCTAGCTCCCGAGTAGCTGGACTACAGGCGCCCGCCGACTATCGCCCCGGCTAGTTTTGTATTTTTTAGTAGAGACGGGGTTTCACCGTGTTTAGCCAGGAATGGTCTCGATTCCTGACCTCGTGATCCGCCACGTCTCGGCTCCCAAGTGCTGGATTACAGGCTTGAGCCCACCGCGGCCGGCCCTCTATTTCACAATTTTAATGGAAATGTTTGACTCATTCAACCGTGTGTGTGTATATACATCTATGTATACATCTATATAAATATCTATCTGTTGAACATAAAAAATTAATTATAAATTTAAGATAGTTAATGCTGGTTATGTTTTATTACAGCATTTTCTCTTGCATTCACCTTAGTCACAGTGTCTTATTGTTGGAAACCCTAAAAGTAAATTAATATTGGTATTTGCCACCTATGTTTTAGGAATATTTTACTTTATTTAAAATTGTAAAATTGGATGCTTTACTCTTTATATAATCAATATAATTATTTTAATGCTATTTATGGTTTAGCTGGCATAGATAGACTAAGGATTGGATTACATTTTTTAAAGTGCTTTCTCTCACAGGACTCTCATTCCAAAGAGCTGCTAGGATAAGTTTGGGCCACCTGTAACTTTGTAAGTGACCTGAAGGCGTGCTGATGTTGCATGCAATAGAGAAGAAGTCAACCATGCTTATTGATAGTACAGAGAAATGAGCCATAAGTGACTTTGGAATCATATTTTCCTACTTCACAGATAATTTGACTTCAGGTAATACTTACTGAACTTGAGATTCACTGGCACTTTGTTCACTTCTATAAAGTATAAAAAATCTTTACGTACAAGTTTTCTAAATGACTTCCATCACTCTTTATTTCAATATCTAGCTCATATTGTCCTTTCTTGATTTGAAAGTTCATTTGGAAATATATTTTCTTTTGGCCTCATTATCCATTTCTTTTATTTTTTTCTTACTTGCTTTATTATTTCAAAACACTTCACTGAACTTTTCGACACCTGGTTTGTAGGAGAGAGAATCTGCTATTTCAGATTCTTGCTGATATTCCTTGTTGGTATTTTAGAATACAGAAAAAATTATAAAACGATTAGATAATGTTGTACAAGTTAACGATGTAGAAAAGGTAAAACAAAAGCCTGGTCTGTTCTCCTTACTGCTCTCTTCATCCTCTCTAGTATGTATCTTCTTGGTTTTCCCTAAGTGTTGCAACTCATTAAATTTTACTAATCTTTTTTTTCTAATTAAGAATATGACTTACTGCTTCCATTGTTTTACCATAAAATGGAAACAATAAATTAAACACTTATAAAAGATCAGTTAATTTAGGAGACCAATAGTAAATAACATCCTTTTAAAAGAGGCCGAGCTTATTATCATGTAGTCAATATACTTAAAGAATTTCCAAGCCATTTTGGTCCTTTTTATTTCTCTAAGAATTAAGCGCACACACACACACAGCCATACACAAATAATTCCTTAAGTATCACCACATAGACCACGGGGTAAGTGCCCCTATTTTTCTCTTGAGCAGTCTACATAGGTATGCTACATTTGATCCCAGCCAGAAATTTTTACCTACGTTACATTTGAGGTCTAATACATGACAAGAAAGCAACTAGGTCTTGCCAGGACCTACGTCATCATGATAACAAATTTTTCACTATTGGTTCTATAATTCTTTAATTTTGTAATTTCAGCAACATAGTTATTTAAGTAAACAAAAATATTCATAATTGAAGACTATGGATGATAGTGACATCCTTATATTTCTTCCTGCATTTCTATTTTTTCTCAATGTTATATTAGCTTTTGAGGAAAAAAAAAAACTTGTTTCACATACTGAAATAGTTGATGGGTAATCACAAAATTTTAGGTGAAAGGACACATGCAATCCTGAGTTTAATAATAATGATAAGAACAGTACCAAGTTACAATCTTTTAATGGCCCAGCTATAATAAGTGGTGTAATATGAATACATATTTTAATGGAAACTATAATATTTCTATAAACATTATCCTGGCTATGCAAGTCAATGAATCAACTTCCAATTGTGAAAAAATAACACATTTTAGTGTAATCATAAATTTTCTTTAAATTTTATTTTTATGACAGTCAAAATTACATTTGCACCTATTTAAAAGGGTCAAGTAGTTCTACAAGTCTTATTAAGAAAAACAGCAATTGCCCCTACCCTTCGTTCTATTTCCATTTTCTCAGAGGCAACCTTCAACTATTTTAGCTGTTACTTCTGGTATTTTCCTCCGCTGGTATAAGTAAAATAATAATAACAATTGTCGATAACAAGAAGAATATGATATTTTGTTTCTTAATCTTTTCCACTTTCTACAATGGAAGAAAAGCATTGAGCTCTTTTACTATGTTCCAGAGAGAAAACATACATACTTCTCAATTCTCTATCTTCCCTCTATAATTATTAGATAATTTTGATTAGAAGTATTCAGGACAAATTATTATATTCAGGCAAGCACTGTTCACAGGTAAGCTATGTATAAACTGTGACTACTTTCCCCCTTTTTTTTTTTGATTCAGAGTCTCGCTCTGTCGCCCAGGCTGGAGTGCAGTGGCGCGATCTCGGCTCACTGCAAGCTCCGCCTCCCGGGTTCACGCCATTCTCCTGCCTCAGCCTCCCGAGTAGCTGGGACTACAGGCGCCGCCACCTCGCCCGGCTAGTTTTTTGTATGTTTAGGAGAGACAGGGTTTCACCGTGTTAGCCAGAATGGTCTCCATCTCCTGACCTCATGATCAGCCCGCCTTGGCCTCCCAAAGTGCTGGGATTACAGGCGTGAGCCACCGCGCTGGGCTCTACTTTGCCTTTTTAAAGCATGTTTTTCCTCTGTAGTTAATAATCATCTTATTTGTTGTTAGCTTTATTTTCTATGTACTAACCGATGAAAGATGCCCAAAGTCTCCCGGTTACATAAGTTATTCTATCATTCTAATTTTCTTATAGAATATCTTCTTAGAACCTTCAAAGCTTCCCCATTCTTGATCTTTCTGTCCAATGAACTGTTGCATTCCTGGTACCTCCTATCATCTTCATCCTGGAGCTTTTCTTTGCCTTTATATTTGCCTTAATAAAAAGGCAAAGAAATCTCATCTTCTGGATCCCATATCTCCCTTTTTCTTGGTTATTTTCTCATTTTCATAGAGCAATCCTTTAGAAGTTTTCCATGAAGGATGCTTGGCAGCAAAATTTGTGAAACACTTGAATGTATGAAAGTGTCTTCAATCTCTCCTAACCATTAATCTGTCAGTTAGAGTAGGAAAAAAAAAAAAACAAGAGGCAAATCTTTTAACCTCAATTAAAAGTAATGTCTTCATTGTATTTTAGTTGCTAACTCTGCTCTTAAGTGGTCCAAAGCCAATCTGCTTTCTCATTCCTTAAATGTGACCTATTTTATCTTTCTGAAAGTGTTAGAATCTTTCTATTTCATCCGTGGGTCTGAATTTACACTCTGACGTTCTCTGGGGTAAACTCTTATTCCACTTAATGGGATATTAATAGAATCTTTCGACTTTGGAATTCTTGTCTTTTAGTTCAGAGAAATCTTCTTGATTATTTAATGATTTACTGTGCTCTGTTTTCTTTAGCATTTGTAAGTTATGCCTTTTGGGCTGATTCACTGCTTTTCGAATAAATCTCATATAATTAATCTTTTTGTCACATTGAAACTGACCCAATAGTCCCATAGACTGTTCTTTTGGATAAACATAGAAATTGACCTTTCTCGTCTTAAAGCTTGAAGCTTACATTTGTTTTATGTGAATTCCTTCCTCAGCAAAGGACCCTCCGACATCTGGAGAATAAAAGTATCAAAGAACTGAAACTCATGAGATCACCACAGCCAGACAATGAGACTTTGGACCCCACATTCATCCTGATTGCTTCTTTGCCCCTCCCTAGTCCCTGTTTTCTCGCACGTATTATATTATTTTTCCCTGCTATATAAACCCCAAGTTTTAGTGGTCAGGCAGATGGATTTGAGATTGAGCTCCCATCTCCTCAGCTGCAGCACCCAATTAAATCCTTCTTCCTTGGCAATACTTTTGGTGTCAGTGATTGACTTTCTGTGTTGTGAGCAGCAGGACCTTGACTGAAACCCTCGTGTTTCAGGAAAAACTTTGCTCTTCTTTCTGGGCTATTTTTTCATCTTTTTTTAAAAAAAATTCATCTAAAAAAAAAAGGGATACATGTGCAGAGCGTGCAGATTTGTTACACAGATATACATGTGCCATGGTGGTTTGCTGCACTTATTGATCCATCCTCTAAGTTCCCTCCCCTCACCCCCTGACCCCTAACAGACCCTGGTGTGTATTGCTCCCCTCTCTGTGTCCATGTGTTCTCAATGTTAAACTCCCACTTATGGGTGAGAATATGTAATGTTTGGTTTTCTGTTCCTGTGTTCGTTTGCTGAGGATGATGGCTTCCAGCTTCACCTATTTCCCTGCAAAGGACATGATCTCCTTCCTTTTCATGGCTGTATAGTATTCCATGGTGTATATGTATCACATATTCTTTATCCAGTCTATGGTTGATGGTCATTTGGGTTGGTTCCATGTCTTTGCTATTATAAATAGTGCTGCAGTAAACATACATGTGCATGTGTCTTTATGGTAGAACGATTTATATTCCTTTGGGTATATACCCAGTAAGGGGATTGCTGGGTCAAATGGTATTTCTGGTTCTAGATCCTTGAGGAATCACCATACTATCTTCCACAATGGTTGAACTACATTCCCACCAACATTGTAAAAGTGTTCCTATTTCTCCACATCCTTGCCAGCACCTATTGTTTCTGGACTTTTTAATAATTCCCATTCTGACTGGTGTGAGATGGCATCTCATTGTGGTTTTGACTTGCATTTCTCTAATGATCAGTGATATTGAGCTTTTTTTTATATGCTTATTGGCTGCATAAATATATTTTTTTCTGAGATGTGTCTTTTCATATCCTTTGACTACTTTTTGATGGGGTTGTTTCTCTTTTTCTTGTAAATATATTTAAATTTCTTGTTAATTCTGTATATTAGACCTTTGTCAGATGGGTAGCTTGCAAAAATTTTCTCCCATTCTCTAGGTTGCCTCTTCACTCTGATGATAGTTTCTTTTGCTGTGCAGAAGCTCTTTAGTTTAATTACATTCCATTTGTAAATTTTAGCTTTTGTTACAATTGCTTTTGGCATTTTTGTCATTAAGTCTTTGCCCATGCCTATGTCCTGAATGATTTTGTCTAGGTTTTCTTCAAGGGTTTTTATGGTTTTGCATATTACATTTAAGTCTTTAATCCATTTTGAGTTAAAGTTTTGTATAAGGTGTAAGGAAGGGGTCCAGTTTCAATTTTCTGCAAATGGCTAGCCAGTTTTGCTAGCACGATTTACTGAATCGGAGATGCTTTCCCCATTGCTTGTTTTTGCCAGATTTGTCAGAGATCAGATGGCTGTAGATGTGTGGTGTTATTTCTGAGGTCTCTGTTCTGCTCCATTGGTCAATATATCTGTTTTGGTGCCAGTACCATGCTGTTTTGCTTACTGTAGCCTTGTAGTATAGTTTGAAGTCAGGTACCATGATGCCTCCAGTTTTGTTCTTTTTGCTTAGGATTGTCTTGGCTATACAGGGTCTTCTTTGGTTCCATATGAAATTTATAGTAGGTTTTTCAAAATTCTGTGAAGAATGTCAATGGTAATTTGATGGGAATAGCATTGAATCTATGGAGTATTTTGGGCAATATGGTCATTTTCATGATGTTGATTCTTCCTATCCATGAGGATGGAATTTTTTGTTTGTTTGTTTGTTTGTGTCCTCTCTTATTTCCTTAATTAGTGGTTTGTAGTTCTCCTTGAAGAGGTCCTTTGCATCCCTTGTTAGCTGTATCCCTAGGTATTTTATTCTCTTTGTAGTGATTGTGAATGGGAGTTCACTCATGATTTGGCTCTCTGCTTGCCTATTGTTGGTGTAAAGGAGTGCTTGTGATTTTTGCACATTGATTTTGTATCCTGAGACTTTGCTGAAGTTGCTTGTTAGTTCAAGAAGTTTTTGGGCTGAGATGATGGGATTTTCTAAATATCAATTCATCTCATCTGCAAACAGAGACAACTTTACTTCCTCTTTTCCTATTTGAATACCTTATATTTCTTTCTCTTGCCTGATTTCCCTAGCCAGAACTTCCAATACTATGTTGATTAAGAGTGATGAGAGAGGGCATCCTTTTCTTGTACCAGCTTTCAAAGAGAATGCTTCCAGATTCCCATTCAATATGATATTGGCTGTGGGTTTGTCATAAATAGCTCTTATTATTTTGAGGTATGTTCCATCAATACCTAGTTTATTGAGAGTTTTTAACATGAAGGGATGTTGAATTTTATGAAAGGTCTTTTCTGCATCTGTTGAAATAATTATACGGTATTTGCTTTTGGTTCTGCTTTTGTGATGGATTACTTTTATTGATTTAAGTATGTTGAGCCAGTCTTGCATCCCAGGGATGAAGCCAACTTGATCATGGTGGATAAGCTTTTTTATTGCTGCTGGATTTGGTTTGCCAGTATTTTATTGATGATTTTTGCATCAGTGTTCATCAGGGATATTGACCTGAAGTTTCCTTTTTTTGTTGTGTCTCTTCCTGGTTTTGGTATCAGGATGCTGGCTTCATAAAATGAGTTTGGGAGGAGTCCCTCTTTTTCAGTTGTTTGGAATAGTTTCAGAAGGAATGGTACCAGCTCCTCTTTATATTTCTGGCAGAATTCAGCTGTGAATCTGTCTAGTCCTAGGGTTTTTTTGGTTGGTAGTCTATTAATTATTGCCTCGATTTCAGAGCTTCTTATTGGTCTAGTCAGGGACTTAACTTCTTCCTGGTTTAGTCTTGGTAGAATGTATACATCCAGGAATTCATCTATTTCTTCTAGGTTTTCCAGTTTATTTGTATAGAGGTGTTTATACTGCTCTTTGATGGTGGTTTGTATTTCTGTGGGGTTGGTGGTGGTATCCCCTTTATCATTTTTTATTTTGTCTATTTGATTCTTCCGTCTTTTCTTCTTTATTAGTCTAGCTTGTGGTCTATCTATTTTGTTGACTTTTTTTTTTTTTCCAAAAAAACAGTTCCTGGATTTGTTGATTTTTTTAGAGGAAATTTTTTTGTGTGTGTCTCTATCTCCTTCTATTCTTCTCTGATCTTAGTTATTTCGTGTCTTCTGCTAGTTTTCGATTAGTTTGCTCCTGCCTCTCTAGCTGTTTTAATTGTGATGTTGGGTGTCAATTTGAGATCTTTACAGCTTTCTGATGTGGGCATTGAGTGCTATAAATTTCCCTTTTAACGCTGCTTTAGCTGTGTCCCTGAGATTCAGGTACATTGTCTCTTTGTTCTCGTTGATTTCAAAGAAGTTCTTGATTTCTGCCTTAATTTCATTATTTACCCAGCAGTCATTCAGGAGCAGATTGTTTGATTTCCATGAAATTGCATGGTTTTGAGTGAGTTTCTTAATCCTGGTTTCCAATTTGCTTGCACTGTGGCCTCAGAGACTGTTATGATTTCCATTCTTTTGTGTTTGCTGAGGAATATTTTACTACGAACTATGTGGTCGATTTTAGAATAAGTACTACGTGGCACTGAGAAGAATGTATATTCTGTTTATTTGGGATTTCTGTAGACATATACTAGGTCCAGTTGATCCAGGGCTGAGTTCAAGTCCTGAATATCCTTGTTAATTTTCTGTCTTGTTGCTATGTCTAATACTGACAGTCAGTGTTAAAGTCTCCCACAATTACTGTGTGGGAATCTAAGTCTCTTTGTAGGTCTTTAAGAACTTGTTTTATAAATCTGGGTGCTCCTTTATTGGGTGTATATATATTTAGAATAGTTAGTTCTTTTGTTGAATTGTTCCCTTTACCATTATGTAATGCCCTTCTTTTTTTTTTTTTTCTTTTGCTGTCCATTTGCTTGGTAAATTTTCCTCTATTACTTTATTTTGAGCCTGTGTGTGTCTTTTCATGTAAGATGGGTCTCCTTAATACAGCACACTGATGGGTCTTGATTCCTCTTCCAATTTGCCAATATGTGTCTTTTCACTGGGGCATTTAGCCCATTTACATTCAAGGTTAGTATTGTTATGTGTGAATTTGATCCTGGCATCATGCTGCTATTTGGTTATGTTGCACACTAGTTGATGCAGTTTCTTCAAAGTGTCATTGGTCTTTATACTTTGGTGTGTTTTTGCAGTGGCTGGTACCAGTTATTCTTTTCTATATTTAGTTCTTCTTTCAGGAGCTCTTGTGAGGCAGGCCTAGTGATAATAAAATCCCTCAGCATTTGCTTGTCTGGGAAGGATTTTATTTCTCCTTCACTATGAAGCTAAGTTTGGCTGGATATGAAATTCTGGGTTGGAAATTCTTTTCTTTAAGAATATTGAATATTGGCCCTTAATCTCTTCTGACTTATAGAGTTTCGACTGAGAGGTCTGCTGTTAGTCTGATGGGCTCTCCTTCATAGGTGATCTGGCATTTCTTTCTGGCTGCCCTTAACAGTTTTTCCTTCCTTTCAACCTTGGAGAATCTGATAATTATGTGTCTTGGAGTTGATCTTCTCATGGAGTATCTTAACAGTGTTCTCTGTATTTCCTGAATCTGCATGTTTGCCTGTCTTGCTAATTTGGGGAAGTTCTCCTGGATAATATCCTGAAGTGTGTTTTGCAGCTTGTTTCCATTCTCCCCATCTACTTCTGGTGCTCCAGTCAATCGTAGGGTTAGTCTTTTTATAAAGTCCCATTATTTCTTGGAGGCTTTGTTCATTCCTTTTCATTCTTTCTTCTCAATTCTTGTCTGCATGTCTTATTTCAGTAAAATGGTCTTCAAATTCTGATATGCTTTCTTCTGCTTGGTCAACTCAGCTGTTGATACTTGTTTATGCTTCATGAAGTTCTTGTGCTGCATTTTTCAGCTCTGTCAATTCGTTTATGGTCCTCTTTACAATGGTTATTCTAGTTAGCAGTTCCTCTAAACTTTTATCAGTGTTCTTAGCTTGTTTGCACTGGGTTACAACATGCTTCTTTAGCTGATCGAACTTTTTTATTGCCCATCTTCTGAAGCCTACTTCTGTCAATTCATGCATCTGATCCTCCACACCGTTCTGTGTCCTTGATGGAGAGATGTTGCAATCATGTGGAGGAGAAGAAGCACTCTGGTCTTTTGGGTTTTCAGCATTTTTTTGTTTTTCTTTCTCATCTTTGTGAGTTTGTCTAGTTTTGGTCTTTGAGGCTGCTTACCCTTAAATGGGGTTTTGTGGGAGCCTTTTGTTGTTTTGCTGATGTCACTTTCTGCTTGTTTGTTTTTCTTTCGATAGTCAGGTCCCTCTTCTGTAGGGCTACCACAGCTTGCTGGGGGTTCACTTCAGGGCCTATTCATGATTCACTCCATGCCTGGATATGTCACTCAAGGAGACTGGAGAGCAGCAAAGATGGGTGCCTGCTCCTTCTTCTGGGACCTCTGACCTCAAGGGGCACGAAACTGATGCCAGTAGGATCGCTCCTGTATAGGGTATCTGACAATCCTTGTTGGAGGGTCTCACCCAGTTGGGTGGCATGGGGGGCAGGACCCAGTTAACAAAGCACTTGTCCCTTGGTGAACAGTGTGTTTCATTGAGGGGAAACCCACTCATCTGGGCTGCCTGGATTCCTCAGAACTACCAAGATCAGAGGCTAAGTCTGCTGGTCTGCAGAGACTGCAGCCACCACTCCCACCACTCCCCCTAGGGGCTCAGGCCCAGAGAGATCTGGGTTCTGTCCTTGAGCTTCTGGCTGGAGTTACTGGAGATCCTTCAGGGAGGCCCTGCCCGGTGAGGAAAGATGGGTCAGGTTTGGGCCTAAAAGAGGCCCTCTGGCCGCAGACTGCCACAGCCAGTGTGTTTGGCTATGGGGATAAGTCTTGTGACCAAGTTGTCCAGCCTCCCTAGCTCTACCAGGGGATAATTGCATTCTGGACCTATAGAAATGGGTGCTGCCCTTTACCTACCCAAGGAGCTTAACATGTTAGACAGTTGTGAGTCCTGGCGATGGCTGCTGCCCCTCCCCCAAGGAGCACAAATGGCTTAGACAGCAGGCAGTTGCAGCTGGTGCTGGTCATCCCCCTCCCCAGGAGCTTGGTAGGCTTAAGCAGATCCTAGCTGAGAGGCTGTGAGAATCTGTGCATTCTGGGGTTGGGATGCTAGGCCCGGTGGTGTGGGTTCACAGATGGGATCTTCTGGTTCATGGGTTAGACAATTCCGTGGAAAAAGCAGTTTCCTCGGCTGGGTAATGCACTCACTCAGCGCCTCCCTTGACTGGGGGGAGGGGGTTCCCCTTCCCTGTGTGGCTTTCAGGTGGGCTGTCACACCACACTGCTCTTCTTTTTCTTCACAGGTCACACCAGCCTTCTAGTCAATTTTGATGAGAGAACCTGCACACCTTGGTTGCTGGTGAAGGATTTACATGCCTTTTAAGGTTTCTTTTGATGGGACCCTCTGATCGCCACTGCTTCCAGTTAGCCATCTTGGCCCCACCCTATTTTTTTTATCTTGTCTTTCAACTGTTGCACTGAGATTTTTTTAAATATCATACTTTACATTTTTAACAGGTTTCTTGTTCTCTAAGCACACACATATATGTATATGATTCTATCTTTGTGTCATGAATGCAATTTCCTTTTAAATTTTCTGGGATTATCAATACATCTATATTTGAGGTTTTGTCTCCTTATATAGTCTGTTTCCTTCTAGTGCTTTTTCTCTATTTGTATATTTGTGAGTTTTGTTTCTATCATTCATGTTACAGGCTTTCATGAGGTGTCTACTAATCCTTTTTACATCTGTTCTGTGAAGTAGGCACCAAAAACTGTTTAAAAGCTATAGGCTTGTTGAATTTTTTTGGTTGAAAGATTACAACCAATTCCCTGATGGATGAACTGGTTGTAATCTTTGGCTGGGAAACCTCAAATGACAGTATCTTTTCTTTTGAAAAGAAGGATACTTTTGCATAAAGAGTAGTTTTGCCTAGGGACGAGCAGTTTTGCCTAAAGTTACAAGTCTGGCTGCCAGCTTTCTAGAAACTGAATGGTGAGAGAAATGTAGTCAGTTGAGTACGAACTCACGGGCTGCTCCTATTTGAGTGTAGCATTCTTTCTCCTACTTTTTCTCTTGAAACATCCAGGGACTGTCCATTCCATTCTTGCTAGAAAATAAGCCTCCAAGAGTCTTCTGCTGAAATGTTGAGTGAGATCTGGATTTTCAACAATTTCTCAAATAGACTTTCATCAAATTCCAATTTTTTGTTCGCCACCCCCTTTGCCCTCTCCTTAGATATTTATGCTGTTACCATTTCTTACCTTTTTTCCCCCCTAGAGATAGGGTCTTGCTCTTCACCCAGGCTGGAGTGCAGTGATGTGTTCTTAGCACACCACAACCTTGAACTCCTGGGCTCAAGTGATCCACCCCTCAGACTCCTTAGTAGCTAGGGCTACAAGTGTGCACCACCACACCCAACTATTTAATTAATAATTATTGTTATTTTTTCTAAAGATGAGATCTCACTGTGTTGACCAGGCTGGTACCAAACCCCTAACCTCAAGTGATCCTCCTGCCTCAGCCTCCCAAAGTGATGGGTTTACACTTTGGGGTTATGCAACCAGACTCATTTCTTACCTTTCAGGAATTCTGAGGCATCGCTAGATTGCTTCTTGGTTTTCCCACTGCTGCTTAAGTGTTCAGCATCTTTGGGTCTTATAAGTCCATGATCACTTGTTCTTGCACATTTCATATTCCAAAAAGTTTTGCCTAATATGTTTTGATTTATACTATTTATTTTTATGAGTTAAACCTTAAAATAAATTTACTTTTATTTTTTAGAAGTTTTGTGAGGGACCAGAAATAAATATATATGGACAGACTGTCTCTTTAAATGACAGTTTGAGTAGTATATATTTATTCCAATGTAACTATATGCATGTATACATATTATATATATGTATAAAAAATGTAAAATATTTATGAACCTACTTAAATGACCATTTTTGAACACCCAGTTTCCATAAAACAGAGTCTAAAAACTGTTGCCTTCATTAAAAGGCGGTGGCTTTGGACTCACACATCTGCACTTTACTCCTGCCCTGTTTAAAAATAAGAGTTAATTGCGTAGACATTTGTCATTTCTTTCATTACCTTTTTTCTACCTTTGAAATAGTCTTAGAGCTCCTTGTTTTGCTGAACTAGAAAATAGAAATTAAGAAATTATCAGAATTGGTAAAATAAATTGATATTTGCTTGTTTATTTCTAATTCTTATGATCATTCAGCAGCATAAGTATTGCCTCCATTTTAAATATAGGAAAACTAAGTCTCTAAAATAATTTTCCCAAATTTTTCAAAATAGTGTGACCAGAATATAACAAGACTGAAATCTAACTAGCTAGAAATGTTGTAGCATTTATACACAAGAAACATATATATGCACATATATATAATTACAATATAAGTCATTCTATAAGTAACTTATAAAAAAAAAAAAAAGCCCATCGTGGGCATTACAGCTCATGCCTGTAATCCCAGCACTTTGAGAGGCCGAGGTGGGCTGATCACCTGAGTCAGGAGTTTGAGACCAGCCTGGCCAACATGGCGAAACCCTGTCTCTACTAAAAATACAAAAATTAGCCAGCTGTGGTGGTGCATGCCTATAGTCCCAGGTACTCTGGAGGCTGAGACAGGAGAATTGCTTGAACTGGGAGGCAGAGGTTGTAGTGAGCTGAGATCGTGCCACTGCACTCCAGCCTGTGTGACTGAGACTCTGCTGTCTCAAAAAAACAAAACAACAACAACAACAAAAAACCATCAGTGGTTTTATGTGTAATTTTTTAAAGTGAAGACTTTGTGAAGATCTTTAGGGAAAAGAGTTGTTGAAAAGGAATATTTAAAAAGTTAATAATTGTGTGCCATGTAATGTAACATGCTTATCTATCTTCCAACAAAATTGACATTATTTATAAACATTTATAGGTTAGATTTTATGATTTGATGCCAAAATAATGAGAGAGATTATATTCAGGGTTAGAATGTACCAAATATATTAAAAGTACACTATTTTGAAAAGCTTAGCAATTTATTCCATTTCAGTTTTCTCATCATGTGGGATACCTACTTCACTGAATTGTTTAAAGGGTTAGAAATAAAAACCAATTCAATACTAGGAAGGTAGGTTCTTAATAATATGCTCTTTTGTAATACATTAGATTTGCCAAAGTTGCTACATGTTGTTAAATGAATACAAATTCAATCTATGAATTTGGGATGAATTGAACTCACTACACATTCTCCCTTTTGCTTTGCCCAAACTCTAATTCTGGCAAGTTACATTAAGCCTTAAGAAGAAGCCCTCTATTCTAACTGCAGTCTATTTCCTTGATATTCTCTTGCTAGAAATAATGAAAAGAATTCATTTTGAGAGTGTTTCCCTAGTAGGAAATAGACTACTGTTTACATTTGTTTTGTATTTCTATCTGTAGCACCTCACATAGTGATTGACAGACAATAGACTCACCATAAATACTTAGAGTGAATAGATGAACGAAAATGTGATTAAGTTAAACCACAGATTTTTCTAGTTAGGCTTTCAACTAGTGTTATTGTTTCCTAACTTATCTTTAAATCTGTTACTTATATTAGGGCAGAGTTCAGCAAATGTTTCTGTAAAGGGTCAGATAATAAATATTTTAGGCATTTGATGCAAAATTGTAGACCATTGTAGCCATATGTTCTCTTGCAGCTAGTAAAGTCTACCATTGTGGCATGAAAGCGGCCAAAGGTAGCATCCATACAAATGCACATGGCTGTATTCTAGTAAGACTTTAATTATAAATACTAAGGTTTAAAGTTTACATAATTATCACGGGTCACAAAATATTGCTCTTTTGATATTTTAGGGCAATTTAAAAATGGAAAAATCATTGTTTTCACTCACAGGCTACTTGGAAGCAGAAGGTGGGAGAGACTGATAGACCATAGTTTGCCAGTTGTTTTGTTAAGGTATGGCTCTTTGTTTAAAAGCATATAGAGAAAATGCAATGAATAATTTCTTCCAGTCTCCAGCACAGCCATATAGCAAATATAAGACATTTCTATTACAAGTTACGGTAGCATTTCTTATTGAACTATTTTCAATAAGATTTTCATGGTCAATTTGAGATCCAATTTATTCAAGTTTTACGGTTTCAATATTATGACAATGATGTTTATCAAAACATTTTGTTCATCTGTTAAAGTTTTCATTGCATTCAATCAAATCAACTGTTATTACTTTATTTCTTTCACCTTACTTAAAACCCTAATCATCTTTGACTACTCCCTCTCCCTGCATCTCTCCCCCAACCCCCAAGGACAATTTCTTAATTTTGTCAGTTTTCCTTTTCTTTAAGGAAACTCACAGCCCAGTTCAGGACCTCATTCGTGGTTATATTTTGTGAAATAAACATTTTATATACTCAATTTCTTTTCTGTCAATCACCTGTCGCTATAATCCTCTGAAGTGGGAAAATGATATAAGGAGGGACTCATTAGGAAAACTGCCATGTACTCTTTTTCCTTACAAGGACAGGCATAAGGTATTTGTCAAAATTACAGGACAACTATCTTGGAAATAAATACAAAGAAAATTGTTTTCAACATCATAGGTTATGACAGAAAACAAATTACATGTCTAGGTTGTATTTAACCCTGATCACTTATTCACAGAATTTGCAAATAAGAAATTGAAAGGGGAAGATCAAGATATCAGGTTTCAGGGATCAGCAAACCTTTGATGGTATCTCTTCCTGTTTTTAGACTTAACTGCGTGAATTTCTCTACGCAAAAATCTTCTGATTGTATTGGATTCTGAATATTCTGATTTGATTCTGAATATTTGACATTGATATTCAAGCACCAGGATTGCTATGGACTGAATGTTTATGTCTTTCCTCTCCCCTTACCCCAAATTTATATGTTGGAAACCCTAATCCCTAATGTGATGGGATTTGGAGATAGCTTTTGGGAGGCACTTAGGCCATGAAGGTGCAGCCCTCACAATGGGATTATGTCCATATCAGAAGAGATAGGAGATCTCCTTCCTTCCTTCCTTCCTTCCTTCCTTCCTTCCTTCCTTCCTTCCTTCCTTCCTTCCTTCCTTCTTTTTTTCTTTCTTTCTTTCTTTCTTTCTTTCTTTCTTTCTTTCTTTCTTTCTTTCTTTCTTTCTTTCTCTCTCTTTCTCTCTCTCTTTCTTTCTTTCATCTTTCTTTCTTCTTTTCTTTTCTTCTTTCCTCTCTTCTCTCTCTCTCTCTTTCTCTCTCTCTCTCCCCACCCACCCATGTGAGAAAACCAGGAAGACTGATCTCAGGAGACACCAGATCTGGGGGCAACTTGATCTTGACTTCATAGCTTCTGGAAAAAAAAATAAATGTTGTTGAGCTACTCATAGCATTTTGTTATAGCAACGAAAACTAAAACAATGGTATTACTTTTGAAGTTTCTTCTACTGAAATTTATTGAACTTTATCAAAGTTAGAAAGCATTGTTAGATGTGAATGAATGGGCAATTTGCAATGTCTTTCATGTCCTATTTAAGAACTCTACACTATACTTTAAAATTTTCTATTTGCAAATATAAATGCAAACATCCTTATGAAATATCTATTAGATCTAAGGAAGAGGAGACACAGGAGGCTGTCAGATGGCTCTGACATAATGAACCCTTAGAACAGGACAGAAAACCTTTGTGCCCCAGACATCCTCCCTGGCCCATAAGAGCAAGTTAAATATTCAAAGCAATTGACCACGTTTTGAGTTTTCCCTGCCCCATAAACAACAGTTGGCTTGCTCTTGCCTTTGCATGAATCTGAACTCAAGTGTTCTCTACTGCCAACTTTGATTCTCATTTGTGGACCTTCTAGGATTTGTATTCATAGCGGATCCTTTCTATTTGCAGACCTTGGCTTTATAGAATTGATTAGTGTTTGAAATTTTTTCCTTTACCTCTGGAAAAAAATTTTTTGCCAGCCCCAATAACTCAATCTTTGCCACTTTGTGCCCCATCCTATAATTCTTAATCACTCTCCAAAACCCTAAGGAAAGAGACACCCCATTATGGAAAGAGAAGTTTACGTGAATGATGTGTTAGATTTTAACTGCTATACATTTGCTTGAAAATTGCCAACTGAAAAGAAGCTAGAGGAAAAGCCAGAAACCTGCTTAACACTATTAATTATTTTGAGGGTATGAGTAAAGTCTTAGAAAGGATATTGATCAGGTTCCCAGATGACTCAATTCTAGGTGGTCTGACTGACAAGAAAGGTGACAAAATAAATATTCGTCCTTGAGTAACAGACAGGCTATTTTATTTCCTTGCCTGGATTTTCAACATATCTACTTACATTAGCTTTTAATAAGAAAATTTATTTTAAAACATGTAAATTTTTATCAGCATAGGTTGAAATATTGGACTGAATACAAAAGGATTCTATCCAGAAGAATGATACAAAAATATGCATTTGTGTTTTGTTTTTTGAAATTTGCTAAAAATACAAAATGGTGCAGACATGGCTTGTCAGCTAGAAGGAACAGAGCTTAACAACTGTCAGTATGTGAAAAAAATCTGGATTTTGTAGACATGAGCTGACTTAAAAACAACAGAAAATTAATAATCATAGACTGAATTAATGGAATTGTGGTATCCCGATAACAGAAGTTAAAAGACTTAATGAAAGAAGACTCAAATATTTCTCTGCCAAGGCATACTTAAATATGAACATGAATATAGCCTGAATTTCACTCATGACAAGATAAATTAAAATTAGGGTCATTTTAAAATATATTCTCTTTTGAAATGACCAAGATTAAGGAGTCTGATGTCATAATGTACCAGTGAGGAAATGGGCGAAATTTATATTTTTGATAGTTGTTTACATTTCTAGCAGTTTGGGGGAGGCCAATTTGGTATCTATCAAATTTCTATATATGCCTACTCATTGTACTCAACTGTGCTGGGAAATATTTTAAGTATTTCCTTCCATCCCTGTGGGGAGATAAGGATATATCTACACCCAATTGATTCAAGCCTTGACCACATGACTTTCTTTGTGAATAAAAGCGACATGTATTATTATTTCCAAGCAGAAACTTTAAGGGCCATCACATGGATAGTCATGTCCTCTTTTGCTTCTACCAAAAACCTAGCATGTCCTGGAGAGGGATTGCTCCTTTGGCCCAAGCCCAAGTAGCCTGCAATAGAGATGTAACATGAGTGAGAGAGAAATCTTTAATGTTATAAGCTACCAAGGGTTTGACATCATTTGTTATTATGGAATAATTTAGTATAATCTGTTTGATGTAAGCTATAGCCTTTAATTCAGTGGTTCTACTTGTTTAAATTTATTCTGTAACTATACTCAGGACTATATGAAATGGTATATATATACATAGATATCTGTTACTGTATTATACGTAATAATAAACTATTACGACCACACTAAATGCTCATCAGTATGGAACTGGCCAAACAAAATATAATGCAGTCATATGAAAATATTATGAAGTTGCAAAAGTATTATGAAGTTTCTTTCTATTCACAAAGAAAGTCATGTGGTCAAGGCTGACATCAGTGGGGTGTGGATATATCATTATCTCCCCATAGGGATGGAAGCAAATATTTAAAATATTTCCCAGAACAGCTGACCACATATTTGCAAATTTGATAGATGACAAATTATCCTCCCCAACACTGTTAGAAATGTAAACAACTGTCAATTATATGTATTAATATGGATTGATCTCAAACATATATTTACAGTTACATAAATAAGAAGGCAAACATAAAATATTTATGTGTTTATACATAGACTTTCTCTGAAATGAGATAGGAACTTGACTCTGTATAAGAGAAATGGAAGAGCAATAAATAAGTTTGAAAGGGCATTTTTTTTTATTGTGTAACCTTGTGTACCTTTGGAATTTTGAATGTATATGAATTTATGTTACAAATTTAAAAGAAAGAAAAATTTTAATTACCAAAAGGAGATATAACATTTGATTAGACCGTATTTGGATTTTGGAGCTCTGCACTCTCTAATAATTTTAGATTGATTTTATAATCAATCTTGCCTCTATCCCTTTGCTGAATATATCACTTGTCTGTTCTACCCACTAAATAACTCTAACCATTTCTTATGTTCAATCTCACTATATAGCTTTTTTTTGTTCCCAGTGTAGCCCACTTGGATTTTTACACCTTCTCTGAATTACAGTAAACACAGTTGGCGCCCTGCCTAGAACTACTTACTGGGTTGGTGTGCCCATATTGCAGCTACTGTAAGTGTTGCAGTGATTAACATCTGAATTCTTCTCTGAAGAACTGTCCTTGGCCAATGGGAAATCTCTTACCCTGAAATGTCTGGGAAGTTATGGAATTGCCCAGAGGACGCTTATAGCTAGAGCTAACTGAATCAAGGGTAAACAACCTTGTGCATCAAGATGGAACAACTTTGTGGTGCCATTTGCACTCCAGAGCTCTCAATGAGATAAAGACTGAAAATCAAATATTTGTTTGATTTATTCTTCCCCATGATCCTGATTTCTTTATTTCCTCACAGATTTCCCCAATTGTGTTCATCTTGTCAGCCCATGGGACACTGTATTTACCCACTTAGTACACTGTGTGTGTGTGTGTGTGTGTGTGTGTGTGTGTGTGTCTGTAGGGGTCCAACATTATTGTCAGTTGTGGTCAGTAGTGGCTCTCCTTTGTAAGTTGGGCTTGTTATCACAGATCTAAGATTCTTAGCAATGGGAATGATAGAATCCTAGACTAATAGAGGCCAAGTAACAGTACTTAACTATCAAAAGTCATATTGTATTTACTCATATTTTTGTTTGCCATGCTCTTTTTTTCTTCCTCATGTTTCAAATTTCTTTCCTTTATGGTTTCTATTCTGTTTAGGAAATTTCCTTCAGCCATTCTTTTAGTGCATGTCTGCTGGCCACAAGTTCCTCAGTTTCCTTCATCTGAGAGCTTTCCTCTTTATTCCTAAGGGATATTTTCATGGGATAAAGAATTCTGGGATGACTTTTTTTTTTTTTCTTTCAACACTTGAAAAATATTGTGATACTTCCTCTGACCTCCAAGGTTTCTGATGAGAAATCTGATATTCAAATTAGTTTTCCCTTTCCCTTTTAGATATGGTGATGTTTTTTCTGTATGCTTTTACAGGTTTTTTTGTTTTTTTGTTTGTTTTTGAGACAGAGTCTCGCTCTGTTTTCCAGGCTGGAGTGCAGTGGCGAGATTGATCTCTTCTCACTGCAACCTCCACCTCCCAGCTTCACGTGATTCTCCCACCTCAGCCTTCCAAGTAGCTGGGATTACAGGCATGCACCACCAGACCGGTTAATTTGTGCATTTTTAGTAGAGACAGGATTTCACCATGTTGGCCAGTCTGGTCTGACCTCAAGTGATCAGGCCGTGTTGGCCTTCCAAAGTGCTGCCGAAATGGGAAAATGTCACTTATTCCCCTCACAGGGCATGCGATGGGAGTGTGGCTCACTTCTTCAGTGCCCCACTGCTCAGACCCCTAGGGGGAGCATGCAGATGGGCAGGTTTTGTGGCTCCAACCTCATACCAGCGTCTGTTGTTAGGTGTCTGTCTGCAGTTCCTGAAGCCCTAGTGTGTGTGTGTTACAGTGTGCTCTTTCAGCTTAGCCATCTGCAGGTGGCTTGTGTTAATCATCTCAATGAGACCCTCTGCCTTGTCACAAGGACAGACGGCTTTCTGTATCCTAGGTTCCTGCTTTTGTGTTCTAGAAAAATCAGATTACACGTGGGCTTGGAGAAAGAGAGCAAGGTTTTACTGAGCGGAGGTAGCTCTCAGCAGATGGATGGGCAGCCAGAAGGGGATGAAGTGGGAAAGTGGTCTTCCCCTGGAGTCTGGCTGCCCCTAACCGGATTCCTCGTTGTCCCACTGTAGATGGCCTGCTGGCATCTGCTGGTGTCTCTCTGTATGCTCTGCCACTCCTCTACTCCTCTCGACATTCACCGCCTATGTGCTCTTCTGCTGGTGTGTTCCTCTTGATGTCCAGCCAATTGTGTGCATACCCGCTAGGGTCTCGGGGTTTTTATAGGGACAGGATGGGAGGTGTGGCAGACCAGAGTGGTTTTGGAAAATGCATTATTTGGGTGTGAAAACAGGAGTGCCTGTCCTAACCTAGATTCTTGGGTATAGGCTGGAGGGTGGAGCCCTCACCAGGGACCACACCCTTTTCTCCTCAGCACTTCACTGCCCCCATCCCTTATCACTGGGATCACAGCATGAACCACCATGCCCAGCCCTGCTTTTCCAGTGTTTTAGGGTTTTCAGAAGCTTGATAATGATGTGTCTTGGCATGGATATCTGTGGGGTTGTCATAGTTGGTGTTTGCTTAGTGTCTTGAATCTGTAGATATATGTCTCATCAAATTTGGGAAGTTTTCAATTTTTTTTTTTTTTTTTTTTTTTTTTTTTTTTTTTTTTTTTTTTTTTTTT
>NW_016803659.1:4936-29117 GCF_001698545.2 Rhinopithecus bieti | reverse complement strand
GTTTTTTGAGGTAGAGTCTACTCTGTATCCCAGACTGAAGTGCAGTGGCATAATCACAGCTCACTGCAACCTCAAACTCCTGAGCTCAAGCAATCCTCTGGCCTCACTCTCCCGAGTAGCTGGGACTACAGATGTATGCCACCATGTCCAACTAATTTTTTGTTTCTGTTTTTGTAGAGATGGGGTCTTACTATGTTTCTCATGCTTGTCTCAAACTCCTGGGTTCAAGCAACCTTCTCACCTTGGCCTCTCAACACTCTGGTATTACAGGCATGAGTCACTATGCCAGGCCCATTATTTCATTAAATACTTTTTCAGACTCACCTTTTCTCCCCTCTCTTTTCAATTTTTCAGATGACATAAATGTTAATTCATGTTTTATAATCCCATAAGTCATGGAGGCATTTTTTGTTTGGTTGGTTGGTTTGGCTTGTTTTCTTTCAGTCTATTTTCTCGCTATTCTTCTCTATTCCAGTTCATGGATTGTTTTTTTCTGCCCCTCTATCCTGCTATTGAGCCTATCCACTAAGCATTTTATTTTGTGTGTTGTATTTTTCAGTTTTAAAATTTCCATTTTGTTCTTCTTTATTTTTTCTTTGTCTTTGGTGAGGCTTTCAATTTCTTTGCTGATCTTTTCTAGTTTTCAGTTTATTTCAAGCATGTTCATTGATTTTAAAGCAAATATATTGTGACTGCTTCAAAATCTTTGCCAAATCATTCCAAATCTCTGTTATCTTGATGCTAGCATGTTCATTCTGGCTCTTAATATGAGTTTTTTTTTTATTGAAATGTGCACTTTTAAAATGTTAACACTCACAATCTCATTTTAACCTTCTGCTGTAGCTGGAATTCTCCAACGACGCTCCAGAGTCTGCCTCTTTACTACCAGGTGGAAGTAGAAGTCCAGGAAGTAGAAGTCCAAGTCTCCACTGCCACCTGAGGTGGGGGAACCCTCTTTAATGTTAGGTGGATATGGGAGTTTCAGCCCCCCGCTTGTATATTTTCCAGTTACAATATATTTTCTGTACATCATGCATCATATACAGGTGTCCTTGTTACTAAACGGGTGATGTTGAAAGTCCTGACTGATCCCTGGACCTCCTTTACAAACACCAAAGGGAGGAATGGGAGAAGCACCTCATTGCTGCTGCATTGGGGTGGAAGTCCAGGCTCACCATGTGTTCTCCATTGACACTGGGACGGGGGCTGGGCCCACTAACACTGATGGAGGTCATGAAGGTCTCAGCTCTCTACTTGGTCTTCTCTGATACCACTTTGTTGGGGCTGTGGGCACACCTTTTGATAGGCAGGAGAGAACGGAGTCAGTGTTACCCATTTAGTCTTTGGTGACATGGAGGATAGGACCAGTTTTTTTTTTCTGTGTTGTTTGACTAGGATAGAACAGTTGTTGTCTTAGAAATTGTCCATATTGCTTGTGTGCCCCAAGATTTTCAGTACTCTTGGTGGGAGGAATAGGCAAATGTTCATCATCTATTTCCTATTCCTGGAAGCAGTCTCAAGACTTAAAAGACAGAAACAAAAACAAACAAACAAAAAAATGGAAACAGTTCTTCACTTATTTAGGACTCAGGCTCCCCCGTTCAGTCAAATCCAAATTCTATATTGTATTTCACTCTAGAAGCAGAAATCTCCCCACTGCTTTTCATTCCCAAAGGTGTAAAAATAAATCCTCTAGGCTTTTTCCATCCCTCAAACTGATTTTTCTTACTCTGACTTTAATAAATGCTTTCATCAAATGGCACTTGATCAGATGGTTTGTGTGACCTGATAGGGTGACACAGAACCTCTTTTCAAACTGACAGAATATTCAAAGGCTTTACTATCTCCAGAAGTAAAGCTGCTTTGTAAATGCCAGATCCTTTTAAAATTGCGTTCCTTGCAACTGCATGTATTATTCATCTGACTGAAGTATCCCACACTGTCAAGGGGGAAAATTGCAAGAAATCCATCTTTGAGCTTTCCTTTGATGCTGTGAGAAGATTCAGAATGAGTGGACTGGAAGATGATTGTATTTTTCCTTTACCTTCTGGTTAAACTGATGATATCTGCCTCATGCTTTATATCACCATGTGACATGTCTCCCAGGAGGATGACCCTGAGAGTTTGAGTCACCCAAGAAAAAAGAAGTAAGTCATGAGATCCAAGTGTCACTGAGGAGTTACCCATGCTGACAAATAGCTACACACATTTCTTTAGCTCTGTCCATAATGCTCTTTGAATGGGGCACCAAGCAACTTACTTGATAAAGTAGTCATAGCAGCAGATGCTGCAAAGTGCCTAGATGTGTTCTTCCTAGTACACAATTTGCAAGGCCAGGTCTTAAATGAGGTAGAATAATACAAAGGTAAGACTGGAAAAGTCTTTAGTGGTCATGAATCATAACCTCTTTACCTGTCTTGCCATTCTACATGTGAGGAGACCAGGACGCTTCAGTGACTTGCCCAGTGGCAAATAATGGTAAAACTAGGACTTATGTCCAGATCGCTAGTTTTAAGTGCTTGTTCTTTTATACATACCATATGGTCACATAAAATGACTTTCAAAATGCTGGCTGATTATTCTAGAGTAGACAGAAAATTATCAAATTACCATAGAAGTGCAATCTATGTGAGCTTTGGGAACCGATTCCCGTAAGTCAAGAGTGTGATGACTAAGACATTCAAAAACACGGAGGAGCTGCAGGAAATGGGCTGTGATTCATTTAGTGGGTAGCACTCTTTTCCTTGTGACAATCTATTCCCAAGTTGTGTTTATGGTTAGCTGGAAAGTGAGCCAAACCTGGACCCTCTGAGGTCTCTACAAATCACAGAGTACAGCACAAATTTACTCTTCCAAAGTGGGCCCTAGTTGGGCAATAGTTTGGAATTCCTTTTTGATTCAATTTCGGAGAATGACCTCTAACTGACCTAAATTCTCCTGAAGGCTAAAATTGTATGTAGTTTCCATCTTCTTTTGCTATCCTAAATTACGAAGCTCTTCTGCACAACTGTTTAAAAAGTTAGTTTATAGAGTTATCAGGGTACTAGTTGTACACTAAATGGATTTTCAGATGTTTAAATATAACCAACATGCATATGAAGGGTTCAATATGCGTTTATGAGTTTATACAATCTGGACATGTTTTATGAAATGTATTTGATGTTAAATGCCACTTTATGTAAGTGTGTTATTATTTACCATCAGAAAAAAGGATATAAAAATGCCATATTAAAGCAAGAGACTAAATTTTTTTTATAATTATATTTTACTTAATCCTCAAATCAGGGCACTTGGTAAGTAAATGTAATATGTGCAACCTGGACCCCAAAAGATCCAGATCTCATGATTGTCAGAGACTTGGGGAAACTAAGTTCTCTTAAGAAGATCCATTAGCTCCTCAAAGTCCTTATTGTGGAAATGATCAGAATTCTCTTAATTTTACTCTGAGTGTTTTTTGAAACTTTTCATCTATTAGACCTTGGTTTTGCAAATATTTGACAATCTTTCAAATCTAATAGCACATAAAAAGCAATAAATAAATATAGGTTGAGTAAGTGAGGAAAGGAGGAGTTTATCTGGTAGATAATAAGAGGGCCGGTGAGGGGCTTTAATATAAGTTTGTTGGGGGGACATTTATTCACAGGTAGCTCTTGCATCTGCCCATTTTCTGAACAAAGGTATTGATAGCTTTGTTCCTTATTGTCTTTTCAAGGATGTTTGTATGGTAAATAGCCTTGGAAAAGAGAGAGTGTGTGTCTCTGTCTAGGGCAGAGGGAAGATTTATTTGCTCTCCAAGATAATAAAGATAATGTTTCCCTCCAGGATAAAAGTTGGGCAGGTTGACTAGCAGGTCTTTCGGGAGATTGAGATTTTCTTAACCTAGGATTCCTAAGGTGTGACACATATTCACTATGTGTACAGCATTTCCTTGAGCCATTCTACATTACCCCCTGGGACTTTGGAGGCAATGGGGAATAATGGGAACACATAATAATGCCCTTTGTCTCTGACCCAAGGGTCTCATACAATCTGCTAGTATCTATGAAACTGTGGCAAGCTAACATATTAGCTTGAAAGCAGAGTAAAACCTCAGACTTTTCATAGTTCTTAATTACAGGTGATATTAACATTCAAATGCTACATTTCCACGACTTACCTATGAGACCTACCTTAGCAACCTAAACTGAGTGTGTCTATAAGGAGCCATAAATAAGACCGTAGCTAGACAAATAAACAGGATTAAAAATGATGAAGGTATTCTACCTCCTGGTCAACTATGGTAATATTTCAACTTAAGACCCTGTCCTATATTTCACATTTTCATCAAAGTCATATACAAATGTTAGAGTGACACTGCTGGTGGTCTTGAAAGGGAATGAGAGAGACATTTCCCATATAAATGTTGCCATGGGCATAATAATTCTATTCTCTGCTTTCCTAAACTCTGGGTGTTCTTTCCGTGGCTTCCAGTACCCATTGACATTTCCTGTCCAGACCTATTATTTTATCTTGCCATTCTGGCTCTTTTGTCATAAATGTTAAAACTTTGCTGAATACAGTTAGTAAGATATATCAAAGAATGTTGATTTATAGGTTAAAATCTAAGCTCAGGAACATCAAGCCCTACTTTGTCTTTCCTGGTATTAGAAGATGGGCAACTTCTCTGTTTCATAAAATAATGGAGATTTGATTGTAAGGATAAATGCACAGGAGCAGTTGAGTATAGATATATAATTGAAATGAATAAGTTACTTAGAGGAAACGCTTGAACTATGCTGTCGATAGGCTAGCCACTAGTCATGTATGGCTACTGAGTACTTGAAATGTGGCTACTCCAAATTGTCATATGTTATAAGTGTAAAGACACTGATTTTGAAGACTGATTACCAAACAAAATGTAAACACTCATTAATATATATTTATATTGATTTCATGTTGAAATGATAATACTTTAGATATGTTGAGGTAAATAAAATACAATTTTAAAATTATTTTATTTCTTTTTTACCTTTTCTCATGGCTACTAGAAAACTTAAAATTATATATGCGATTTTTTTTTTGTATTCTATTTCTGTTGGACACTGCTGTGCTGGACTATTCCTTGCCATCTACCTTAGTGATATGAACTGAGTAGGGCTATAAGAAATCTTAGGGCTGATCCAATAGTTATAAACTAAATCATGTCAACTGTTAAACAATTGATGAAAGACTTAAATCACTTGAGGACTTTCAAATAGAGTGCAGTTTCTTTAGGGCAAAGGTCATTATATTAATAGATTGTCATAACTTTCCTTTTCCCTAGTGACAAGATTAGTATTTCACTTAGCTTAATAATTTTTGTGAGTTGAATGAATAATAAGAAACGCCAGGAAAAAGAAAACCTACAAGTGTGATGTTTTGGAATATGAGGAGATTGTACATATTAATTCCAAATAGGATGCCTGCATGTTATATTACTTCTCTTAGCAATCATTTGCAGTCTTCATTTCAGACAGCAACCTTACGGTGCAATTTATCTTCCCATAGATCTTTCTGTTTTTTTAAGAAATTTAAGCTGGAAATGCTTGTTTTTCTCATGCATATTCACTTCTTTTAGAACACATAGGATAGTAACAGGGGTTTATTAAACTGAGAATCACTTATGCACAGATAATTAAGTTAATAGATTCAAAAGCAAAGAAAAAATTTTTTTCTCAAGATTGTGGCCTTATAAAGTCTTTCAATATGTTTTTGTGTGTAGAGACATAGAAAGTTCTAACTGACAGGACAAAGAAGCAGTCTCCATGATGCCCTTGCGCTATCTTCATATCTTGCTTTATCTGCTTGTAGGAAATTCTACCAGTGAACAGGGAGAGATGTTCCCAAAATGTGAGATCCATGGCCATTAGCACTCACATATGTTGCAGCAGAAATTAATGGCTGGCATATGAGAGACAGGGATAAAGAAAGCAGCAGTGTTTTAAGATCTATAAAGCACACTTAGTGTGTTCTTTGTTAGGTATAATCAATATTGATACTGGTAGATGAAAGATAATTAACATATAGCATTTATATTATAAATACTAATATAAACTTACTTTGTGATAAGCCATTTATATTATATGATTTTTAAAGATACCTAAGAGGAGAGATGTTATCCCTTTTTTATAATTAAAAATAACCTAACTTTGAGAGAGAGATTAAGTGTCTTGCCTAGAGATAGGTTATGATCTGAGTATTTTTATTTCCCCCCAAATTTATATGTTGAAATCCTCACTCCCAAAGTGATAGTATCTGGATGTGGAACGCTGGGAGGTGATTAGGTCATAAAAGGAATTAGTTGCTTTATCAAAGAGGCGGGAGAGATACTCCTTGCTTGTTCCTCTACGTGAGGACACAGTAAGAAGGCGCTGTCTACAAGCAAGAAAGCTGGCCCTCGCCAGACAATGAGTGGTGCCTTGATCTTGGACTTCCCAGCTTCCAGAACTATGGGGAATAAACTTTTGTTGTTAATAGGTCACCCAGTCTGTAGTATTTTGTTATAGCAGTCCATTGGAGTAAGACAGGACATAATGCTTGTCAGGAAAAGGGTCAAAATTCGAAACCTTCTCTAGGCTAACTCCAAAGTCCATGCTTTCTATTCAACCAATTCCACCTCCTCTCCAGTGTAACAATGGCATTATAATAATAATGATGATAGAGGAAAAACACAAATAGTGTCCACTGCATCATCCTTACAATTACCTGCTGTTTCTGCCTTCCTCCATTTCTCCTTCTCTTCCTCCCTCCCTTGCTTCCCCTGATCCTCTTCCCTATCTCTTACTCTGGCTTTTACTATTTATCACTCTCCTTTTCCTCTCCTTGTCCCCTAATAATTCTTCCTTTCTTTTTCTAGTTTAATTCATTTTTCCTTCCCTCTTTTCCAACTTTTACTACCTAAGCTGCAGTCCTGTCAATGCCCTCTGGGAACCTTGAGGTGTGATAAAGTCTGGCTGCTAAAGCAATGCAAATGGCTACTGTAATAACTCAAGAGGTCAATATAGCCCCAAGTTTCCTCAGACTTGAAGATAATTTTTCCACAAAATACTACAGGTGTTCTGTTAGCATAGAATCCTAGAGTGGCAGAGCCGGAAGGGAACTTGGAGCTTACCTAGCCTGATACCTACATGATATCTCAAACTGAACTCTAGCTCTGAAAGGCTAAGAGACTGCCCTCAGGGGACCAAGCTGGTTAGTGAAAAAGCCAGAACCAGGATCTAGGAATTCTTATTTTAGTTTCTAGGAAGGTGCGTGAAAAATTAAGTAGAAATGTGAAAATGCAAACCTATTGACTAGCATTAAGTGAGGCTTATAAAAGTCAAGTTCATTTCCTTGTTCCATACAGACATTGAGACGATAAATGAAACAACGTGTTTAAAAGTGCTCAGTACTCTTAGAGAAGCCTATTTAAATGTGAGGTCATATGTATTGCCTGAAAATTAAAGAATGACCTTTCATAGACTTAAAGCCAACCCGAAGGAGTTGTTGGACTATAGACCCTTTAGTGCTATTTAACCTAGGTGACAAGACTTCTCTTTATATGTAATAAATGGCTATCGAATGAATGCCAAGTAGATGTCTGTTTTACCATTGTTTCTGTTCAGCAGAAAAACTTTCTCTAGGTAAATATATAATGTAGTGCCTGAACACCTGCAGCTGCAGTAGATGGATTTCAATATTTCTCTGCCTCTATCTGATTCCCCAGCTGATGCTAAAAGAAAATTTATTGCTGGAGTCCAATTTGACTCACAGTTAAGTCTCATCTCTCCTATCCAATGTGTGCTTTAGTTGAGGGAGGTAGAGGAAAGATGTCTGCGCTGAGTAGCAAAACCTTAATCCTGTATCAGGTTGTGACTTTAATTAGCCAAATAATTTGTACAAAACGTGTAACCATTTGCTTCATTTTATCATCTGTAAAATGCAGGTAGTATTGGCGTTGATCTCCAAAAATAAACAGTAACTGAGATAATGTGGATGTTATAATTTACTCAGAATATGACACACTGTGAGACTCTAAAATATTAGTTACTAGGTTTTGTTTGCATGAAACTTTGTTTCAGGTGTTAGGATTTAGACTGTCAATATTTCTGTCTTTTAATAAACAGCTTCAGAAAATTGTGTTTATCACTCAGATCAAAGCTCTGTGAACTGGAATTGCATTTCAGAAGAACAGATTGATGCCCCACACATGAGACATTCTTCCCCAACAGGCCAAAATGTTTTACAGATTGGATGTTTGGCACAGAGCAGCATTCCGAAATAAAACTCCTATTGTTTTTCTCTTTCTTCTTATAAAAGTTTTTAAAGGGAATTGCAATCTTGGTTATTTATTTGCTTCCATGGAGAGAGAGAGAGAGAAAAAAAGCACATCTGTTTGCAATAGTGGATTGAAAGGTCTAAAATAAATATGCTTTAAAGAACAGAAACAAAACTTTGTTGGCTTTCTAAATCCAATCGGCACAAGGAAAATGTTTTTTCTAGAGAAGACTGGCTTCCTTTAAAAAAGAAAGAAAGAGCAAATAATGTAGAATTATACAGTTCTAGTGAAGTGGTTCACCACATAAAAATGTATTTTTTTTTACTCATCTCATAGTTTCAAATGTGACATAATATGTTAACATTTACATTTTAATTCTGAATATACCCCGTGTCTGTCATTTTCCCTAAGAAGGGACTGGTGAGATATAAAAATGATCCCTTAATTCTGATAATCTGGAATAAGAAAGTAAAATGCCAAAGGACAAATATCTATAGTTTGTGTTGGCTCTAGTCTTGGAAAATTCAGTTGCTTTCTGTAGTGAAAAGCGCTTTACTTAGATACACATTTTAGATTGTGTTGTCACCTTTTATCACTTTATATGAAAATAAAAGCCATCCATTGTAAAATAGGCTTAGAAATACTATTCTGACTATAACCATTTCACAGAGAAGGGAACTATCATGCCAAATGCCCTACAGGGCAGTTTTCTCTTGGGAAGCCTAGATCAACTAAGGTTAGGGAGTGGAAGTGGTAGGGGAGCAATTAGGGTTGACAAATAAAAGGCAGCTTAGAGAAAATGGAATAGAAAACAAATGGAATCGATAAAGATGGAAGGGCTGCTGGAGTATCTCGAAAGACAAACACTGGCTGCTCAAAAGCAGCTGAGCCAGAAAATCCTCGCAAATGGGCTACTAAAAGGCATTTGTCCAAGTGAAGAGAAGGAGCCCAGGAAAGAGAGATGAGGGTTAAGAAGGATTTCTAGAGATAAGAGCATAGGCTTGCTAGTTAAAATCATCCTAAAGAAGGGACAATGTGCACAGGAAAAATAGTCAAGTGCTTGGCATCCTTGGTGAGCCCAGAAAGTTAAATAGACTCTTTTACCTGGGTCAAAGCATATCTCAAGTGATAAATTGGAAATAAATCTAAATAAGTGATTAACATATTAAACAATTGAATACTTCAATGTAGTTGTGACCTGAGAGTTTAACATTCAGTATTGGCTCTAGAAATGGTATTTTTAGTAAAGTAATGTACAGGATAAAATGCCAGGAAAAGAAGTGAGAATATTGAGCCCTTGTGTGGTTGACCTGCCTAGGTTAGACCTTGCATTTTACCTATCTAGAAATGGGTAAATGCATCACATGTAATATATATTGCATATATAAGTATGCCAAAGTGGCTGCCCTGGTCTTGTAATAGGGTACATTAGTCTGTCCTTGAGGAAATCTTATAAATAACTCTTAGCATTGCCTGATATTCCAAGCCTTTCTACCTTCTCCAGGCAAAATTTACCGGTGGCACATTTCCTTGAGCTTGCAATATCATAAACAAGACATTTAAAAATACTGTTTGGAGTATGTCAGTGCCCTCA
Organism: Rhinopithecus bieti; assembly: GCF_001698545.2. Classification (NCBI taxonomy): domain Eukaryota; kingdom Metazoa; phylum Chordata; class Mammalia; order Primates; family Cercopithecidae; genus Rhinopithecus; species Rhinopithecus bieti. The sequence goes on along the minus strand of NW_016803659.1, from coordinate 19,248 downwards.
AGACCATGAAGAAACTTATGTATTTTGATAGAGTCCTTAGAAAAGATGAAGCTTCTCTGTAATGGTGGCATAACCTGAAACAGTCTCTAAAATACATCTTCTGTTAACTCTTTAGTTTTCAATATCATTATGGTTTGGACATTAAAAATGTCTGTTCAAGTAATCACTCAGAGTTTCCCATATTTGCCATCTGTACCTTCTCACCTCATTTATACACCCCATCCTACTCTGATCAGCTGTCTCATGCCATCCAAACTGTTTTTGGAAGGTCATCTGGGCTTCAAATTTTCATTCCTTGCTTTAACTTGTCAATTTGTCAGTATTTACCACAGTTTTGGTTTAAAAGGCCTCATCTTTTTGATTCTGGGAAGCTTTCTCTGTTTTCCTTCTACCTCCTTTCCTTCCTTCTTCTCAATCTCTTTTGGAAGACCTTCCTCTTAAACCCGATGAGCAAGTATTTGAAATCTTCAGGACTCTACATTATCACCTTTCTCGGGTCTCTCTACATTTCCCTCCCAGATGGTCTCAGCCACTCATGGCTTCGTTCATGATGATGTATTTACATCTTCAACCAAGACGCCTCTTCCGAGTTTCTAACAAGTATATGCAACTATCAACTTAACAAATCTACTCCGATTAAATGGTAAAAGATACTCTCAAGATTTTCACTTTTGAATCCCTTTTCAATAAACAGCACCAGTGCTTGCCCACTTTCTCATGTCAGAAATCTGGGCACCAGCTTTGTGACTTCTTTCTTCTTAATATCTGCTCAATCACCTAAGCTTGTTAAGAATCTTCCAGTATATATCTTCCCTAACACAAGCTACCAACACGATTCATCCTGGTTTCCTTCAAAAGTCTCCTAAATTATATATGTTCATCTATTTTATCTGTTCCAGTTTATTCTCCAGATAGTTATTAGAATAATTGTTTGTTTTAAAAAGACTAATCTAATCTTATCACTCTACCACTTAAAACTTTTATATATCTCCCCATGCCTCTTAGATTAAGTTCTATTGGACTTTTATAAAACTAACAGTCCTTTTCCTGGTCCTAAAGTCTTATATGAACTTCTCCTTGTTTGTCTCTTAGGTCGCATATCCTAAAAATCTCCCACTTTCTCACTAGTGCTTCATTCTTCAGAACTAACTTTTGATTGTTTAACTGTCTGAGTTCCTCTTGCATTGGGATAATGACTCAATTTAAAGCCTTTTCTCCCATCCATTTGCTTTTAACTTGGCGCATTCTTTTGCATTAATTTTAGATATAACTTCCTCAGAGATCCTGTCCATCTGTACCAGTTTAAGGCTATCGTGTTTCCTCTTTCAGCATGTCTAATACATAGGTAGCTTCATAGTTTATATAAAAATTAAACTGAAATAATTAATTGTGTAATAATGTGTTTAATTTTTGTGTCCCTCACTGAAATCTGAACAAAGAGTTTGATCTGGATCTTTCCTATTCACTACTCTATCCCTAATACTTTATCTCCCTGTATTTCCACTGTATTTACAATACTGTCTTTTCACTACATTTAGTATCATGCCTTTCTGCAGGTCTCAATACATAGCTTTTGAATAAATAAATGAATGTAAAAATGAATGGATGAGTGTATGAATGAATGTGTAAAATTATCATCATGATACTTAAAAAAGATGGTCTAAATGTTTCAAAACACAAAAGCTTTGTAGTTATACCAAGTATGAATAACCAATGTTATAGAATTATGTTCATTGTATTGTTGTTTGATTACTTCTAAGGTCAAAACAAGGCTTTTGATACCAACTAAATTGTACTCCCTTAGATCGTTAGCTATAGACAAACGTAACCCTTTGGGAAGCAATTTGGCAACAGATATTAAGAAATGTGCAAATAAATATTCTCCCTGGCTTGATAATCCTACTTGTAAGTATCCCTATAAGCCTGAAGATCACAGCAAAATTTTATTCTAGAAAATTTAAATTTGGAAACAACCCAGATGTCTGAAAATAGAAAACTGGTAAAGTAGATTGCAATACATTTTTTTTCCAACGGAATAAATTAAAATTAAACATTTCAAATATGCACACAAAATGATTACAGCTTTAGAAAATATGCATGTGAAAAAATGCAGAATTATATTCACACAAAGTATTATAGTTAATTGGTTAGGTTGGTGCCGAGGTTAAGGGAGATTATTTCACTCTATTTGCCAAACTGTAATTTTATTTCTATAACTGGATTTATGTTTAAATCTATTTACCTTTTTACTTGACAGATATCTATTCTCTGTCTTTGGTTTTAATTCTTGTAATTTCATAAGCCACATGACAGAAAGATAAGTTGTATTCATTTTGCTCTATTCTAACATGCATCATCTAAAACAATTCAGTGATACAATAGAGTGGATTGCCCTAGGATGTGGTAAATATTCTAATGGGAGTATGAAGAGAAACACCCAAAAAAGAGTGCTTGTGCCCCTTGAATAATGAGAAACCCGGAAAAAAGAGTCAAACTGGAAATATTTTTTAGAAGAAGTAAGGGTGGCAAGACGGTAGAAGATTTTCTGAGGAATTTTGAGTATATTATTTACTTTCTCTTTTTTCTTAATAGCAATGTTTTTAGGATATTTTCTGGAAAAGTTGAGAATTTGATGAGCCCATACAGTGGGAGGGGTTAAGACTGACATAGTAAGAACACATGTGATTCAATTGCCCAGGACATTTTTGTTTTAAGTAGATATTTTTTCCTCCCAAATCAGCGACACATTCTTCTTTAACAAGAGAATTGAAGCCAATTCTGAAATTTTAATCCAAACCCTTAAAGTTACATAAGAACCAGAATAAAAGCATTAAAAAAATTACAGAAAGAGATTATTTCCTAGACTTTGATGACTCAGGAAGAATTGTGTGTGAGAAAAAAAAAATTAAAGGTCATATTTAACATTCAGATATAAACAGAGCAATTCCTTTCTTTAAGGATACTTTTAACCAAATACTTGAAATAAAACTTATTGCTTAAAATTTTCTATTAAATGATGATGGCAATTATATAAGTGAGAGACTGATAACTATTTTTATTTTTTTAATTGACTAGATTTCCAGGAAATGTCAGTCCATCGTCTTTCTCATTTGTCAGTCTGACCTAGGTTAGATTTTTTTTCTTGTTTAAATATTCATCTGCTTAAAGTGTTAAGAAAATTACTCATAGCTTCTTGGAAAGCTTCCCCACCCCCTCCCATTCTCATCAGATATAGCCAGGAATTCTCAGGAAGTGCCTCCTACAGCCAGATCTGCCTTCTTCAGGCACATTTTCTCCTGCGCTGAGCCTGCTGCTGTGGGTTACCATCTCACAAAGATATTTTTTGCAGTTTGTCTTGACAAGTTTATCCACTTTCAACCCAACACTTGATACCAAGCCAAGGGACATCACTTTGTACATATTTAGTGTATGTAAGCGTGCAGCTGCATAGTGTGTATGACTTTTAAGGAACACATCCATTGGATTTATAGTAACATATTTTCTTAGACTGCTGGTTCAGCCAACTCAGCACAGTGCAAGGACTGCAAGACATAATAATTCCATGCTAGCTCACAGGCCCCCAGAGTGCACAGAGACCTTCTTTAAACTCCTAAGGCAAGCACTGGGATGTTATAAAACTTCAGAGCAAAGTCTTTTCTCAAGGAAACTGATTTTTCACACTGAGATAGTGTACGCTTATCCACAGTGGTGAAATTCTTGAATTTAGATTAGAAATTGGATTATAAACTGCCTCTGGGCAGGTAGAAGCAGCTTTAATCAGTTAGGCCAGATGCTTCCATCCCCAAGGAATAACTGCTGAATAAGTGAGAAAAGGAAGTTTATTTCCCAAGCTGTCCTCTTCTGTCTCATGTAAACCTCTCTCTCTCTCTCTCTCTTTTTTCATTAGCTAGGACTCTAGGGAACAAGAGTCCTATCAAGAGAATTTGCCAAAGCTAAGCCCAAGAATAAAAGCTTATTTGGCAACATTGGATGTCATAAGCATACATTTTAAAATTTTAAAATATTTTCTNGGAAGTTTATTTCCCAAGCTGTCCTCTTCTGTCTCATGTAAACCTCTCTCTCTCTCTCTCTCTTTTTTCATTAGCTAGGACTCTAGGGAACAAGAGTCCTATCAAGAGAATTTGCCAAAGCTAAGCCCAAGAATAAAAGCTTATTTGGCAACATTGGATGTCATAAGCATACATTTTTAAAAATTTTAAAATATTTTCTGTGAGAAACAAATTTTTGTGAATTCAAATGATTTTATAATTACTTTACAACAGAAAAAATACATTTTCAGCATGGCCAAAAAAATCTGTTCTTAAAATATTGACATATTTTCTAAATACGTTTTATGAGCCTTCAGACATTTTCTGGTACACTGTGAGAACTCTAATAAAAGCACAAGTGCTCCAGATGTCTTACTATTTGTTTAAAATTTTTTCAATGGTAAAAAAAGATTATATAAAAAAGAGCAGTAAAGGCAATTATTTGTGAAAATATTAGTTTCATCTGCCCAAGGCTTTAAGAGAGTTCAAAGACTGCTGTGTGCACATCTATGTGAATATTTTGAAACAAAATGTAAGAATCTTCCTGAATTAAGTAGAAATAATGGTTAAGTCTTTTTTAAAATGTTAAATTGTAGGGAATATTTTTCTTTTTTTGTGAGGAAGTCCATTATATGTATTTTCCACTCACAAACAAAACATCAAACTCGTGTTTTACTTTTTTTCTTGACCCTTAGACATGTGATAAAATGTTTTGGGTACGATATTTGTCCTTCTCAAAGTCAGGGACAGTCTTCACAAGACCTCCTATGATGGAAGGAAAAGAATAATCAACTCAATGTAGTTTGATTGGATTTTAGTTTCTTAATATTTTTTCTTTAGCGTACACATTTGTAGTGGGAGATAAATGAGCTCTAAACCACTCTGGTGGTATTTGTTAAATACTTGTTAATCATATTGTTAATTGAAATGACTTGTTGAGAAATTTTGTTGAAATGAATTCTTAGAATTCAGAATAATGAATCCTTCATTTCATCTGAGTTAGAGCTCACACTCAGAAATGTACAGACTTCTTTCTAGTCCTCTGCTTTCCGGGATTTTCCAGCACTAGACAATGACACAGTTGGAAGAAACACTAGCTGTGAGTTCAGGGAGCTGACCCAGTGAGATTAAAATTGCTTTAAGCAAAATTCTAAGAAAAACAAGCATTGTCAATTTTGATCTAATGTTCATGTTCTGCCATCACGTAGCTGTGGGATCTTAGGTGAGCTACCTGGATTTTCTGGGATTTAATTTTCTCATCTGTAAGTAAGATGTTTGATTTGATTAATTTTTTCAAGCCTTTATATTTTAAGGTAAGGAAGCATATTCTATAAAACTGATGAAATAAAGAGTTCCATATTGGGAAGATTCCATAGGTTGCAAGATGTAGAAACCAGTTTACTTAATACTTCACTTCTTCAAAAAATTACTCAGCCCTCTGAGGGATTTCTTTAGATCACAGTTGGAAAACTATTGGGCCAGATATTCTCCAAACCCCCTACCACTTCAAATATTCTGTGATTCTAAATGCTATTCTAGAGGTATGTAAAAATTTGGAATTTAGAGTTCAAATAGACTTTAGAATTTATTAACTCAGTATCCTCATTTTAAAGATATTAAAATTAAGAACCAATTTTATCAAGTTCCTAAAAGTTGGATCCTTAAGCCTAGCATTTTCTAAACACATTGGAGCCAGATTAACCAGAATGGATTCCCTAGATTGCCAGGATTTTTTCTAAAAGGAAGAAATGATAGAAGTCAGCTACTCCCTTACCTGCATACGTTGTTCAAATTTGTTTTATCTCTAGGCTCGTGGTTTAAGATTATGCAGAGGAAGATAACATAAAAGGTAAATCTGAGAAACTGGATTATGCCATGGGGTATCCTCACCTGAAAGACCCAAAGAAAGTATATTAATTTTATGACTCCATTGAGGAATTGATCGGATCTGTTTGGAGAAATGTGAGACCTCCGGACTCAATTGGAACCCAAAATAATCTTGAAGTTCTATTATTCAAATCACTCCACCCACATTTGGACTTTTCTTAACAAAGGCACTATTGAAATAATTATTGTGAGTTTACAGCAGGAAGGTTTTTATTCCAGAATATTCTGTATGTACAAAAGGTACATTTCCCTTTTAGATTTTTTTTTTTTTCAATATGGCAGTATTTTCTTGGAAAGAACAAAGTCTGAGGTTTTACAGATAAGAAGTAGCTGTGAGAATTTCTACTCTGAGGTGCTAAAGTGAAAAACAAAAGCAATGATATTCATGAGCTTTCCTAGAGTTTTGTCCTAGAGTGATGGAGACAGCTCTGCAAGCCGTGCAACACTCCTAAACTATGTTTATGTGTGATTTCTTCTTCTTCTTCTTCTTCTTTTTTTTTCTTTTTTGTATACATTACCTTTAACTAGGAGTTAAGAAACTAGGTTTCTAATCTTAGTTCCTACCTAGGCTCATGGTGTGGCCCTGGGCAAACTGATTAACTTTTGTCACCTTATTTAGACATAACATCAATATGCTAAAACTTGAAAAACAGACATTTTCAAAGAGACTTGAACACTACAGCCAAAAAGATATTACTTTGGAGAAATCATATGTTCAAAGAATTTCATGATTATTGGCAAGAAATGGTGAATTTCATTGGTGATGTCTGCCAGTAAGCCGGTTCTGTTTTGGAGGACATGATAAGATGTAACAATACATTTGGAAGTAAGTGGCCCCAGTGAGAAAATTACATTTCAAACATTTCTTCTGGACTCGCTAATGGAACACAAAGTATTTCAGTGGAGACTAAAAATGTAAAATAATAGTTTGAAAAGTATTTAACCTTGAAGAAGAATAAATTTATTATGTTTCTAGGAGTGTTCTAGAAAAATATTGTCTAATCAGAATAGTGAACTGCTGGAATCACCTTTTTTTAAATTGGTTTACCAACTCATGTCTTCAATAGGTCTCTTAAAGAACAAGGATTCAATCATCTACAACCCTGCAGGAGATCTTTACACATATACTTGCTTAGCACTTAGCAGCTACTTAGTAAATGGTAATTCATTGAAATCATGACATATTTTATTAACTTCATTGTGGAGTGGTAGTTGAGGGAAGAACAAAGAAATGTTGGGATTTGGATAAGGGTTAGACAGGTAGAGCATGTGGGCATTGTTCTTGGCCAGTAATAGAATTACCTAGTTACTGTTCAGAAAGGGAAAAGAGGGGAAGAAAATTAACCCTCAGGCTTTTCATATATTATCTTCTTGAACAGGCAATTTATTATGAAATCTTTCTCAAGTCATAATGTATAAAATTATACTCCTGCTAATTTACAGATTTGTTTGCCTGAAATAGATGAAAATGTTCAATCTTGAGTTCCTATTATATATATGTGATATATATAATATATCCAGATAGATACACACACACACACACACACACACACACACACACACACACCCATGCACACGATTTAAAAGACTGGGGGGAGGGCAAGATGGCTGACTAGATGTAGCCAGGTGGGACAGCTGCCACCTAGGGGCCAAGATCCAGGATGACGGCGCACTCCTAACAGATCTTCAGAAGAAGGCACCCAGAGTGAACGGAGGGAAGACATAGAAGCTGGGCTGAAGTGGGAGAAAGCTGGGAACTCTACTTGGGGCTACTGTGCACCAGGACTTGTTCTGGCTTTCTACGACTCTGGAGGACTGGGTGAGTTAAACTGGCAAGGAGCAACTCGTTGTCACCATGGGCCTCTGGAACCCTGGAAGAAGGAGACCCCTCAACCACCATGGACACTGGAGTTAACAGGGAGAGCTGCTTAGAGAAGTGGTAGGGGCAGCAAGCCAGCGGATGTGGAACCCAGAGGGTTTGGGGCGAGAGCATCTGTAGCAGAGCGTGACTGGGGAGGTCATACCCCTAGGCTTGACTTGCTCCCATAGGAGACTTTAGCCCTGGAGAAACTGACAGACTTGAACTCTGCAGGACCTTCTTTCCCCTCAGAGGGGACAATCCGAGCTGAACACCTCTTGGGCAACTGGCCTCTCTCAGGGCCCTAGCCTGGCCGCGCCTGCTTGCAGGGGAAGCCTGGGGTGCTGTGGCGGCCTGCTCACAGCTTCTGCGCTGGCGGACCTTGCCAGATCAGAGGAGAGCTCCAGCAGGGCGGCCCCCACGGCTACGCACCTGCCCCACAGGCTCCCTCCTCACACTGCAGCCTCCCCTGGGCCCACGGCAACTTCCCACATTGCTTTTTTGGCACGTGTCTGTGTGGGTTGGCTTTGCTTTCCTTGCCTGGCCAGCAGGCAGGAGTGTAGTCCACCCCCCCCCACCCCCCGCGCTGCTTACTGCCACTGCAGTCAGCGCCTTGTCGGCAAAAAACCAGCCAGCCCAGTCTTCCACCAGTGCCCCAGCCTTGCGATAACACTGCCACAGGAGTAAAACCAGGCTCGGAGAAGAGCAGATCCTCACTGGCCCTCAGCGATCACTCCTGCTTGTGGGCCACACGGCACACAGACCTGAGCCAGTCAGTGACCTGCCCAGAGCCAAGACCACAACCAGCCCAGCCCGCAAACTGTTGTCAGCAGGAGTCCCCCACACCTTCCCAGCTGCATTGCCTCCACCACTGTGTGAATACCGGCAGGCAGGCAGGCAGGCAGGTACCCCACACCTTCCCAGCTGCATTGCCTCCACCACTATGTGAATACCGGCAGGGAGGCAGGCACCTGCTGCAGCTGAAACTACTGCTGCTGCTGGCACATGTGAACGAGGATGAACTCTGCTGTCACTACACTATGAAACACTTCGGCTGACACCACCTACTGGAATGTAGTGACCAGCAATTTGGGAGCATCTCGGCCTCCCAAATTCAATGGATTCCTAACCTCAAGGAGCCAGATAACAGAGTTGAGGCCCGACACAAGTCCCCCAGAGTTAGAGCATGCAGTCCGAGAGTTGGGAGCTGAGCGCTGGCCCCCTAAAATCTTTCAGGAAAAGAGTCAGTAGACTGAATCCATCTTATAAGTCTTCAAGTTCAGCAAATAGGATTAAAGAAAAAAAAAGTATCCAAAGGTCAGCAACCTCTAAGATTGAAAGAACGTAGGGACACAAAGATGAGAAAGAAACAGCAAAAGAACCCTGATGACTCAAAAAGCCAGAGAGATGCCTTTCCTCTAAACAACTGTGTCACCTCTCCTGCAAGGGTTCTGAACCAGGCTCAGATGGCTGAAATGACAGAAATAGAATTCAGAATGTGGATAGAAACAAACATCATTGTGCTAAGGAAGTACATTGAAACTGAACCTATGGAAGCTAAGAACAGTGATAAAGCAATGCAAGAGCAGACAGACAAAATAGCCAGTATAGAAAAGAGTGTAACCTGATAGAACTGAAAAACACACTACAAGAATTTTATAATACAATCACAAGTATTAAGAGCAGAATAGACCAAGCAGAGGAAAGAATCTCAGAGTTTGAAGACTGTCATTCCAAAATAAGACAGCCAGACAAAAATAAGGCACAAACAAATGGAAAAACATTCCATGCTCATGGATAGGAAGAATTGTTAAATAGCTATACAACCCAAAATAATTTACAGATTCAATGTTATTCCTATTAAGCTACCAAGGACATTCAGCACAGAACTAGAGAAAACTATTTTAAAATTCATGTGAAACCAACAAAAGGCCCAAATAGCCAAGGCAATCCTAAGCAAAAAACAAACAAACAAACAAACAAACAAACAAACAAAATCAAATCTGGAGACATCACGCTAACCAACTTCACACTATACTACAGAGCTACAGTCACCAAAACAGCATGGTACTGACACAAAAACAGACACATAGACCTAAGGAACAGAATAGAAAACCCAGAAATAAGGCCACACACCTACAACTATCTGATTTTCTACAAAGCTGACAAAAACAAGCAATGGAAAAAGAACTCGCTATTCAATAAATGGTGCTGGGATAACTGGCTAGCCATATGCAGAAGACTGAAACTGGACCCCATCTTTTACCATATACAAAAATTAACTCAAGATGAATTAAAGACTTAAATGTAAAACCCAAAACTATAAAAACCCTGGAGGACAACATAGGCAATATTCTGGACTTAGGAATGGGCAAAGATTTCATGACGAAGACTCCAAAAGCAATTGCAGCAAAAGCAAAAATTGACAAATGGGACCTAATTAAACTTAAGAACTTCTGCACAGCCAAAGAATCTATCAACAGAGTGAACAGACAACCTACAGAATGGAAAGAAAATTGCAAACTACACGTGTGACAGAAGTCTAATATCCAGCATTTACAAGGAACTTAAACGAATTTACAAGAAAAAAAAAAAAACCCATTAAAAAGTGGGCTCAAGACATAAACAGACACTTTTCAAAAGAAGACATACATGAGACCAACAACAAGCATATGAAAAAGACTTAGGGCTGAAGATTTTATCTCCCAGTGCAAGATCAGAGACGGGGATGTGAGGCCAGGTGCAGTGGTGCACACCTGTAATCCCAGCCCTTTGGGAGGCCGAGGTGGGAGGATCACTTGAGGCCAGGAGTTTGAGACCAGCCTGGCCAACACAGGGTGTTTCACAGGGTGAAACCCTGTCTCTACTAAAAATATATATTTAAAAAAATCAGCCAGGCATGGTGGCAAGCACCTGTAGTCCCAGCTATTCTGGAGGCTGAGGCACAAGAATCACTTGAACCTAGGAGGCGGAGTCCCAGTGAGCTAAGATTGCACCACTGCACTCCAGCCCAAGTGAAAGAGTGAGACTCTGTCTTATTAAAAAGAAGAAAGAAAGAAAGAAAGAAAGAAAGAAAGAAAGAAAGAAAGAAAGAAAGAAAGAAAGAAAGAAAGAAATGGGGGTGTGGTATTTCTAAATCTTTCTAATAGAGTCTCTTTCTAGTACTGACTGGGCATCAATATATGTGGTTTCTATACCTTTGGAGAAACAAAACCTTAATATTCAGTGAGTAGGAACTACAGAAAACACAAAGAATTAATCATGCCTGGTGACTCGCCAAATTACCGATTTCTGAGGTTGTATAAAGAGGATATTGGAATAAATGCTGTGAGAAACTCTAGAGAGGCCAGTTTTCATAGATAAGTCGTAAACTCCATGGAGGTGTAGGAAACTGGCCAAATACTGCAAGCTATGCAATGCCCAAAGATAAACCTAATAAAGAGAAGGAGATTGGGAAGAAGAAATAAAGAGGGTCTACATTAAAGACTTCAGTACTGTACTTGGGTACAAGAGGGATTTGGAAATAAGATTGCAGTTTGAGTTACTACAAATAAAGCTAAAAAAGAAAGAGTGCCAAACATTTAATAAAGATAAAAAAGAAGGAGTGCCAAAAATTTAATAGTAGTATCCCCCAAATTAAAGCAAGCAAAGGAACGATATTTCTTGGTTTCAAAACAGAAACAAACATAAAATCTCATTCTTTCACAATTACCTAAATAGAAATTTGCAATCAAAGTGCTGTGATTCAGTTGAAATTAATCTTGCTTCATTAATGAAAGTACTAAGGCAGAAAAATAAGAGTGTAAAAGCTAAGGAAATATTTACTTAAAAGAACACCCTATATTAAGCTTTCATATTTTTGCCTTTTTAATGTAATTGTAGCAGTGAAACTAGATGGAATAACGCGTGCTATCACAACTCATTTCTATGTTTATTTAAAAAGGTTACAATTAAACAACTTACTTGCTATACATGTTTATAAAGGCATGTTCATAGAATTATGGCTACAGAAGACCTTCGGTGTTTATCATCTGAGTCTGTTTATATGTGTTTGCCCCAAACAGCTTTTACTGTAGTACATACTCTGAAAGCCTTCATGTCATGGATTTTTATAATATTTTATCATTCCTGAGTGATATAAAATACTATTTTTAGAAAAAAATATTTATATTAGGTTAGAATTATTAAAGATAGTGTTTAAGGTTTAGCATAAACTTTAATAATAGCAAACTATTTAACTTTCAAGTAATTACATGAGAAAAAGCTTGACCTTTAATTATCATCCATTAGGGTATAAATTGTTCTAACAGTGTTCAGCTGAGTAATAAATATACTGAGAGAGAGACAGAGAGAGAGAGAGAATGCAAGCATGAGAGAGAGAGAAGAACAGCATGTTAATCAGATTCCTACTCCCTGTTGTGCATACTCAAAGCGCACTCTGAGGTCCTAAAAATCTGTTCAGTTATAAAGGGGAAAATAATTATTTTTTGTTTGAAAAATTGTATTGAAAAGGAGCTCCACTACTAACTCAACTAAACACAAACTTTTGCAATATATTTGTGAATCTTCAGATATTTAAGAAGCACAGGTGAGAAAATTGGAATTTAGAGAAGTTTTTGAAAGACAAAATGCACTGAACAATTAAAGATATGATTTTATTTGGACTACTGCAGCCTGGAAAATGTGCATTAATGAGGAACACCTAAAAGAAAAGGAAGAAGGACTAGAGTTTTATAGAGGCAAGTAAACAAGGAAGGTAACTACAGTTCTTATAGGAATCCAGAGAATGCATGGAGATGGGTATTAGATTTAAGAGCAAAGTGGTCCTTTATGATTTCGCAGAACGTGAAAATGTGAGGCAATTTCTTATCTATCACTACTTTCAAAGAGTACAAAAGTCAGGTGACATTCAACATTTTCATTCTCCCTTTTTCAAAGATAAACATCATTAATCACTGAACAACTGACAGGTAGTCATAAACCTTAGTGGGGTGAATGAAGCAAGGCCTAATATATAGTCTTTCAGGGATTCTTCTTAGAGTGTCCTGTAAAACCAGTTAAACAACCCCTTGAGAGATGGTGGCAAAGTTGAGCTGTTTTAGCTACCTGAAGACTAGACATCTAAAAAAAGAGAGATCTAAAAAAGAAATATTAATATAAAAGATTGTATTAGTGAGTCAGGAGCTGAACCACTTAGGGTAACAAATTCCAGTGGATTCCAAGAAGTCACAGGATAAAAATCTTTTGGTTGTAAAGCAGTGTTCTTTGAGTTTCTTGTAGCTCTTGAGCTAGGCTGTCAATATTCTTGGTGATGTTGTCCGTGTCTCTTGCAGAAGGGCATGGATGACCCAACCATTTTGCCTGACTTTTTTTGCGTTCCAGATAGAGACTTGCCCAGGAAGAAATCCAGCCCATGCATGGTCTACATGATGATAATATTTTGAAGTTAATATTTCTGAGCTTCTGTAGACTATGGGGAAATGAGCAGAATATAAGGCAATGAAAATCTGTGCGCTCAGATTTTAGTTCTACATGAGGCCATGTCAGGAAAAAGGGAGATAAATTGAAAACATTGGTTTGGAAGCTTGTATTGAGTCAAGATTTCAAGTTACCCAAAGATCTTGGAGACTGCATTCAAACTTTTCTATTATAAAACGTAATTTGTGGTGAAAAAAAGTTTTCTCAGAATAATGATTTAATTAGGTAAAACACAAATTTATACTTTTCATAATTTTAAACATTCAGAAGAACTAGGCCAGGTGCAGTGGCTCAAGCCTATAGTCCCAGCACTTTGGGAGGCCAAAGTGGGAGGATCACTAATACTAGTTTATTTGTTCAGTAAATGTATGTAACATTAGGAAGAATATACTCCAGTAAAATAAAATCATCAGGTATACTATACTTGGGCTGAAAAATCAGAAATTTTTTCGCTAAACCAAAATTTAAAACTAGTTTCATTTGATGAAAATTTACTTGAATTATATTAACTTGAATTGTTAAAATGTTTCAAGGTTAGTTTCTATAAGAATATGTTTTTTTTCTTTGTACATTGAAACTATAAGATATTCACTTTTCTTAGTTTCTGAGAATTGTAGGATTATTTAATTTATGTAAGTGCTTATTTCTTTCAAAGTCAATTAGAATAGGATTCCTTTAATATAAGAGATTTTATAATCTAACTTATGAATACCACGTGGAATTAGGAAACTATTCCACACAGTTAGAGGGAAAGGGCTATATAAATTATAGACATATAAACATACTTTACACACACAGATATAACTTCAGTTCAGGTTGCCTGTTCACTCTGGTGGTAGTTTCTTTTGCTATGCAGAAGCTCTTTAGTTTAATTAGATCCCATTTGTCAATTCTGGCTTTTGCTGCCGTTGCTTTTGGTGTTTTAGACATGAAGTCCTTGCCCATGCCTATGTCCTGAATGGTACTACCTAGGTTTTCTTCTAGGGTTTTTATGGTTTTAGGTCTAACATTTAAGTCTCTAATCCATCTTGAATTAATTT
>NW_016803659.1:0-2708 GCF_001698545.2 Rhinopithecus bieti | reverse complement strand
TAAGTCTCTAAGGACTTGCTTTATGAATCTGGGTGCTCCTGTATTGGGTACATATATATTTAGGATAGTTAGCTCTTCTTGTTGAATTGATCCCTTTACCATTATGTAATGGCCTTCTTTGTCTCTTTTGATCTTTGTTGGTTTAAAGTCTGTTTTATCAGAGACTAGGATTGCAACCCCTGCCTTTTTGTTTGTTTGTTTTCCATTTTCTTGTAGATCTTCCTCCATCCCTTTATTTTGAGCTTATGTGTGTCTCTGCATGTGAGATGGGTCTCCTGTATACAGCAAACTGATGGGTCTTGACTCTTTATCCAATTTGCCAGTCTGTGTCTTTCAATTGGAGCATTTAGTCCATTTACATTTGAGGTTAATGTTGTTATGTGTGAACTTCATCCTGTCATTATGATATTGACTGGTTATTTTGCTTGTTAGTTGATGCAGTTTCTTCCTAGCATTGATGGTCTTTACATTTTGGCATGTTTTTGCAATGGCTGGTACCGGTTGTTCCTTTCCATGTTTAGGGCTTCCTTCAGGATCTCTTGTAGGGCAGGCCTGGTGGTGGCAAAATCTCTAAGCATTTGCTTGTCTGTAAAGGATTTTATTTCTCCTTTACTTATGAAACTTAGTTTGGCTGGATATGAAATTCTGGGTTCAAAATTCTTTTCTTTAAGAATGTTGAATATTAGCCCCCACTCTCTTCTGACCAATGATGGTGAGGTAGTTCCCTTTGGTAAAATGTGAACATTAGTCATTTTGTAGTTCATTTCCTAAAGTCTAAGTATATGGATAAGGTCTATGCCTTTCCCACAGAGATATATGGGTAAGGTGTGATTAAGTTTGCTTACAAAGATTTTTAAACTATGACCTTGGCAGAGATGTAGTTGTAATAAAAATAATATTCTGGAACCATAAAAGCAACTAAATGTATAATTATTTGGCTATTCTTCCTGCTCTCTCTGACTCTTCCCATACCTGAATCCTTCTTACTCATTGGATTTCAGGACAAAAATGCTTTCTTGGAGATGGCTTTTGTATTCATCTGTTTAAACACAATCCCTTTTCTTAGTCCTGTCATCTTCTAACAAATTACCATGTTTACTCATTGCTATGGTTTGGGTATGGTTTGCTTCTCCCCACCAAATCTTATGTTGAAATAATGGTCTCCAGTGTGGTGGCATTGGGAGGTGGGGCCTAGTGGGAGGTGTTTGCGTCATGGGGTCAGATCCCCTGTAAATGTCTTGGTGTCATTCTCGTGGGAGTGAATGAGTTCTTGCTCTTTTGAGACGGGTTACTTCTTGAGGGAAAGGGATTAGTCTCCCTCTGAGTGGGTTATTATAAAGCCAGGAGGCCCCTTGGGTTTGGTTTCTCTTCATATGTGCTCACTTCTCCTTCTACCTTCTCTGCCTTATGTGGCAGCACAAAGGCCCTCACATTAATCCGAGCAGATACCAGTGTCATGCTTCTTGTACAGCCTGCAGAACTGTGAGCTAAATAAACCATTTTTCTCTATAAATTACCCAGCCTCAAGTATTTCTTGATAGCAATACAAAATAGACACTCATTAAAAGCAAATATCAAATCTCAAGATTCTAAATGTTTTTCTTACTTGTTTATAATTTGTCAATCCTCACTAGAATACAAGTTAAAATGGGACAGAGACCTAACCTGTCTTATACATGACTATATCCTCAAACACATAATATGTGATTCTTGAATGAATGAGTGAGTGCATAAATGAAGACAGGGGAGACAAGAGTGATTAGGTGATTTTCTCAACATAGCAAACCAGTGTAACAGCTAGGTCTGGAACCAGGTTTTTTAATTTTTTGTCCTGTGCTCTTTTCACTCTATTATATACTACTTCTTTGTATGAATGTGTATATATACACATTATATATATATATATAAAATCAGGCAAACAGCCAAAAATATACAAAATTCCTTTTCAATGAAACTCTGAAATACAACATTTAGGGTTACTCACTTCATTATTTAAAATTAAGAAGAAATTTAAAAGAATAAAAGCGAATCTGGAATGAGTTCAGAAGAAAAACAAGAGTCTTCTAGGGTCTAGAGTGAGTGATTTATGAGGTGAGACCAAAAGAACCTAATACAGCAGAGCAGAGTCTGGTTACTAGATGACTATCTCAGAATGCTGTCCAAACACAGAGAACAGAAAAAATACCCACTGAAACATAAAACGAAGCAATAGAACACTAGCAATCCATGCATGCAAGTGTTCTTACAAAACCCTTGCAATATCAGAGATTTTTTGGAATCAAATTTATAGTAAATGTAAATATCCATACTTCAATTGACCATTACTACTGACACAGGAAAATGAGTGAAGTTAAATGTAACATCTGGTATAAAGGCCTTCATTTCTATGTTGAATTTGTTCAAATAGTGTTTAAATTGCAAAGCATTTCCATTCCCTGCAGGGTGCTTCACAAAATAAAAGAACACTACGGTAGGTGTCATGTAAAGAAGAAGAAAAAAACAAACTAGGTTTAACACCGAGACAATTTTGTTGGAAGTGAATCTATTGAGTCGTGAAATAACCCTCCAAGTAAAGTAATCATGGTTAATTCCTGAAGGAACAAGGTTGGCTCTCAGTATCTGGAAAACTTTTATTTTCCGAAAATTTTCAAAGATTTCAAGCCAAACTTTTATTTGCATCAATGAGTTCCAATGAGGACTTTTACCTT
>NW_016803658.1:2151052-2155559 GCF_001698545.2 Rhinopithecus bieti | reverse complement strand
TATTGGGGTGGGAGGTACCCGATTTTCCAAGTGTTGTGTGTTTCAGTTCCCCTGGCTAGGAAAAGGGATTTCCTTCCCCCTTGCGCTTCTCAGGTGAGGCGATGCCTTGCCCTGCTTCAGCTCTCGCTGGTCGGGCTGCAGCAGCTGACCAGCACCGATTGTCCGGCACTCCCTAGTGAGATGACCCGAGTACCTCAGTTGAAAATGCAGAAATCACCGGTCTTCTGTGTTGCTCGTGCTGGGAGTTGGAGACTGGAGCTGTTCCTATTCGGCCATCTTGCTCCGCCCCCTCTTAGTTGTGCTTTTAAAGATTTTGGAGAGAGTTGGCTAACAGAGACAATCCTTTAAAAGTTCAAAATAATTCTGAAGTGGTCATTGCTGGACAATAGCAGAATGCCTGTATAGAAAGTACTGTACTTCATTGGCCTAGGCAAAGAATTTATAACTCAGACCCCAAAAGCAAATGCAACCAAAACAAAAATAAATAAATGGGACCTAGTTAAACTAAAAAGCTGCTATACAGAAAAGAAATAATCATCAGAGTAAACAGAATGGGAGAAAATATTTGCCTATTATGCATCTGACAAAGGGCTAATATCCATAATTTAAAGGAACTAATACAAGGCAGCAAGAAAAAAAATAAATAATCTCATCAAAAAGTGGGCTAATGACATGAATAGACATTTCTCAAAAGAAGATATATAAATAGGCAACAGACATATGAAAAAATGTTCAACATCACCAATCATCAGATAAATACAAATTAAAACCACAATAAGATACCACCTTACTCCAGCCAGAATGGCCATTATTAAAAAGTCAAATAAACAATAGATGTTGGCATGGCTGTGGTGAAAAGGGAATGCCTGTACACTGCTGGTTGGAATGTAAATTAGTACAACTTGTATGGAAAACAGAATGGAGATTTCTCAAAAAACTAAAAGTAGATCTACCATTCAATCCAGCAATCTCACTACTGGATATCTACTCAATGGGAAAAAAAAAGTCACTATATCAAAAAGAAAATGTGATACATTTTATATATGTGTGTGTGATATTATATATATATACATATCCCCACTTTGGAATACTACTCAGCCATAAAAAAAGAAAAAAATGGATGGAGTTGGAGGCCATTATTCTAAGTGAAATAACTCACAAATGGGAAACCAAATACCATATGTTCTCACTTATAGGTAGGAGCTAAGGTATGGGTACACAAAGGCATCTAAAAGGGCACAATGAACATTGGAGACTCAGAAGCGGGGAGGGCAGGAGAGGGATGAGGGATAAAAAACTATATATTGGGTACAATGCACACTACTTGGGTAAGAGATACACTCAAATCTCAGACTTCAACATTATGCAATTCACCCATATAACCAAAAACCCCTTGTACCCCAAAAGTTATTGAAATAAAAAAGTAAAAGAAAGTACTGCACTATTAATATTGCAATATACCCATGGTCAAAATTTTGAAGTGTTTTTTAATTTCCGAGAAGAAAATTTGTCATTGAAGATGAATTGGAAGAATAATGAATGAGACCAAGTGGCAAGCTTTTCCATTTTTGTTACCTTTCCCAACATTCTTTCAAATGAGGCCAATGAGGAGAACAGTCATAGTAACTAAAATCCAATAGAATCATTCACTGGAGGGAGAAGAGTGCTACTTAAGCAATGCTATGAAACAAAATATAAAATATAAGAGAGAAAAAAGTCTTGTAGGAATAAGGAGGTTAAAAATAATCTGATTTTGAGCTAAAGCATAAAGTGGAGCTAAAATTTCTAGGAAAAAAAAAGAGTCTCCTTTTCTAAATGTAACAGTGTAATTGAACACTCATTTGGTTCTCCAGACCATAAACCATTGCCTGGTTAAGGTAGGCATTTGAGAAGCTGCATGAACTCTTTTGGCCATGAGGGTCCCATTTAGTAAATTACTACTTCAATGCACTAAATAATACCCTTGTGGCATGGTAGTAGATTCCCAAAGAGCTTAATTTACGCACTGGGAGAATCTTTCTCATTAGGAAATGAGAACTATGCCTGCTCACATATCTGAGTAGAGCAAAAAGTACCACACTCATCTAAAAGGAGAGTATGAAATGTGGCCTGGAGATTCAAGTGTCAAATTATCATGCAATAGTAGATCCACATGACCCGGTCTATAAGATGTGACTTGAGATATTTCCCCTTTACAATTTGAGTTGCTTATTTATCTTATACATGTTTTCTATGTCACTGTTTTTGCAGTTTTGCAAGAATTCTACGTTTGTCCTTCCTAGAATGTTTTAAAGTGGCATATGTATTTTTCAGAGATGCTAACATGATCCATCTGTACAAGTCAGTTAATAAAATCCAGCTGTTTAGAGGTGAATTTACTCAACCCATTTGTGTGTCCTATAACATGAACTAATAGTGGGTATTACTGAGATTTTTACTTTTTGATTTGCTAATTTATCACAGCCTAGAGAAAATCTCAGGGTTTCTTTTGTTCTGAAAATTCTGTTTAGGCACTTACGAGATTTTAATCATGTATGTGAATGGCATTCTGCATCTTTTTATCTAAAACTGAGCACTTTTTATCTAAAACTGAACACAAGTAGTAAATTTTATGCGTAAAGTCTTGCCTGTACCCATGTGAAGTCAGTAATGTTTTATACCTCTCTCTCAAAATGTAGGTTACTAATTATGATTCATACATACATAGAAATCTTAAGTTATAGCTATTTATATCACACAATTGTGTCTTCTGCCTTAAAGCCATGAATTTGGCCTGTTTTTAGATAATGTGAAACAGAACCACTTTGTATGTGGTACATATGTTGAATCGCTCCAGTGTACCTTTTAACTGAAAAAATATGACATTTTAATGGCCCAAGAAAAGGCCTTAGTCAATGAGAATGAATTTCCATGCATTTCAGAAATCTGATTCAATACTCTAAAAGAAATATTTGACCACAAAATTGTAAAATCATTTCTGAATTGGCAACACCTCTTTATATCAATATTCTAATTAAAAGTCAACATTATAATTACTATGTTTAAAAGCATGACACCAGGACTTGGAAAGGAATAAAAGCATTTGGAGATTTCCAAACTGGTGGATGAGATTGATGTCAACAGAAGTGATACATGTAAGTTAGAGAAAGTAATTTCTATCTATTGAGCATTTTATACGGTAGGCATTATGTGGGATATTTTACAAGCATTTTTTATTCATTTCAGACCAGACAATCTCCCTCTCAGGATTAAATGAGGTACCCTGTTTGACAGATGAGTTTCATAAACAGTAACAACCCCACCTCATCATAATATGGCTGGGGCCAAGGGAGGAAATAGAGGAGTCTTGGATGTGAGAGATAGCTTGTTTCTGCAGAGAGCAACATGTTCAAAGGCCTAGAGTAGAGGGTGAGTATTTTGAGAATTGGGACACGAAAGAAGCCTAATATTATGGGACAGAAAGCTAAGAGAAACAGACAGCATCTTTCTTTGCCAGAGTGCTAGGCAGATCTTAAAAAGCTTTAAGGTTATCTCAAGCTCTTAAGTTGTGAGGCTATTAACCTAGAGGCAAATGGAAGTTACTGAGGTTTTTAAGCATGAGAGAAAGATGATCATATGTGACTAAAGGATCACTCTGGCTTTAGAAACAGAATGAACAGGAGAGTAATAAGAAATAAAGGCAGGGAGGTGATTTTAGGAGGTGATTTTTAGCAGGCCAGTAAAAAGATAATGATGGTCTAAATTAGGATGGTGGCAGTGGCAATGAAGAGACATAAATACATTTGAGAGATATTTAGAAGTCATCATGTATAAGATTTGTGTTATAAATCGGATATAAAAAATTAGGGAAAGAGAAGTGTGATGAATAATTGCCAAGGCTTTAAATGGGGAAACTAAATGTTCCTAATGATGCAGAGAAATGTGCCATGGGGGCAAATTCACAGGAAGAGGGAGAAGAAGGGAAATGATGATGAGTTCAGTTATAAGCAAGCTGATGTTGAGGCTCCTGACAAAAAGTATCCAAATGAGATTTCAAGAGAGACTGAAATATATGGGTATGAAGCTCAGCCAAGATACACACGAGGGTTAATCAGCATATAAATAGTTATTGAGGCAGTGAAAGTAAATGAGATTGCCTGAAATCCTACGTAGTTTACAGAACATCATAGAGCCTAGAAGACAGCCCAAAAGAACACTAAGGAGAGGAGAGATGTATGAAGACAGCTGAAAAATAATATTATTTAAAGTAAGAAGATTTTGGCTTGGCAGTAGTATTTTATACAGGTGGAAAAGCTTGGGCATATTTAGTGAATGGGAAAATGTGATAGACAATCAAGGACAAAGAACACAATAGAAAGGGGATCACCTACAGGGTAATGTGATGGTTAGTTTTCTGTTTTTGTCTTTTTCTTATTATACTTTAAGTTCTGGGATACATGTGCAGAATGTACAGGTTTGTTGCATAGGTATACATGTGCCATGGTGGTTTGCTGCACCTATCAACCCG
>NW_016803658.1:2135721-2150023 GCF_001698545.2 Rhinopithecus bieti | reverse complement strand
CCCCCCCCCCCCCCCCCGAGTGAGAGAGAATTCCTCCAGCCTGCCCGCCTTCAAACTGGGATATCAGGTTTTTTTCCTGCCATTAGACTCAAATGAAACATTGGCTCTTTCCGGGTCTCAATCCTGCCAGCCTTCTGACTAGAATTACACTATTGGCTCTCCTGAGTCTCCAGCTTGCTGACTCACCCTGCAGATCTTGGGACATGGCAGCCTCCATAATGCCATAAGCCAATTCCTTATAATGAATCTCTTTCTATATATGTATATCCTATTGCTTCTGTTTTTCTGGAAAACCCTAATACAGGCATTGAGTCACAAAGTGTGGTCATTTAACAAGCAGTGTCAGCATCACCTGGGAACTTGTTAGAAATGCAGATTCTCTGGCCTCACCCAGGTCAACCGAATCCGAAACTCTGGGGGTGGGCCCCAGGGTTTTAAAAAACTACCCAAAAATGATTCTGATGCACACTTATGCTTGAGCACCACTGCTCTAGAGCAAGGTGCCTGCAGGCAGGAGGGTTTAAGAGAGCACAGGTAGAGGGCTTGCCTTATACAGGAGGAGATATCTTTTGCACTACAAAAGAAGCAAAGAAGAGAAGAAATGAGTTGCTAGATAAGGGTGAGTTTAAGATTTAGGGATGGAAATTTGAGACAGTTACTGCCCTGGCTTCTACTTTTTCTGTAGAGCAGAAAACAATGTGATATTTTAAAAGAAAGTAGGGAGGTGGTGGGTGGAGAGAGTTGAGAAAAGTGGGTAAAAAAGTGAAATAATCATTGCAGAAAGTAGGAAAATTTGAGGGCCCACTGAGGTCAGGGGGTAACCATACCACACCAGCCAGCTGTAAGATTTTCCCAGATGTGGTCAGCCTCCCCAGTGGCTGAGATTACAAACACATGCTACCATGCCCGGTTAATTTTTAGTATTTTTAGTACAGATGGGGTTTCTCCATGTTGGCCAGGCTGGTCTGGAACTCCTGGCCACAAGTGATCCACCCACTTCGACCTCCCAAAGTGCTGGGATCACAGCCACCACCATTAAAGCCCTTTGATAAGCAGAATGGCAAGATCATTACAACCTGTATTTTTTCATCATAATATCTGTAAAGATGATAAAGGCTGAACTATTTGACTAACAGACTAGATGTATTCCTAGAAGCTGCTCTCTAAAACTAAATTTAATACATAAGCTAATACTTCACCTTTAAAATTACTATTCCTGATATGAAAACATTAAAGTCTTCATAAACAAATAGACAAAAGGGAACAGGAATAAACAATTCACAAAATAGAAATGTAAGTCACTGATAAACAGAAAACAACGTTCAATAAAAAAAGACAAGACTTTTCGGCACTTAATAATGCTCTTCATCTTTGGTATGATGCGATGAGATCAGTCTCATTAGTATTGGTTAATGTACATTGGCATAATCTTCACAGAAAGCAATTTGACAATAGATATATCAAAAACAATTTTGAAAATAGGTAATCTTTTTGACCAGTATTTCCACTTCTAAATATTTATGCACAACAAATTTTATTATAACATTTTTAAATTAATATAATATCCAATACTAAGGGAGTACTAAGTAAGTTAACACTTACGATGAAATATTTATTCAGCCGTTATAAATGGTGTTTATAGAAAGTAAAGATGTAAAAAACATCAATAATATAAGCAGATAAAAACATTTCACGATGTAGAAATACATAAACAGTATAATCTTAACTGTGCAAAGTATATATATTTGTGTATATATATTCAAAAATATTGGAAGCAAATGGACTAAAATTTTAATGGCTATTATCTCTAAATTTAGGGTTTAAAGATGATTTTTATGATGAGAACACATAGAAGGGAACAACGCACACTGGGGCCTACCTGAAGACAGTGGTTTGGAGGAGGGAGAAGATCAGGAAAAATAACTAATGGATACTAGGCTTAGTACCTAGGTGATGAAATAATCTATACAGCAAACCCCCATGACAAACATTTACCTACGTAACAAACCTGCACATCCTGCACATGTACCCTTGAACTTAAAAGTTAAAAAGCAAATAAAGATGATTTTATTTCCTTCTTTATGTTGTCTATATTTTACAAATTGCTAACGACAAGAATTCAATCTACTGATAATTAGAAAATCAATCTTTACAATAAGTTACTAGTTCTATGACCAAAATGAATCATCCCTAAAATAAATACAGCTTCCTTTATTGTTGCCAACAAAGAATTTTATTTTACAAATCCATTTAAGTCTATCTTTCTCTGAAAATGTTATAACTCATCTCTGGTTATTTCACAGTTTCAGTTGGGGTGGGAGAGAGGCAGGCATTTCCCCTTCTCTCTCTCGGTGCCTCAAGAGTGCCATATGTATATAGTTGAACATTAACAAGTGATTGTGGATGACGACTCCATTTTCCCCCGAATTCCCTTTGCCTGGTAAAACTATGTCCTCACAGCATGTGCTTTCTAAGCAACATTCCCTCTTCTCATTTTCCCAAATCTGGGATCATTCTTTCTCATAACCAAAAAAAATGTTAATATTATAACTGTGCTCAGAAAGGATACATACCTGAGTCTCAAACATCAGTAGGTTTTTGTCACTAGGGATGAAGTGTGTCTAGGCTAAAAGAATTGTTGGCATTTCAGAGGGCCATTCTCACCACTAGAAAAGTAAGAGAGGAGGTTATCATTTCACATACAGAAAGGGCCTTAAAATTGTGTAAACTTGCATTATCAGATAACATGAACCAAATGTCCTTCCTTGTTTTATAATTCTCATTTTGATCAAACCCCTCTTTGGGATGTTAGTTTTCAACATCCAAAATTGGGTTAAAAATACAATAAAAAAAAATTCAGCCTTCTTAGCCCATGATTAAATGCTTTAAATCAGGCTTGGTGGGTGGAAAGGAACAATGTTTGAAATTGCCCTGGTGGAGAGTACCTAGTGATTGTTCCTACTTCAGCTTGTAAGCAAGATTTTCAGTTATCTTTCCAGAAATAAATTTGCAGAGATAAAAACTTACTGAGCAAAGAAATTGTGATTAAATACTATTCTTTATGGAATTGCCTGTATCCAATAATTTTATTTCAGAAAAGCAATCAACTTTATGATATATATTCTGTGTCTGCCATCCTAAAGAAGTTTATAAATGCTCCCAATTTATACTAGCATTATCTTTAACAGAAAAGAATAATATTATGGTTTGGTCTTTAATAATTCATAAAGGTCTCATGATATGTTTCAGGATGCTTATACCTTCTTTCTCGGCATTTGCTTTGAAAGCATTATTTAAATATTTCTCTTTAAACATTTTTACCTTCCTCTTTCTCTCTATTTATTTAAAGTTCACCCAGCAAACCCTGCTAGCAATTATCCCCCAGCTGTGGTACTTCACTCGCTTAAACAGAAATCATATGAGCAAATAATAGTTGTTTTCATTCTACACAACTAATCATGTAGCAGTCACTGACTTCCTTTGCAATTTCCAGTTACAGACATAGATGAAACCATCCATTAATATGATTTTCATATGTCACCCTACTGTCTTTCATTTACAACATGAGATGTGACTGTTTAAAAAATTAGACTGATCTGTATGTGTGTTTTCTAGAATTGGTGGCTTTATGATATCAGCCTATCGTATTCTACCTCTAACAATATCCCAAAAAAGCAACAAGCAATTCCCTCCTCCAAAGATTTTACTGGGAAGCTTCAGGCCAAATGAAATCAGTTAAAATAATCATATACTCCAAAATCAGGCATCACTGGAGAGATGAGATTTAGAGGTAAAACTGTTCATTTTCAATAAAAAAAAAAAAATTAGTAACTTGGAGGAAAGACACAAAAAGAAAAAGAGTAAGAAGAAATTACACTGGAATGAATTAGAGAAAAAAACAATAAAACAGTTTTACATCAGCCATTAATTTTTGAATATCCTAAAATTATTTGAAAATTTTAAATTTCATGTGACAAATATGGTCAAATGAAATTTGTCTTTTTCATTTGACAAATATGGTCAAAATGAAATGGGTGTCTTCCCTTAGAGTTCTTCAGAACCCCACATTGTGGGATATTCTATACTTTATCATGAGGTTAATTCTAATATACTCTGTCTTTTATGCCTATTTTTCTCTCCATGTCTCATACATGTATTTCTCTAACACATACGAGAAAGCATCACTTTCTCAGTATACTGACCCTATGGGAAGATCAGTGGATATCGAGGAAGCATTCTTAAGTGAGTATGGGGCCAGCTAGCCAAGTTGGCATCAAGTTCTGCAATGTCATTCTCTATCAGAAGACTCACACTAGGTGAATAATCCAGCAATGCCAGAGTTAACATTCAAAGATACAAACAGAGCAAGTGGGCTAAGACATGTCAAAAGTCAAATATGTACATATATATTAACATTCTGCATTCAAATCAGCCATGAGGGAACATGTAGATGATAAATGCCCAGGTAGAGAGACCAGGAGATGTATCCTAGCAGCTATTATGCTAAATATTCATTTAAAAAACCTGTGAGCATCCATTATGTGGCAAGCAGTATTCTGTAGAATATATAGCATTAAATAAAATGAATAAAATAGTGGATCACCTGAGGTCAGGAGTTCAAGACGAGCCTGGTCAACATGGTGAAATCCTGTCTCTACTAAAATACAAAAATTAGCCAGGCATCATGGTGGGTGCCTGTAATCCCAGCTACGCAGGAGGCTGAGATGGGAGAATCACTTGAACCTGGGCACTTGAACCCGGGCAATGGTGGTTGCAGTGAGCCAAGATAGCGCCACTGCACTACAGCCTGGTCAGCTGAGCGAGACCACCATCTCAAAAAAAAAGAAAAAAAGACAAGAAAAAAATCCCTGACTTTACGGAGCATACATTCAGTGTTGAAATAAATAATAAGATAAATACAGAGTGATCAGAAGTTAGGAGAAAATGAACAGGAAAGAAGGAATGTGGTAGACAGTCCCTAATGATGGCCACCAATATTCCATCTCTCCACTTAAGAGATGGGGTCTATTTTCTCTCTCCTTGAATCCAGGCTGGCCTTCTGACCTGCTCCGACTAATAGAACAGGTGGAGGTATCAGCTCCAGGGCTGCCCTTATGAGACCTGGCCGCTTCTGTTACTACTATCTGAGAACCTCGCTGCCACATTGTAAGGAAGTCCAGACTATCCTGGGGATACAGGTCACATGGACAGGCCCTGGATCACAAGAACAAGGTGGGGAGGATGACAAGAGGAAGAAGAACAAAGGTGCACCACTGAGCTCCCATCTGCACGCAAACACAGGAGAGATCCCGCTGGCACCACACCACATAAAGAGAATAGAAACCCAGTAAACCCAGAAAATTAAGAGAAATAATAAGGTACTGTTGTTTCAAGCCATTCAATTTTGGGGTGCTTTTTAAAATATTGTAATAGATAACTAAAACATCGGGAGAAAACAGATTAAATTGGTAATTATAAAAGTGATGAACTTAAGATAAAATTGGTAATTATAAAAGTCATGAACTTTTAGCATAACAGTGAGATTTTCTATGTCTTTTCTGAGGGTACAGCAAAAAGGAAAATCTGGAAATTGCATAAGGAGAGAAATAATTAAGGTAAATAGAATAAATCCTATTGGCCACTGGAAAGGAATATGCTGCATTTCTACAGTAGAAGTTGAGAGGCAAAGAATGATCTTGCTGACCCAGTTTATAGGTCTTTAAACCTGAAGAATGACAACTAAGGAGCAGTACCTGGGGAATGGCACCCACTGACCTCAGCCACACCTGGCCCTGATCTAAACTGGAAGATACTAGAACTCAAGTGTAAGTTACACTCAAGTGTAAACCACAGGACTTAATGGGATGAGACTTTGAAGGCTGTGAGTGTAATCTGCAGGTGGGAGAGAAGTGAATCACTTGGGGCTAAAGGGCAGACTAGAGTAGACTATTGCATTGGTAGTCTCCAATTAACCACACCTCTCGGTGTTCATATACTTGTGTAATCTCCTGCCACATTGGCTCTGGCCATGGCTCTGTGACTGGCATTAAACAACAGGACATTAGCAAGTGTGATACAAGCAGAGGCTGGGTAAGCCCTTCCCCTTGGGGCCTGTCTTCTTGGAAGGCTGTCACTTAAAAGTCAGCCTCTATGATTTAAGCAAGGCCTGGCTATTCTACTGGAAGGAGAGCCATGTAGAGAGGCCCTAGAGGATGAGAGACCATGTGGAGGAAAATCAAGACGTACCAGTGGAGCTCTCGGCTGAATAGACTCCCCTGGATAGGGAAGGAATACCCACTCACTTGCAATATTGTCACAAATAACAAATCATTCCTGCTTAAGCCACTAAATTTTGGGGTGGCTTATTACACAACAATAAATAGATATCTGACATAAGGAATAAGGAGTAGGAAGACTTCATTGAGAAGGCTTCAGGAGGTTGAGAAAGAAGCCATGTAGATATCTGAAGAACACATTCCAGGCAGAGGGAATAGCAAATGACAAGGCCCTCAGGTGGCATTAGCCCTGGTTTATGTGAGGAACTGCAAGGAAGCCAGTGTAGCTGGAACAGTGTGAGGGACGTGGAGAACATTAAGAAATGAAGTCAGCACAGTCACAGGGACAAGATCAGCCTCGGCTTTGTAGGTCATTGTAAAGATTGTAACTTTTATCCAGAGACCGATAGAAGGTCCATGGAGATTTTTAAGCACTCATCAATTCACTTAACAAATATCTATTTAGCATGAGTGTGTGCCAGTTTCACAGTGCTGGGCATTCAACAATGAATGGGACTCCGAGTGTGTTTTGGAGGAGGGAAGTGAAGGTGGTGAGAAGGGAGAGTGGGATTACAAAAGAACTGGGCCAAGGAAGGACAGCAGGAAGACTGCTTTCAGTTGTCTCAGGCCAACCTGAAGGACAGAGATCCTTTCAGCCAGGACAGCCCTTTGCTTTCCTTGAAGTCCTTCTTCAGGATCAAGTGCTACAACTTTACATTAGGGTACGTTATATCCACATTTAAAAAGCTCACTTCTCTTTTAATACAACTTAGTTTCCTAAAAGCTTTCTCCAAACAAATCATGGCATTTTATCAGTCATGCACACAAATTCTCTAAAGATCTTGCCAGGCTCCAGCATTGTGTGCTCTAAGTGTGTGTCAATACATTTACAGAAAAAGGCTCTGTTAAATTCAAAATGAATCTCTTCAAAAAGACACTATGTACTTCCCAAAAGGTATTTTATGAATATAGTACTTTACAGATTGCAGTGAGGTTTTAGAGCAATTGACTCACCACCCGCATCATATTCTTACAACCAAACTAAATGACAAAGTAACAAGCAAAGAAGCCACCGAGCTAACATTATTACAGCTTTAAATAAAAGTTCATGAAGCAATTTTCCTTAAGTGTGGTCTGGTGCCACACACATCAAAGTATATTTGGCAACATGAATGATGACACAGTAACAAGAGGATTTTGTCAGGCCTTGACAAGAGTATTTCCTGAAGGAAAGCGTGGAGAACTGATGGGGGATGGGATCAACTGTATTCCTGCCCTGGTCAACCCATCAGCTTATACTGAATCCGGATGGTCTCCTAGTTCAGGAATGAATGTATTTAAAATAGCAGTTTCATGGAACTGCTTGTCAAACACACTACCTTCATGGGAAAGAAACAGAAGTGCCCCCTTCGATGGAATAAAATCCCTCTACTTATGCTATTCTTCTATGGGCTTGTAAAGACAGAAAATCCTAAAATACTTTGCTGCTTTAGAACAGACCTTGGTCCAGCTAACTCAGTTCTCCCAGCAATGCAGTAAAATGCTCCTCTTCACCTAATGTTATTTCTTATGTTCTGGTTAATGGCAGAATCTGAATTTCCAGCTCCTTGATATTTGATGGCTTGATTGAGCATTTGTTTCCTGCCAGCAGCTGTTTTTCTGATATAAGGGCAATATAAAACAGATAAGAAAGACCTAAAAACAGTATTGTGTCTACTAACACTCTCCCCTGTACATTTTAAATCATTCTCATCTAAGCTGTTTTATTTTCCACTTTCAATCATTCACTTTCACAGACTGATAGCCTAACTTCTCTTGAAATACAATTCTGGTTTTAGGACACATGACGAAATATACGGTGTTCTCTGCCACTACAACTTCTGCACCCTCTCTCTAGCCTTGCACTTTAACTTCTCTTCCCCAGTCTGAAACAATAATTTCCAAAGATGCCAGTCAGTGACTTTCTTACTAAGCCACCCTCAAGGGGCTAGACCAATGTTTCTCTAAATGTGTCTCTTGATTCACCAGAACTGGAATCACTTGGTGTCAAAATTCAGGTCCCAAGACCCCACCCCAAACTTATTAACTTGGAATTCCTGGATATGTGCCCTGGAATTTTTGACAAACATCTCAATTGATTTGAATATACCAAATATTTAAGGAGCATAGTTCCAGACAATGGTCCTTAAGCCTTGTTAGAATCTAATAAATATGGTAATGCAAACCCTCAGCCCAGGAAAATGTGCAGGGGAACTTCATTTTGTACATCTCTCAGGGAGTTCACAGAAGCCCTGAAGCCTGTCAATGGACCCTTGCCTCAGGATGTCTACACCCAGGATCAGAACTCCTTTTTAAAATAACGTTTTCTTTGAGGTTTCCAGAGAAATCAGTGTGGAAAAACTGAGTACCCACTGTGCTCTGTTCTGTTCTGTTGAGGAGAGTCATTGATAATTTATCTTTTATCTCAACCTCAAAATGAAGTATGTTTCTTCTTATTCAATCCACACAAGTATTGTGAAGCTGAAATTGCTTTAAGAGCTTTAGAAGAAAGGCATCATATAAATGCAAATAACAGGAGATTTGATAAAAAGAATAGTCATATCCAAGTGCACAATAGCTGCCCGATCCAGATGAACAGCTTGAGGTTTTACTGCTATTGTCATTCAATACACATCAGAGAGTAAAGACTGAGAAGTGAATCTTCTAGAATTCTTTCTGCTTGAATTGCTGGCATATTTTTCTCATGCTATCATGTAATATGCCATGTAGAGAACTGAAAGAAGACATCAGGGATCATGAGTCCTATAGACTTTCTACCACCACCCCAAAAGGATACAGAGGCATTTCACTGATGGGAAAATGTTCTACAACTTCCTATTCAACCACAGCAAGGAAACTCAGGGAGCTCTGAAAAGAGTATTCAAATCACCATTCTCTCCCTGTGGCAAGATATATTTTTTAACACTTAGCACAAACATCCATCCACACATTATAAAGTCAGGCATTTAACATTTTAATTGCTCAGGTTGGCATGCCTACCATGCCCCTGCTCCACCAAGTTGGTTTTTGGTAAGCAGGGCAACAGTGCTGGTGGTCAGCCTAAGGAGATATTGGGGAGCTAAATCAATATGAAAATAATAAATAAATAGCAGGATTTTTTTCTAGATGGTCCTACTCTGTGGATGGCATATCAGCAACCATTCACAGACTTCCTCTGAAATTTGCTTTGACACTGCTTACAGTTTAGCCAATAGCTGACCACAGCACTCCTGCCTTGGTTGCTACAAACTGAAGGAGCAATTGGATACAATGCATACATAGCCACGAGTGAGCGGCCAATAGCATTTCACATGGCATCTTTCTAATTCTATATAAGATATAAACAGCAAGGACAGGAAACTAACTTTACCTTTAGAACATGAGCTCCAGAGTCCATATCTGAAATCCTCAACAACTACACAAGAAAGAAAAGGAGAAAGTGATAGTCTATCAGGTCTGAGGCATCTGAGACCTTATCTTTGATTGATATGCATATTATTCGTTTTTAAATTAATATCCTTTTAGGTCACAGTATTAATTTTTGTCTTGTTTGAAGAAACAGGCAGATTGCTTATTTTACATTTCAGCAAACCCATATAGAGAAACAATCAATCCTTGTGGACTTAAATAGAGGAAATTAATCAAATACAAAAGGTGAGACCTAATTCAGAAACTACCCAATGAGAAATGAGAAACAGGAGAGAACGCCTATGCTTTTGAATAGACTTTAAATGCCATAAACTTAAACCAATATATTATCTCCCTTTCCTCCCACAGCTTCCCTGCAGGAGGCAGGACAAAATCAAACAGATCAGCCTGTAAGGCAAGATCAGGCCCCAGTTCTAAATGCCTCTGTGCATAGTTAGTAGGCCTTAAGGAGAGAGAAATTTAATGCTTAAAAATGAAGATCATTCTGTATCTTTAGCCTCTTTCTGCCACGTTAGGAAAAACTTCCAAATATCCTAGCACATATCAAAACCAAAATCTCATAACAACAGCAGGACATGCTGTCAAAAGAAGAAAGCTAAAGATTCCTACTTGAACAAATTTTCTTTTACTTCAAATCACAAACTTTGAACCTACAGAGCTTTCATGATATACCATGCAGTTAGAAGGATTCAAGAGCTAAAGAGTTCTAATTTTTTAGTCATGTGAAATAGAGTTAATAGAGATAAGACTGAACATCTTATCAAAGATTTCCATTCTATTGGTTACATCAATGGAATTTTTTTATCATAATAACAATGAAAATAATACATCTGCATAAGACTTTTGGAGTGAATGTTAGAACCTTCTTTGAAATTGCTTATTATCTTGCCTTTTGAAACCTAATATATTCCTGTCACAAATTGGGTATTCTATTTTATGATTGAGGACAGAAAAGTTCTACTCATGATGGAACTATTGTCTCACTCTCTTTCATGTTCAAAATGTTTCCAATGTTGTTGTTCATGCATGCAAATGAGGCTAAAAAAATGAGCGGCAGTTCTTTCTCAGCTTGATACATGTAAAGTCCATTTTTCATCAACAGCTCTTGGAAGAACCTGCCACTGATTGCAGCTCTGCTTTTCTCATCACAGTCTGATGGATGTTTTTGCTCAAAATAAGCCACCCTTTGCTGATTGCTGCAGGCTGCTTGGTCTGTCAATTGTGAAAATACAGCATTCCCCAGCTAGGCCACATTGCTTATTGTAATCAGAGTCAGATGCAAACACTCATTCCAATGACACCCTAGTTCTGATCTCTATTTGCTCTACTGCAGTGTTCATTTTGGTTGTGAGGTATCCTCAGAACAAAACTGCCATGGGTTAGAGATCAAATCACTCACCCTAATTGAGTTAAAATCTTCTCAGTCAGAGACTAAGCCTCTCATTTTTCCCGAAAGATGTGTGAAAGGGTAAGTTTCTTTTTAAAATACAACTGGGCAGAAGCTACCATTTGTGATGAGGATACAGGAAACTAGTGACTGAAAATTTGATTCCAGACAGCAACTCTGAACGTTATTAATACCTGTCCATCAAAGGGGTGACACTTAAAAGCATGCTTGTATGTGTCACACAATATTGGGAGTAAAGTGGTTAAACAGAACGGTTCTGAACTACTTCCTAGGTCCTGCTCTTAGAAGGGGCATGGGGAGTTTAATGGTGTTATTCAATAATAACTACATTATATCCATATTTATGTATAATGGAGATCCATTTTAAGTTTATTAAATGAAATTTGGCCTAACGCTGTCTCTCTACGTAGTGAACTGCAACCTAACTTAGCATGTAAACAAAATGCAACCTCACTGAAGAGTATACTCTGCAACAGATAGCTGAGTCTCAGCCAGTCACAGGCTGCCAGCTGATCGGCCTTATACTTGTCCATATACGACAAATACTGAGTTATAATCAAGGTATTTCTATATGGTATTTCCTTTTTCTGTCCATAAATGCTGCCTGCCCATATTGGATGAAGCTCTCTGAACTACTTGTTAGAACTGGGTAGCAGTGAGAACCAGGAGAGGTTCAGAGAGCTCCACCCAGCAATGGGAACAGGTAGTATTCATAAACTGAAAAAGGAAGTGATACAGAAACCACTTGATTGGTTGCAGCTGCCTTATTTAGGCATGCTGGTTGAGGCATATGCCTTATATGGGCATGATCTAATCAGTTGGCAGCCCTGATTGGCTGAAGCTCAACTACTGGGATTGGTTGAGAATCAGCTATTTGTTACAAGACTATAATAAAGTGAGGTTGCAGCTTGTGTACAAAACAAGTTAGGTTGTAGAATACTAGGTACAGAGGCTACTGTACATCAAGTTTAATTTAATGTAACATAGTCCTGGTGGCTGCTAGAGCTCCAGCTATTATATCTGCACTCCAGACAGCAAGATGAAAGAAACAAGAAAAATCTCATCACCTCCGTTTTTGTTGTTTTTTTTAAGAGACTTTGGAGCAATCTCACACAACATTTCTATTTACATCTCATAGGTAAGAATCTGGTCATATGGCTATACCTAGTTGCAGTGGGAAGTTGTTATTCAAGGCCACAACAAATGTGGCTTAAATTTGGGGTTCTCTTACTAAAGCAGAAGGGAAAATGGGTATTTGTTAGAAAATTAGTGATACCTACTACAGCACTAACTCCTCACCACCATCTCTGCACATTCAGAGCCATTAAATGAACTTGGACAAGTCATTTAAATCTCTCTATGCTTCAATTTCCTCAACTCATGAGGTAACACACCTGTTAATTAGCTTGATTAGCCGTTCCACAATCTGTACATATGTTCCAAAATAACATTTGTACACAACAAGCACATAGAATTTTGTCAATTTAAATAAAATAAAAATTTTAAACATTTCCTCAACTCTAAAATGTCTACCTTGTGCGTTTGTTTGAAACATAAATGAGCTGACATGTAAAGGGCCAAGAGCATGCAGGTTCTCGGTAAACAACAGCCTCCTTTCACATTGCAACAGAAACCAGAATGACTCCAATCCACCAAACTCCTTGGAGCCTACAATTGGGACCATTGTTCTCTTCCTCAGGGTCACACTGGCTGAGATATCCTGGCCCCTGGCCCAATGCTGGCTTCCTCTCCTCTTCTTTCCTGTAGCACACTCTTATGCCCATTTTGATCCACAGAAGCCTCAGCCAGGCCTGATGACTGAGCCCACAGAAATTGTGGCAACGGGGAGACTGATTATACAAGGGAGAATTAGAGGAATGAAAAAGAGTGTACACATAAAAAAGAGTTCAGGAAAAATGGAAGAAACAAG
The DNA here is from genome assembly GCF_001698545.2 of Rhinopithecus bieti. Classification (NCBI taxonomy): domain Eukaryota; kingdom Metazoa; phylum Chordata; class Mammalia; order Primates; family Cercopithecidae; genus Rhinopithecus; species Rhinopithecus bieti. The sequence continues at coordinate 2,136,942 of NW_016803658.1, read as the reverse complement.
CTTTCCACTAAGACCTCAGATGCCAAAACGACTAAATGTATTTTTTTTTAGCAAGGTGGCAAACCATTAAGGTTTCTAGCAGTTTCTCCTACCTCCTTAACAGAATATGCCTCTAGATTATCCACCTCTATTTTATGCTTCAAGTCATTTCTCTTGGAGAACCCATTGAGACAATGTGAATAACTTGGGATAACCCATCACCACTAAGGGCCAAACACTACAAAGTGTAAGTCCTCTTGATAGATATATCCCTTGCATGAGGAAGCCAGAGGGGTGCTGATCACTCACCTGCTACTGCAACCCAGGTTCTCTGGAAGCAGATGCTGAGATAGAGTTTTGAATACAATATGTTTGTGAGTGGATAAACTCCTGTAAATGAAGGAGCTGAAGCAAAATTGGGCAGAAGGGGAAGTTAAATTGCAACTCAAGCCCCACAAAACTGACAGAGCACTTTGACACAAGTGCTGTCTAACAGAATATCCTACTTCAGGGTGAAATGGCCTGGTCTTTATAGCTCCTCATCTCACACCAATATCAGTTGTGAGCTGTCTGGAATGGCATGACCTCAGCTGAGACTGACCCTAAAGGAGTTGACAGCTTCAGGCTGTGCAATAACTGCACTCCCCACAGCTGGGCAGGAAGACCTTTTCTGAAGAGGGATCAAGCAGCACATGTCTACCCTGCCTGCCATGGAAATTAATGTAAAACCATAAAAGGATTTCAGTGTTTTCCTGGCTCTGCTGTTCATGCATTGATTTTTTTTTTTTTATTATACTTTAAGTTCTAGGGTACATGTGCATAACGTGCAGGTTTGTTACATATGTATATTTGTGCCATGTTGGGGGGCTGCGCCCATCAACTCGTCAGCGCCCATCAATTCATCATTTATATCATGTATAACTCCCCAATGCAATCCTCCCCCCTCCCCCCTCCCCATGATAGGCCCCAGTGTGTGATGTTCCCCTTCCCGAGTCCAAGTGATCTCATTGTTCAGTTCCCACCTATGAGTGAGAACATGCGGTGTTTGGTTTTCTGTTCTTGTGATAGTTTGCTAAGAATGATGGTTTCCAGCTGCATCCATGTCCCTACAAAGGACGCAAACTCATCCTTTTTTATGGCTGCATAGTATTCCATGGTGTATATGTGCCACATTTTCTTAATCCAGTCTGTCACAGATGGACATTTGGGTTGATTCCAAGTCTTTGCTATTGTGAATAGTGC
>NW_016803658.1:2100870-2133122 GCF_001698545.2 Rhinopithecus bieti | reverse complement strand
TGTTCGCGTCTGCTCAGGCCTCTGCTGCTTCCCCTGTTGTTTTTTTTTAGCTGTGCCCTGCCCCCAGAGGTGGAGTCTATAGAGACAGGCAGGTTTCCTTGAGCTGCTGTGAGCTCCACCCAGTTCGAGCTTCCCAGCAGCTTTGTTTACCTACTTAAGCCTCAGCAATGGCAGGCGCCCCTCCCCCAGCCTCACTGCTGCCTTGCGGTTAGATCGCCGCAGACTGCTGTGTTAGCAATGAGGGAGGCTCCGTGGGCTTGGGACCCTCCTGGCCAGGTGAGGGATATATTCTTCTGGTGTGCCCGTTTGCTTAAAGCGCAGTATTGGGGTGGGAGTTACCCAATTTTCCAGGTGTTGTGTGTCTCAGTTCCCCTGGCTAGGAAAAGGGATTCCCTTCCCCCTTGCGCTTCCCAGGTGAGGCGCTGCCTCGCCCTGCTTCATCTCTCGCTGGTCAGGCTATAGCAGCTGACCAGCACCGATTGTCCGGCACTCCCTATTGAGGTGACCCCAGTACCTCAGTTGAAAATGCAGAAATCACCGGTCTTCTGTGTCGCTCGCGCTGGGAGTTGGAGACTGGAGTTGTTCCTATTCGGCCATCTTGCTCCGCCCCCCTGATTTCTTATCACAAATGGAGTTGACACAAAAATCACTGTATTTCACTCCTCAACTCACACATCACAGAACGGCTACTTAATTGATAGCAGACTTGAAATGCTGTATAAACAACTCAATTAAGATCAGGAAGATTAGAAAATCAAGCTTACTCCATCAGCCCTCTTGGTGTAAAGTTCAATGTATATAAATAAGGATTTTGTAATTTAAAAAAATATTTGAATGTACTTCATAATCAATAGCGAGAACCCGTAAAGATAAGGACTGTGGAGGAAAATGATGCTTTAGCAGATTTCCAATATTTTCTAAATCTTGCTTTTCCAAGAAGCAAACTGTTTTAGTTCTTATTTTCCATTTTTCAATTCTCCTGAAATGCAATGGATGCTTTCATTTTCTACTTAAAATGTTCAGTGGTAAGCTGAATTTCCCCAATTCTCAGGGTAATCTCACAGTCACCATGTGTGTCCTTCCATAGGGATTCCATCTAAGAAATGCTAGGCACCCTTCTATATTTCACAAAATTACCAAATTCCCAAAGAAGCACACCAAAAGGGTTTGCTGCATGGGAATCACAATCATCCCTGACTTCACAAATAAAACCTAATGTGTTATATTTTTAAGAGCAACTCCACTAATGAACAAGATCACTTGTCATAAATGATTTTGAATTTGGTGGAGAGGTGTTTAAGAAACTAGAACAGAAATATCAGATCACCAAAACACTACAGGTTTCACAAGGCCATAGTTCAGTTAACTGCCACTTCCATTTTAGCCTACCTATGGAGCTGTTCTTATAATAACTATTAAAATATTTCTCAAAGCAGAAAATTTTACTAGGGAATATACCAGAAAATATACCAGAAAGAGGAGAATAAGAAAGGACTAAGGAATGAGTACAAGAGCATTCAACTGTATGGAGCTAAGTGTTTAATGAAGAAAGGATCAGAGGTGAGAAAGAGTTGTTGAAAGGACACCAAGTATAGAGGCATGACTCTACATCAAGGGTCATCAAACCACAGCCCATTAGCCAAATCCAACTCATCACCTGTTTTGGTAAATAAAGTTTTATTGGAGCACCCAGCTATGTTTACATATTGTTTATGACTTCTTTCATGCTACAACAGATAGCAGAATTGAGCAGTTGCAACAGAGCCTGTATGGTCCACAAAGCTAAAAATGTTTGCTGATCTCCAAAACATTTGCTGAAACATTTGTTGATCTCTACTCTAGATAGTTACAGAAGCTGAGTCATAGAGGGCACCAGGCTAGTAGCTGTGATATAGATTTAAATGAAGAAGTAAGCTACTTTGGGAAAAGACAGAGCTAAGGCAGGGTTTCAGGACAACCAGTGATCTCTTCTAACTCCTATGTGCAAACCCGGCCATGCTGTTTGGATAATTAGGTGGCTGAACAGCATAGGCCAGAGGAGGGCCAAGGCTCAGCTGACTGTTGGGAGGTCACTCCTCTCTTTTGATGAGGTTACAGGATGGCTCATTTGCCTACCTTATGGAAAGAGCTTCAAAGAAAAGCACAGTGCACCGGCTTGTTGTCATTGGATGTGAATACTGTTGACTATAATATAGATGTGACACATACTCCGAATAATGATCCTCCCTGGTAGTGCCTGGACATGTTTTTGGTTGCTTTTCCTCCCCTACTTTCCCCTTACATGGTGATCGTAGTAGCCTTATCTAAGTTTCTCTCCTTGAACCTCCTCTATTCAAACTCTCACTCTCCTGGAGGCATTTGCATGGACATTCTTAGCTTCAAGTAACTTCTATAAACTGCTGAGTCCCAACTCTGCATCTCCTGAACCTAAGATCCACATACCCACTGCCTTTGGAACACGTCTACTCCTCAAATGCAATGCATATGAAAACTCATCTCCTCTTTGCCTCTAAATAAACGAATTTAGACTGCCTTAATTAAAATCCTAACTCCACCTCTACTAAGCTATGTAACCTTGGGCAAGTTATTTAAACTCTCTAAGCCTTGGTTTCCTCCTGTGTAAAGAGGGGATAACAATAGTGCTTACTATAGAGTGTGGTTATGAGAATTGAATAAGATCATGTATGAAAAGGACTTAAAACAGAGCCTGACAGGAATAACTCAATAACTATTAGGAGTAGTGAAATTATCACTAGAATGTTTTATTTTTATTTCCAGCATTAGTAAACAGTGCCTCCATTAAATGTTACTTTTTGCCTTGCCCCTTCCTTGAAATTCTGACCTCTCTATGCTCACATAGAACCAAATAGATCAGGGATGTACTGCATTGTTTTGTAATTGCTTATTTACATGTTGTCTCTCCTGTGGATCCACAAGCTGTGGCTAATTTAACTCAATACTGGAAAGGTATTATAGAATGAATAGGAAGAGTGGACAGATGGAGAGACAAGTAAGAGGATACTAGATGAGACCTACAGGAGGACTTTTTAAACTAAGTCGGTGGGAGTGAGGATGAGAGAAAAGGATTTCAGAAAAGTTTAGAAGAAAGAATCAACAGAACTTTTCAACGTTTGGATGTCAGTGATGAGAGAAAGTCTTTCATTTTACTTCCAGCCAGCCACAAGTTCATCCACTCTTAAAAGTTTTTCAACTCTTGCAAGAGAATATTTGCAACAGAGCAAAGGGTGCTGTTTTGAGCTAGGACTGGTAATAAGAGCAAGAATCAGATGCTACTTCAGATTTCCTCTCTGCCCAGCTTGCATGCATTGGTCCTCACCTAGTTTCTTTGGCATTTTTCTTCTTCATCAAGTAGTGTGGCACAATGGATATGCACATAGACTTTGAGGTTAGGCAAACCTAAATTTATGTTCCAGTTCCTCCTTGGTAACTGTGGACCACAGGCAAGTTACTTAACCCTCCAAATCCCAGTTTCCTCATCTTTAAAATGAGAGTGATGATTATGTCTACTTTATTGGTTTGTGTGGAAATTAAATAGATAAAGCATGTAATGCTTTCAACACAGTGCCTGGAAAATAGTAAATGTCCTATATTAGGGGCTTTTATTTTATAAAAGCAAACATAATGAAAGTAATGAATCTTTAGCTTTGAGACCTACAATTGTAAGATGCTCATATGACATAACTACAACTTTTATATCATACATCATGAAATATAATCAGACGTCTAGTCTGGAATTTTGTAAGAAATTAGGCATTAAATATCATATTAAGTCAAAAGACAAAATCTCACCCTATAGAAACTGGTAACAGTTATCGTTTAAGATTGGGCAAGAAAAAAGAAGTCAATCAATTGGACTAATTTAACCTCACTAATTTATTTTAATAATAATAAGAATCTGTACTTTTGTTAAGAATAAATGGTAAATAACCAATCTAAACTCATATCATTACTCACACAAATTCCTTTACCTGTCAGTTATGAATTACTCATAAACCCTTTTGGATTTCAAGATTCAAAGCAAAGACACCTAATACATTTAGTAATCTCATTCGGCTAGAAAATGGAAAGTAATTGTTTTTTGTTTTGTTTTGCTTTGTTTTGTTACCAACCCAGGCCTATAGAGGAAAGTAATTTTTATAAGTAGCATATTTTATTACTACAGCTAATTTAGAAATGATTGGTTTACAGTATTTAGTATTTATTTTTGTTTGAGCAAACTATAAAATCCAGATGGCCTTTCAAGTTCCTGATTGAAAAGCTTTTCTTATTTACAAAAGTGACTAATTTGACACTGACAGTAGTTGGTTCTTAATTTTCTTTTCAATCACATCATTGCCAGTATAACGCCAAAACAGAGAAGGGTGACTTCTGAAATAAAAGCAACTAAACCCTAAGATGGAGTTTTCCCTAACTCTGCTCATCCTTCAGCTCAACCACTGCTACTTCCAGGTTTCAGACATTCATAAAATTTCAATTTAACAGAATTTAAAAAGACAGACAAGTTCTATAAGCAAAATTAAGGAGGTCTGTAGCTAAAATGTGTTATCTTCATGAAAAAGGATCTTGTGGATATTAACTTGCAAAATCAGAAGGAAGGTAGGTAAAAGGCAACCCATTCCAGTTGGGCTTTTGATCCTCTGTGTAACTTCAATCAAATCATTTCTTTCTGTACTTCTTTTTTTTTTGCCCATTTCTGAAGCAATAATTGAAGGAATAATTGCCATATCACTATATTGAAAGTGTGATTTAAGAACTAAATTCTAGGAATGCCTTTTGGTCTCATTGTCCCATTTGAAAAACGGATGAAATTATACCAGAATTTCTTCTAAGTTTGCTTTTAATTTTAAAGTACTATGAGGCTAATAGATCATAAGTTATTTCCATGAAACCTAAAACCATTTTATTCAGAAGACCCCCTGGCCAAGTACAACCATGTTATCCACATGGAATAAACACTTAACCATTGATACAGAGTATATATATGGATATTTTTAGGGCCCTAAAGAAACAGAACATGTGACTGGAAAATTTTGCAGGCAAGTCAGAAAATGGAAAGGGCAGGACTACAGAGACCTGTCTAGGGAGAAGAAAGTCATGTAGAGAGAAAGCTGGAGGGTCAAGGTCAAGAGTGCTTTCTTCATGGTAGAAGCTCAACAGGAATGGTAAACTTTCTTGGAAGGTAGGATTAGAGGTCACAAGTCTGAGCAGAGGGGAGACTCCAAAAAAGCAATTTGTAGGACATTAAAGACCCTCATGATATCAAGTTTTGTGAGTATCCTCTTAAAAATAAACCTTGAAATCAAAAACAAGAACTATCACCATGTGAATAAACATATAAAGCTTATAGTTGCTGTTAAAAGTAATCTTATAGTCAGGACTTTTCTTGGCAAAATTACAGTGCAGAAAAAAAAAAAAAAAAAACCATGGCTTTCTCATCTCCCCCATCACACTTATTCTCCTGTCCACTTCTCATTCTTCCCTTGATTCTTCCCTAATAATCCCCATTTCTCAGCTCTCAGGTCCTCAAACAGCTCATTGTACAATCCCTCTCAGTCATGGACTTAACTAGGAAACATTGCAATTTGCTTTAGAACACCTGTTAGAAGCATGAAGCAGTAGGATGAGCGTGGGCTTCGAAGTCAGGCAACATAGGTGTGAATCCTGGGACTCTGGGCACATAGGGAAATTATGTATTTGGCCAAGTCATAGCATCTAAACATGCTGTGAAGTTCAAAGGAGATAATCTACTTAAAATTCCTACCACAGTTGTTTCAGAGGCAATTCTTAGGCACCAAGAGTGTCTTGATAACCTAGATAGGCCTTCCTATTCTCATGTAGAATACAGAGAGATTATAGGAGAAAACCTGTTACTCTTCTTTGAAGAAAATGGTAAGTGAAATTGAAGCTCACAAAACAGCCTGATTGTAGGGTATCAAGAATAAGATTTGATGACACTGGTGATTTTGTAATGCCTTCCTTGCTGTGAGAGTATGATGATTCATAAAAGAAAAATAATACTTGTGGAAAGGAGAAGACAGAAAAGGTGAATCATGACCCAAAGAAAACTTCATTTATACCATATCCTCATTTATATTCATGAATTCATTCTTCTAAAAGTTTAAGTTAGTCATAGTATAGGGTCATTCTGTAAGTCTCCAGTGAAATAAGAGTTGGTGTAATTATCCACGAAATTCAGGCATATTTTTAAAACCCATAAGTTTTGCCTAAATTACTCAGATAAGCACTCTGACTGCTCAGCTCTTTCTGCGGGGGAAGTGCATTAACTCCCACTCCAGAGTAGAAGCTGGCATTATCCCCGGAACTTCTTTAAGTGTTTCTGAACATCTGATTACTTACAGCCCATGACTCACAAATTATATAAATCTTTTGAGAATTGAGAGTTAATGCTTTCTTTTCATTCCCATTATATTGAAAAGTAATAGCACCACCTCTGAAAGAAATTAGAGTCCAACAGCTAATATTTACTATGGACAATCTTACTCAAAGTAATCCTCAGTAAATGTCAATTGTATGCACAGTCTACTAATCAGAAACAACAGGAGGCTTGAGAGGGAATTATGACCCCAACAAAGACTTCAATCTATATGCCTTTCCTAGAGGAAGAGACTCGATTTCTCTAAAACTAGAACATGGCTTTCCTGACTTTCAGACAGGAGTCTTACCATTGTTCCATATTTATCCTAGCCAAGCAGGGTGCAGTGGAAATATTTTGACATTCTGGTTAGATCTGCCACTTCACAGTAATGTGACTATGGAAAAAATGCTGAACCCCTTTGATTCCTTAATTTCCTCATCTATGAAATGTGAATAATATATCTTACTCCTATAATGGATATAAAGCTTAAATGTACACATATAAAATTTTTCTAAGGTTATATTGATTGCATCAAACAACCACAATATCTCAAAACTTTCCAAGAACAAATAATTCTTGTGCTCCTGCACTCCGCTGGGGCTCCATGTGTTTTATTATTCTAAAACCAGGCTGAAGTAATAGCCAGTGCTTAGCTGAGGAATTAGAGTAAGAGAGCAAATGGACACAAACGAAGCCTCTTAATGCCTCAGCTCACTGGCATGCTTTCCTTCCTGCCCATTTTCCAATCATCAAAGCAAGTTTTATGGCCAACCCCAAAGTCAATAGGGAAGAATATGTCACTTCTCAGGATAAACAAATCATTTAAACAAATAGCCAGAACACATAAAACATAAACATAATCAGTGCTTCCTCAATGTTGATTACAACCCTACTACCTCTCCACGCCTTAATCCACAGGTTTGCAGATTATAGCTGTTCACTAATTAATTGTTGATTCATTAAACCGTTCACTAATAATTATCATCATTCAAATAGTGGAAAGAGTAACACAGGTTTCAGTCTGCAAATATAAGCAGTTTGGACACTTGAATCACACATTTTTATCACATAAATTTTAAACTGTATTTTTTTTTAAACTTTCATTTTAAGCATTTTGTCTTTAGGTACAGTAAGCTGTCCAGTGTAGACTCTTAATATATAAGAATTGAAAAGTTTGAAAGTGTTCAGGTCTTCAACAATGGTGTCTTAATTATATTAAGATGTACTTTAATAAAGTTACGGTCTTAAATAATAATTGTCATCAGTTGAAAAGGTGCAGTAAAATTATATAGTACCGTATCAACCTACATGCATAGATAATATAGACTGAAATAACTTTAGGGATAGTTTTGTAGTGGTCACAATCATAAAAATCTCAAAAAGCAGAAAAGGGAAATGACAAATCATAATAATATATTTATTATCACCCAATATTAATTTTTATCATTAGTATCTTGTGTCAGAACTCCAAGGACTACCAGGAAAAATGAAGAAACTATGATTAGGAAATGGGCGTTCCCACTTTCATCCAAAATTGCCATTTGAATGAAGGTGACTTTGTATAAATTATATTCATCTTTTTTCAGGATCCTTGACTGTATATCAAAATGAAATATTAAGTTGTGTATTCACAGAATCCCTAGTTAAGAAGGATATTCTCTTGGGTTGAATTTGGTGATGAATTTTGAGCTACTGTCTCTCTCTGTGTGAGAGTCTACATCGTATAGGAGAGCTTCATTTATCAAATGTCTCAGTATTGAAGTGACCCCAAAACAATAAAAGGTGGACATGTGATACCTAAAAACATCTGTTTGGAATGCATTTATTTACATGCCATTCATCAAAAAGGATTAGTTACTCTCTAGATTAATGCTATGCCTTCATTACTGCCCTGTATGGATAAGACTTTCACAATAATTCCCCATTTTCATCTATCTTTTGGGTTAAATTGATTTTAGTCTGCAAAAGCAGAAACAATTTCACAAAGGAATCAGGTTCATTCTGAGCACTGTTCTGTAAAGCCACACCCTCAGATCCCAGGGCTCTATGCATTCACTCTCCTTCGATACCAGAAGTTCATTGATAAGTTTGAGAAACACTGCATGGGAGAATACTTAGGATGTTTTACAGAATTTATTTAAGGGAACAGAATATTTAGGGAAATTTGCAGGCAAGACTTAAACGCAAGAAAACAGGCAGCTGGAATATTTGTATTATTTTAGGAAAACCAATGTAAATCCCTTTTCCAGCCCTCCAAAATCACTCTCACCTAGTTGTTGAAGCTTAAAATTGCTTCCACACAAGACAGCAATGCCTTTCAACCCATAGTTAGTGACATGGGTAACTAACCAATACTGTGCTTAAAGTGTACATACACTTGAGAGTGACAGTAAGTTATATTCTCAACAAAGATACAAGTAGTTGAAACCAAATCTTTTCCTGTAAACAAGTTTTAATTGAGGAAAAAAGCAAGATATTCTGTGCACATTAAGTGGAAAAAAACAGAAAGCGAATCCATGCATTGGGAAAAGAATTCTAGAAAGAGCAAGTAAGAGTGTCAAAACAAGCTTTACCCAATTAGGAATTTTCCGAGAGTTACAATGAGTGGCTGATTTCTATTTCCTGATCCAGCCTCGCTATCTTTCCCTTCTGCACCTTCAACTTGCTGCCTTGCAAGGACACTAAAGTATTTCTGCTGACCATATAGATGGTGGTATCACCAGTTGCAATCCAACCAAATTTAACGCCCTTTTGCCAGAAAGAAGTTTTAAGTTGTGAGGATGAGTTTTGCTAACGTCTAGTAACTAATAAAAGAGGTTTCTCATTGTATAAACTAGTTTAAAATGGGTAAAAAAAGAATTGAAATGTCATAAAACAATAGCATATATGGAGTTGTTCTGAAAAAGGAAAGGTATAGGAAAGACATGACAAAAACCTAATGCAAAAGGACTGAAGTAAGTTCACCAATGATAGTGAGGCATGTTTGGTTTCAATACAAGAAAGAATTTGCAAGGCTGCGCACTATGGCTCACATCTGTAATCCCAGTATTTTGGGAAGCTGAGGTGGGAGAATCCCTTGAGCCCAGGAATTCAAGACTAGCCTGGGCAACATAGCAAGACCCTGTATCTTAAAAACAAACAAAAAAAAGTTCCTAAAACCTGGAGCTATAAAAAATGAAGGGGGCTGCCCTCTAAGCTGATGAACTCCCTGGCACTCAAATTTTCAGGTAAGGCTAATGTAGAGAGGGTGCCTGATTGGGAGATGGAGAAGGAACTAAAACTAAATTCAATGCTAAGCGTCTCTAATTTTCTATAGACAACATCTCTCCTGGGCCATAAAGAAAGAGAGCTTTTGAGACATTAATATAACCCAGAAAATAATGAATATTAGAGAACGACCATAAAAATGAAAATATTTAATGTTACCAATAAACCTGGAGGCTGGAAGAGACATAAACAAAGATGAAACACAACCGATGGTGGCAGGGAAAAGCAAGTAAGCAGAATATATTGGAATATGGTAACCAGGTAGGATTAAGGAAAAGCTTGGATAGGGAAATGGATGCTACTGGACCATGGCTGAGGGTACCGGGAATAAAGGCACAAGGGATTTGGGAATCAGGAGAGTGAGAAATCATCCTGAAATGGAGTTTCATGGAGGGACAGTTTAATACATGTTTTATGGGCAAAGGGGGACAAAAAGACTTCTATGGTAAAATCTGTTTAGAAACACTGAGTAAACACCATGGAACAGGTTCCCTAACACCACTGTACAGCCTTAGTTCACCATAATTGTTAGTCTCCTAGAGAGGGGGACAATATGCAGTGGCCCCATTAAATCAGTCTTTTACAGAAACTTTTGGGAACTAGTATTCTGAAGGATACACAATGAAAAAGAAATACCGTACTTAGATGTCTAGAACTGGTATCGGATGATTATTGAATGTTTGGACTTATGGTAAGGGGTTGCACTTAAAGCCTAGTCATAAGTAATCCAGCTAATTCTAATTCAAAGACTAGAAACAAAAGAGTCTCAAGCCAATTTAGGAAGAAAGGAGAGTAAAGCTAATCTCAAAAGCATTCCTCATGTATTAAGCCCTATCTCAGCGTGCGACCCAGTGGATAAAGTGTTCTGCCCTATAACAAGAGCCTTACACTGCACTAGATTCTTTATTCTAAACTGCTGGCCAGGAAAAGAAGGTTTGCAAAGCTCATTTCAGAAATAAGATAAGAAACAAGAGTTAGAAATACTTCAGAGGATCCAGTTTCATTGTTTAAATAAAATAGTCATCAGAACTACCATGTACGAGGTACTAAACAATTTAATCCTCACCACAATTTCTACTTAAAAGGAAAGAAATCTGGATCTCAGACAGAGGGACTAACACATCCAAGATCTCTTTGCTAGTGAGTGGTAGAGCCAGGATTCAAATAGGCCTGGCTAATTACAAAGCTGCACTCTTAACAACTTGTGAATGGTACTGCTATTCAGTGATGCAGGAAACACTGGAGAACCAGCAATTTGGAGTGGGAGACAAGAGAAAAATGGGTTTACCTACAGACTCATTCCATCATATATCCCATAGAACTGGATCTGCTTAAAATTCCTTTCTTCCTATTGTACTCAAAACCCCTTGCATAGGTTAAGGCCTATGTAAGTGTTCTAGTTATTGCCTATCTCATCAATCTTTTTTTTTTTTTTTTTTTTGAGACAGAGTCTGGCTCTGTTGCCCAGGCTGGAGTGCAGTGGCCGGATCTCAGCTCACTGCAAGCTCCGCCTCCCAGGTTTACACCATTCTCCTGCCTCAGCCTCTGGAGTAGCTGGGACTACAGGCACCCGCCACCTCGCCCGGCTAGTTTTTGTATTTTTAGTAGAGACGGGGTTTCACCGTGTTAGCCAGGATGGTCTTGATCTCCTGACCTCGTGATCTGCCCGTCTCGGCCTTCCAAAGTGCTGGGATTACAGGCTTGAGCTATCTCATCAATCTTATCTCTTGCCATTCTCTCTCTCACTCATAGTGCTCCAGCAACAGTAATTTTGACAGTTTCTAGATCTCACCATTCTCTTCCTTGCCTCAGAGCCTTTGTACTTGCTGTTCTCAGTGCCTGGAATAGTTTCTTTTCGATCTTTCAAATCTTATCTCTCAGGTCTCAACTTAAATATCACTTCTTCAAAGAGTTCTTCTTTGCCCACTTCATCTAAAGTAGCCAACTCTCTCTTCTTCTATCACATGCTCCCCCATCATTATTACAACAGTTTATTTCTTTGACTAAACTTACCACTAGCTGTAAATATTTTCTTTATTTACATGTTTACTTTCTTCCTGCTTCACCAAACTGTAAGTTCCATGAGGGCTGAAGGCCTCCCCTATTTGTCTAGACTAGTTTAAGGCTGGGTTTCCAGTGGCTACTCAGGAGATACCAGTTGGAGGGATGGATTTAAAATATAAGTATTATGCATTGGGATCTGAAGAACAGAAGAGCAATCTGGGCTTACTTATATATTTGGAAATAATTAGGCATAAAGGTGGTATGTGAATCTACAGATGTGAATGGGCTTGTTCACAGAAAATGCACAGAAAGATAAGAGAAATGAGCCTAAGCCAGAAGAACCCTAACATGGGAGTAACTATCATCCAAGATCATCCACAATGATTCTTACTTCTCGGTATTCAAGCTGGTGTGTGGTCTCCTCCCAAAGTGAATAAGGCTGATCTGTGTAACTAGTAAGATATTTAAATTGTGGCAGAGTTTGACTTAAATGTCTAGATCACAAAAGACATTGTGGGTTCCTTTTTCCTCTCTCTTAGATCACTCATCTTAGAGCAAGTCAAATGCCATGTCATAAAAACATTGAAGCCTTCCTATGAAGAGATCCACATGACCAGAAACTGGTGTCTCCTGACAATTGCCAGCACCAGCTTGCCTGAACATGAATGAACCAATGGAAGAAAATCCCCCAATCCTGAGACAAGCTATCAAGTGACTGGAGCTTTGGCCAGCATCTTGTTTACAATCTCATGAGAGATCCAAGTGAGAAACACCCAACTAAGCCACTACCAAATTTGTTTTAAAAACTTATCCCAAAACTTAGTGTTTCAGGAAACAATATGTTCTTAATAAAAAGTTTGTCCAGTAAAAGAATATCCCAAATTTATCTTATAAATTTACCAAAATTTCATATCACATCTCTTTCAGCATTATCTTAGAGTAAATCGTCCTTTACAATGTTGGCTTATATTCTTGGAGAAAACAATTACGTTTTTCTAAAAAAAGAGTCAACTTTAGCAAAATCAGAGACCAGGCAGCCAATATTTAACAAATAGATGGCAAAAGAGGTACAATATATTAAACAACAATCTTTTAATGCAGGGCGTTTAAGACTACAGAAACAGTTGTAGAAATAAAAAGATATACAATTCCATGAACAAAATTTTACATTTCAAATGATTAGTCTGGCTTGCTTCTCAAGAAAAAAAGAATAAGAACATCCTTTGTTGAGTATCTGTTAAGCGTCAGGCGCTGAACTATGAGCTTTACATATGTTATCTCTTTTAATAACCCTGTGAAGTAAATATTATTGGCCCCATTTTGACTTGCCCAACAGAGCTTCCTCATCTCAGCTTCTCAGTCCTTTTTTGCCTGTGTTTTTAAATTTAGGTTAGAGAATTGTCATTTGGAGAGCATTGGGTTCAGACCAGGTGAATCTTCTTTTAAACCCCTCTTAGGAATGAAATACTCTCTTCAAAGGGAAAAACATTAGATAATGAAGCAAGGAGTCCTTTGAGGGGACAGTAAAATTTAGATTTTCAAGTGGAGCAGCTAAAGTTTTAAAGTATACACATTTAGAATATATAAGGAACAAATAATATTGTGTTTGAGCTGGAAGGACCTGAGAGAACATTTATCCACACCCTCTTATTTTACACAGAAAAAGAAATGGGATACTTTAGCTCAGCATAATCTGTCGAGACTACATGGTGGGTTAGTAGCCCAAGCAGAACTAGAAACAGCAAAGCTGGCCCCGTTAGAGCTACAACTGTGCTTGGCATTTAGTAGATGCTCAGTAAATTAGATTAGGCTATGATGCATCATCCGAAAACAAGCACAGACCCACCAATATTGACTAAGAACTCCAAGCCTCTCCCTGGAAACCTGTTGTGTTCACTTTCTTTCTTTCCAAGCCATTAGCATCAAGAGTTAAACTGCAGAATAGCACCTAGCTTTGGCTACACAGAAGAGAAGAGAAGAGAGCTGGGAACATTGCCATTTCCTTAGAGTATGCTCCAGTTGTCTATTTTTGCATTAAAAATCACCTCAGGGCCGGGCGCAGTGGCTCACACCTGTAATCCCAACACTTTGGGAGGCTGAGGTGGGCAGATCATTTGAGGTCAGGAATTCGGGACCAGCCTGACCAACATGGTGAAACCCCATCTCTACTGAAATACAAAAATTAGCCAGGCGTGGTGGCAGGTGCCTATAATCCCAGCTACTTGGGACGCTGAGGCAAGAGAATCACTTGAACCCAGGAGGCGGAGGTTGCAGTGGGCCAAGTTCACACCACTGCACTCCAGCCTGGGCAACAGAGTGAGACTGTGTCTCCAAAAAAAAAAAAAAATCACCTCAAAAACTTAGTGGCTTAAAAAACAGTAATCATTTATTTTGCTTACAAATCTAAAATTTGGGCAGGGATCAACAGGAATCATTAACCTGTGCTCCACACAATGTCATCAAGGGCAGCTCAACTGAGGGAGGGCTAGAGGACCTGCTTTCAAGATGACTCACTCATGGCTGGCAAGTGGGAGCTGGCTATCAACTAGAAGTTCAGCTAGAGCTATGTGCAGGTCACCATGAGGGGTTTTGCACTGGCTGCTTAGGTTTCCTTGTGGCATGATAGCTGGGTTCCAAGAGCAATTATCCTAAGAGATAGGAAATAGAAGCTGCTAGCTTCTTAAAGCCCAAGCCAGAAATGGGCCCAGTGGGACTTTCATTGTGTTCTATTAGTCAAACAGTCACAAGGCCCTAATTCAAGGAAAAGGGACAAAGATCCTTAATGAAGGAGTATCAGAGAATCGATTGGTCATGTTTTAAAGCCATTACAAGGGTATTTTTTAACTGCAAATGATTCCATTTTGCTGATTATGGTTAAGAAATGAACATTATTAGAGATAAGTCATAGATATCAAAATTATAATCTATTCAGAGATATTAATCCCTTCATCATATACTAATCAGCTTAGATAGATGACAGTCCTACAATTAATGCTCAGTCTTTGCCTCCATTTACTCTTCCACATTAAGGGGATAATAATAAGCTCTCTTATGGGGAACGAGAAGGCTTATTTATAACAATAAAAGCAGAATGTACTTATAATTACCTTAATAAATACTTATTAATAGTGAGTTATCTGTAAAATGTCATACACAAGTGAAAGGTATAATTATTATATGCTTAAATAATTTTGCAACATGGAGCCCTTGCAGTTTACTTGGACAACTATCTGTGCCTGAATTGCAGAGGCTTCCAATTAATTTTACTGAACACAGTTAAATATTAATCCAATTTTTAAAGGATAATTATTATACAATCCTCTTAAGTATTCAATTGACAAGGAAAAAGATTTGTGGCTTTTAACGTTTACAAAAGGAGCAATATCTGACGAATACCACAGAATTTCAGATCTTCTTTGCAAATAAGTCACATTTTACAATATATTTCTAGGTCAATATGCAACATATTCATTCAGATTTCCCCGCAACAGTCCTAGGAATTGAATTATATCCAACAGCAGACCCTTTCTAACAATATTTAGAAATAGGAGAATTGAGTTGCTTTTCTCGCTATAACAAACGAAATTTTCAAGTTTAACTAAGGTGATGTGAGTGAAGATCTTAAAACTAGTTCTGCTTGTAAGGAGGAGACAGCACCTTATTTAGTTTACAAGCACAGTAACCAATTGGGATTTTCCCACAGGGGTCCTAGGATTTAGGTAAAACGACTTTCTGTTAGGCAATTTAGACCACAGAAAGTAATAACTTCCTCAACTCAGCCACTTATGGAAAGATTGGTTAAATAAGATGAGATTTGTCCTAGCTAAAAATGGGACCTGCAGCTGGGAGGTTGGTTTCTCAGGGACCAGAAGAGAGGGAGCTTTATTACCCAGTTAAGCTTTCTTATTTCAAGAAAACAAAATGAGTATAAAACATGAGTCATACTCAGGCAGCCAGTGGGCCTTATTTATGCATGTGTATTTTATGCACATACAGTGATTTAAAAAGCAATGTCAGTTTCATTGTCATCCACTTCACTTATTTCTGTATGTTACACATACTTCCTACAGAATTTTAAGTTTCTTATCTAGAGAATTACTGGATTATTATAAATTTCTTTTTAAGGACTTCTCAGAGTACATTTGGGGTCAAGCTTTTCTAAGCCAACTAAAAGATGACACCATCTACCCTAAATCAGACTTTGTGTGAAAGAAAATCCAAGTGGATAATGAATACAGTCACCAGAAGTATGGCTTCTACCATCCCATAAGACTATAGCCTCTACACTGGACTTTTCCCTGACCCACTAACACCTTCTGTCAAGTTTCTTGCTATCCTTTACTCACTAACACTTAGGAGATGGTGAAATGCTGAGAAGGATTCTTAAGAAATGAAATGCAGGAAGTTAAAACCCAGAGGTGAATATAGACTACAAATTATAAATACACGTGCAAACAAGTTTACAAGTTAGAGCAATAAGAAAGATGGGAGAGGGGTGGGCATTCTGAACACAAAGAGGGGATAACCACTTTAATCTAAATATACTCCAAGGCCAAGCCTGAATGATCTTAGTTACCCAGAAAGTTTCAACAAAACTGGCCTAGGCTTCTAACGGCCAGGGCTTTGACTGTGACAACCTGCTCAGTACAAATGACCAAACTGGAAAGCCATGATCATGGTTTGTTATATAAAACATTTCCCTTCATTTGCTAATGTCAAAACATTCTGTCACTTGTTAAATTACAAATTATGAGCCAATTTTTGAGCATGCCCTCACCAAGGTTTAGAGAATTAGAGTAGTTGTGAAGAAATTAAAAAACATGCATTGACTATAGATTTTGCCAAAATCCATAAAACTGAAGGGTTTTCTTTTTAATAGCTTCCCTAGCAAACCACATACTGTGCTCACTGAAGCAAAAAGTAAAAAGAAATGACTGAGCAATATTAAAAGGTGGAAAGCCAGATCCTTTTCTCTATAGTGTTTTAATGTGAAAATAAAAGGTACCGGGTAACCCTTGGCTCCTCCAGCCGGGACACCAGCACCATGTCCTTCCTCCTGCTGCCAGAACAAAGAGTCACCGGAGAGCCCATGCCCTCCCCATAGGAAGAAAAAATTTTAAGGTAAAACTTCCAGCCAGATTTTCCAATCTCACATTTTCAAACAAAGCAGTCTGCTTGTCTGCAAGAAAGTTTAGTGAAGCAGATTTTGTTTCAGATTTGGACTACAGATAATACTGCTTCCATCCATTCAGGTTGCATGGAGCCGGTTGTTCTTTTCAACAAGATATTGTTTTGTTTACAGTCCAATATATTCAAATATTTAAAAGTCTAGACTAGACTTTGAAATAAAGAATGATGCTGCAAAATATCCTGAATTCCCTGGAATTCTTGGACTCACACTAAGATGTCCAAATGCACCCCTCACTGGGCATATGGTAAAGGGTATAGAGTCAACACTATAGTAGGGCCTTACAAACAATAACTTGAAAATCACTCAATATCTGTATGAAGCATAACTGGTATCAATAGAAAATACAATATTTTCTTACATTTCAGGTTCAAAATTCTCCTGGTGGAAATACTATTTCCCTTACTCCCCTATAGCTGCCTTCCCCTCTACCACCATCACTAACAGGTAAAAAAGAGGACCTATGGCCACCTGCAGCCTGTAAATTTTATATATTATCTATTTAGTGGATTTATCCAGTTTGTTAACAACAGATATACTTAAATACATTCCAATATGCCTCACATTAACATATCCCTTTTTTTCTTCTCTACACTTTATTTCTATACAAAACAAAATGTTTCCCCCCAAGCACAGTTGAAAACCATCACCCATCATGTGTTATACAGGTGCCTGTGCATTCTCTCTCTTTCAGGTATCTGTATACAAAGACTTTTCTAATCACAACACAAGTTATTTTAAACTGTCTTTTCCTCAGGCAAAGAGAATGATTCCTTAGCAATGGAATACACATAACATCTACAAACAGTGGGAAGATGTAACTTAAAATGAAAAGTATCTTTTCTCAATGCTCAAATAGCACTGGTGGAATTTTCAGAGTTCAAGAACTGGAGTTGCCAATGAATAATAGAGAGGAGTCCAAGGGTATGTACAAGAAAAGTAAGATAAGATGGACAGTTTTATTCCTGTCAACCTTAGATACAGTTCCATGCAGCTCTTAGAAGTGTCTGCCTGGGTCAGATGGTCAGGGTGCTCTAAAATCCTCACAGGTTTTCCTTTTCTTTTCTTCTTTTCATCAATATGAGAATATTTCTCCTTTCACATACTATTAAAGGATCTTCTGCTATTGAACTATTTCTTACAGCATGTTCTTTCTTTGTTCAACTGGATTCCTTTTAATATGTGAAAAAGTGATAGTCTCACTTTATTTATATAATAAAGACAGACTATAGAATCAGATTTCCTGTACTGGAGTCTCAGTTCCAACATTTGTTAGTTGTATGACTTTGGGCAAGTCACTCAAATTCTTTGTGCCTCAGTTTCCTCATAATGGAAATAATAAAAGAACTTCAGAGGGTTGCTGAAAAGATTCCATTTTAAAAGGTAGGCAAATCATTTAATAAGGTATATTGTACTTAGTAAATGTTCCATAGATACTGACAAATAACTAAAAATCTTTTTTTTTTTTTTTTTTTGAGACACAGTCTCACTCTGTTGCCAGGCTGGAGTGCAGTGGCATGATTTTGGCTCACTGCAACCTCCGCCTCCCGGGTTGAAGTGATTCTCCTGCCTCAGCCTCCCGAGTAGCTGGGACTTCAGGTGTGCGCCACCACGTCCAGCTAATTTTTGTATTTTTAGTAAAGACGTGGTTTCACCATGTTGGCTAGGATGGTTTCCATCTCTTTTGTGATGTGCCTGCCTCAGGCTCCCAAAGTACTGGGATTTTGGTGCCCAGCCAAAAATCATTTTATAAAACTGAGTGGGTTTTTTTTTTTTTTTTGCTGATGCTGTTTTCTTAATTACAGTGCTTACATATCCTTTCTAATCATATATCTTTTAGACTTCAGTCTAGTTTTCGTTACTACTTAACCTAATTTAGTTCACCTGCATCACTTTAGTATTCAATTACTTAAAATTATAACACTTACCTGTGGTTTCATCTCAGAACTGTAGCTCTCATCTTTGCAACAAGAAAAAAGCTGGACCAACAGCACACTAACGGCTTTTTGTGAACCCATCAGAAAGCTAAAGTCGAAGGATAATAGTCTTCCTGAAATCTGGAGAGATGTGGGGTACCTATGTAAAAATTAGAGGGGTGTGGTGGACCCAGGAATCATAAAATCAGCCAGTCCTTTTGCTGAAATACTTTCCTAGTAGTGCCATGGGTGATTTGAAAATAGTCTTAGTCCTTTTCTTCATTCCCTTGCACAGGCTGTCTCCTCTTCTCCGTGACTCTGAAGGAAGAAAGGAAAGGAGAGAAACATTAAGGAAGTCCTGCGCTAGACAAAGCGAAACTGCTAAGTAAGCACTGAAAATAAAATTTGATCCCTCCAAATCAGACCTAATACTTAAACTTAGGCATCGTTAATCTAAAATTTTAAATTACTTTCATGGCAAAACAACCAATAGAACCAAAGGCAGATATGCAAAAGTAATCAAAAAGCATTTACCCCTACCTACTTTATCCAACCCCCCTGGGATAAGAATCCTCATGTGACACCACAATAATCCAAACTGCTACCCCATCTACACTTTTTTCTCAAAATATACCTCTCTATCCTTCATCTTCCCAATTGTAACTACCAAAATTTCCCTTTCCCTGGTGGCTGCCAATCTCAATAAGGGAAATAATTATTGTCTATTGTTAAAGTGTATTTTGGGTGATGAAATAATCTGTGTAACAAAACCCCATGACACACATTTACCTATGTAACAAACCTGCACATCCTGCACACGCACCTATGAACTTATGAAGTTTTTAAAAAAGGGAAAAAAATTCAAATGTATTCTTAGTTATAAATTACACACAGAATTAAGGCTCCCCAATTAGGAGGACATCCAGTTCTCTCTGACCACTTCATCAAAGAAGTGTTCTGCTTCCAAGATTTTCTGTCAACAACCACATTCATAGATCAAGCTATGTTTACCATGGTGGAGCAAATCACTACTATTCCTGCACCATCACCACCAAAATGTTTTTATTTGTTTTGTATTTGAAAACACAAAAAAGTAAAATTACCCATAATGCCTTGGTTCTATAATTAAGAAATAAAAGCCTCCCCCCATCTAATCCAATACTTAGACTTAATCATTGTTAAGACTTCAGAGTATAGCCTTCCCAACTTTTCCTATATTTGTACAACTATGTCTATATTTATATATCTATATGTAGAAATATATAAAATATAAATATTTGGACCTTTACAATAATATATTTACACTTACATTTATTTATTGCACTTATTTTCATATTGATCTGAAACCTTATTTTTTACTTAATATATCATGTATATATTATCTTGTTCTTATTTACAAACCTATTCTCAAAAGAGCACTTACAATTGTGTATGGAACATAGTAAGCACTCAATAAATCTTAGTTATTATTTTCATTATTATTTCCTTTTTCTAATATATGCATACTGTTCCACTTTATGGATACACTTTTCCCTTACTGAGAGGTATTTAACTTGCTTCTAATTCTTTGCTTTTATAAACAGTGCTGCAATGAGTTTCCCTCTTCTTTCTAGGTAATAGATTTCAAAAACTTGGGTGGCTAGGTCAAAATATATAAACATTTAAAATTTCAAAATGTATGCCAAGGCATTACCCACAAAGGCTTATACCATTCTACACTTTACTAACAGTGTCCAGGAATGCCCATTTCCCCCATCGTCATCAGCACTGAGAGTTAGCGTCTTTCCTTAGTTCGTTGGCTGTGTGTGTACATGCACATGTGTGTGAGCCTGCACATGAATGACCTGTTCATACCTTTACTAATTTTCCTAATGGACTGTAGTTCCTCTTACTATTTCATGAAATCTCTCTGCATACTAGTTATATAACTCTTTGTCTACCCTGTGTAATACAAATATTCTTCTCAGAATATCATTTGGTTTGAATATTTGAGGGTAGTTTTTCCCATGCACATATTTTAAATATATGCATACTCAAATGTTTTTTTCACTGTGGATTTTTAAATTACATTTTGTTTTAGTTGACAATAATTGTATGCATTTATGTGGTACAATACAATATTTTGATATATGTTTCCATTATGAATGATTAAATCAAGCAATTCCATCACCTCACATACTCATCAATTTTTTTGTGGTGAGAAGATTTAAAATACAATCTTTAAGCCAATGCATTGTAATTAATTATAGTCTCCATTCCATGCAACAGATTACTACATCTTTTTCCTACTCTGTAACTGAAATTTTGTACCCTTGAATCAACAGCTCCCATTTCCCCAACCACCCCCAACCTTTGGTAATCATCATTCTACTCTCAACTGCTCTCAGTTCAACTTTTTTAGATTTCACATATAAGTGAGAGCATGTGGCACTGGTCTTTCTGTGCCTAGCTTATTTCACTTAGCATAATGTCCTTCAGATTCATCCATGTTGCTGCAAATGACAGAATTCCCTTCTTTTTTAAGGCTGAATACTCCATTGTGTGTGTGTGTGTGTGTGTGTGTGTGTGTGTGTGTGTGTGTGTGTGTTTACATAACATTTTCTTTATCCACTCATCTGTTGTTGGACACTTAGGTTGCTTTCATATTTAGCTATTACGAATAATGCTACAATGAACATGGGAGTGCAGATACTTCTTCAATACACTGATGTCAATTCCTTTGGATATACACCCAGAAATAAGATTGCTGAATCATATGGTAATCCTATTTTTAGTTTTGTGAGGAACCAACATACTTTTTTCCCTAATGGCTGTATTAATTTACATTCCCACCAACAATGTAGAGGGGTACCCTTTCCTCCACATTCTCTCCAACACATGTTATCTTTTATCTTTTTGGTAATAGCCATACCAATAGGTGATAGCTCCCTTTGGTTTGATTTTCATTTCCCAGACAGTCAATGATGCTGAGTTTTTCATGTATCTGTTGGTCATCTGTATCTTCTTTTAAGAAATGCCTATTTAGGTCCTTTGCCATTTTTTTCTATTGGGTTATTTGTTTACTTGTGATTGAGTTGAGTTCCTTATATATTTTAGATATCAGCCCCTTATCAGATGTATGATTTGCAAATGTTTTCTCCCAATCTATGGATTATCTCTTCACTCTATTAACTGTTTCCTTGGCTATGCAGAAGCTTTTTAGTTTAATGTAATCTCATTTGTTTATCTTTGCTGTTGTTGTCTGTGCTTTTGGGGTCATACTCAAGAAAACATGGATTTTTCTCCATGTTTTCTTCAGTAATTTTACAGTTTATATCTTATGTTTAAGTCTTTAATTCATTTTGAGTTGATTTTTTTATATGGCATGAGATCTATTTCATTCTTCTGAATGTGGATATCCAATGTTTCCAACACGATTTATTGCAGAGACTGTCCTTTCTCCATGTGTATTCTTGGCACTATATTGAAAATCAATTGACTCTAAATGCATTAATTTATTTCTGGGCTATATATTCTGTTCATTGGGGGATGTGTCTGTTTTTATTCCAATATCATGCTGCTTTGATAACTATAGCTTTGTAATAGGTTTTGATGTCAGGTAGTGTGATGCATCTAGTTTTGGTTTTTTGCTCAAAATTGCTTTGGCTCCTCAGGGTTTTTTGTGGTTCTATATACATTTTAAGATTATTTTTCTAGATCTGTGAAAAATGACATTG
Source organism: Rhinopithecus bieti (assembly GCF_001698545.2). Taxonomy (NCBI): domain Eukaryota; kingdom Metazoa; phylum Chordata; class Mammalia; order Primates; family Cercopithecidae; genus Rhinopithecus; species Rhinopithecus bieti. The sequence goes on along the minus strand of NW_016803658.1, from coordinate 2,110,634 downwards.
CAGTTTTGATAGGGATTACATTAACTCTGTATTGCTTTCAGTGGTATGGGCATTTTAACAATATTAATTCTTCCCACCCATAAACACAGAATATTTCTCCATTTATTTGTATAACTTTTAATTCCTTTCATTAATGTTTTATAGTTTTTAGTATACAGATCTTTCACCTCCTTGATTAAATTTATTTTTAGTTTTTTTTTTTTTTATGCTACTGTGAATGGGACTGATTTCTTAATTTCCTTTTCAGACAGCTCGTTGTTGCTAAAGAAATGCTACTGATTTTTGTGTATTGATTTTGTACCCTGAGACTTTACTGAATTCGTTTATCAGTTCCAACAGTTTTTGGTGGAGTCTTCAGGGTTTTCTATGTATAAGATCACGTCATCAGCTAACAAACAATTTCACTTCTTCCTTTCCTATTGGGATGCCTTTTCTTTGTCTTGCCTAATTGCTCTGGACAAGGACTATATTGAACAGAAATGACATGAGTGAATATCCTCATATTATTCCTGATATTAGAAAGAAAGCTTTCAACTCTTACTGAGTATGATGTTAGTACAGGCTTTTAATATATGCCTTTATTGTGTGTTGAGGTGCATTCTTTCTGTGCCTAATTTTTTTTAGAGCTTTTATCATAAAATGATGTTGAATTTTGTCAAATGTTTTTTCTGCATCTACTGAGATGATCATAGGGTTTTGTTCTTCATTCTGTTAATGTGATATATCACAGTTGTTGATTTGCTTATGTTGAACCATCCTTGCATCCCAGGAATAAATCCCACTTGATAACAGTGAATGATTCACTATAGATTCATATTGGCTTGCTTAGAAAGGGTATGATATTTTCAGGTTTCTCAACAACATCAGGGTCATCTATATTGGAAGAAGTTGTGTTTTGACAGAGAAAAACAGTAATTTGAGATCACACATAGTTGGTTCTCTTGTAAGGACTTTATATTAAATAATGAAGCAGTTACATAGTAATAACCCACAACCATGCACTTCTATACCAACCAGACATTAAATCCATGAATACCACAGACACTAATACATTTATGAGGTTAAGGCCCAAGAATCCTTTAAACACAGGAGGCAGAGGTTGCAGTGAGCCAAGATTGTGCCACTGCACTCCAGCCTAGGTGACAGAGTGAGACTCTATATCAAAAAAAAAAAAAAAAAAGCAAAACAAAAAGAGCAAATCATAAATGAAACAATATGCCATGTATGGGAGTTTTTGGCAGTCACTAATACTGTTCACAAATATCTCTAGATTTTCTCTACTCCTGGCACATGATAGGATGGCAATTCCCTCCCCTCATTGACATCATATGTGGCTATGTGAATTGTTCTGATCAAGGACTTATGACCAGAAATGATACCTGCCGAAGACTTATGAGCTGCCACAAGATTCACCATGCTGTCCTTTTCCCTCTGCCACAGTGACAGGCAATACCCTAAGTGGTGGGCTGCTCCCAGAACCCAGACCCAGCAGTGAGGATAATACAGAGCAGAGCCTCCAGTAGAACCACAATGAATATGTATCATAAGCAAGAAAGAAATTTTTGATGTTTTAAGACATTGATACTTGGAGATTGTTACTGTAAAAATTTCAGCAGCCTGACTGATACTAATATAGAGTAATTTATTCATAAATATTTATTGAGCACATTCTTCATGTCAGGCACTATGCTAAGTGGTATGAATATAATAATGCTTAAAAATCAATCCCTGACCTTAGGGATTTACAAGCTAGTGGGTAGGAGAGAGAAGTGATAAAATATACAATTGTAATTAGTGTGATAAGTGTGATAAAGTGCTGTAATTGGGACAAGCACTAAGTGCAAAGGAGCCTAAAGAATGAGTTCCTCAAGGAGGTTACTTCTAAACTGAGAATCACAGAACAAATAATTTCTTTTCCAAAATAACTGATCTCTCAATTAGGCCAAAGTACGTAAAATGTAGTGCTGTTTTAGATACTCTATAAATAAAGTGATAATAAATAATCAAAATACACTCTTCAGCTGGTCCAAATTCAAGAGACCCTACAGAGAACTGCCAAGTGTACTAGTGTGCTACAGCTCCCATGACATGGCATCACAGCCTGGGCAGCTTAAACAGCAGAAATGTATTTCCTCTAGTTTTGGAGGCTAGAAGTCCAAGATCAAGATATCGGCTATGTTAGTTTTTCCTGAGAGCTTGTCTCCTTGGCTTATAGATGGCCATCTTCTCCTGTCTAGAAGACCATCTTCACATGGTCTTCCCCCTGCGTACGTCTGTGTCCTCATTTCTTCTTCTCATTAGGACACTGGTCATATTGGATTAGTGCCCACTTGATGGTTCTATTTAGTCTTAACTGCCTCTTTAAAGATGGGGTCTCAAAATACAGTCATATTCTGAGGTAGAGGGAGTTAGGAATTCAACATATGAATTTGGGGACAAAAGGCATAGACAGAATTCAGCCTCCAGCACCAAAGCTGGTCACCAACTGAATGCAGGATGCAAAGGGGGAAAGGAGCACCGAATCTCAGCAAAGCGGAAGCCCTGAGATCTTGTAAAGATGGTAAGTCTGGGTAGTTAGAAAGGGTGCCTATTTGGTAAGGAAGAGAAACTGAACCCTATTTTCAAGCCCACAAAACCTCACTTGAGAGTAGGACATTCCACTGGTGATATCCTGAAGGCAAATCAAGAGAGGATGCAAAGGTAGAGTGAAATATCCTGAATTTGAAGGCCACTTATTTTAAAACTAATCAAGACAAGTTAATTGTCCCAAAAAAAATAGTCTTAGACACTTAGAACATATTGTATATATTTTCCTGAGCTGCAAACAAATATAATTGAAGAAGCAAAATCAAGTTATGATAAACAATTAGCCAGATACAAATAATATATCTGATTGTTTACAATAAGAAGAAAGCAAATGAGTGATCCTAGAAATCAAAAGGGCAGTTTTGAAGCCATAGAGACAATTATTTTATAATGACTACAAATTCCAGTGTGTAAATTTTACATGGAAATCATACCTAAACTGAGTAAATGATACTATCAAATAAACTGAACAGAGAAACAAAAGAATATTTCCCTGAGTATAAGAATCCTACCACATTTCAAAAGCAATATAAAAACAGAAATCTAATCTATAAAGTGTTGGTGAATAATAACTCTGAGGAAAATGCATTAGATGACTTGACATAACTTATTAATAAAGCCCTTCAAGTGCTACAAATAGCCATTATTTATAGTATTTTCATGAATATCCCTGTAACTAGGAAGAAGCTTATTGTTTAAAATGATAATAAATCTGAAATGAGTGCTACCTCATTCTTCTTCAAGTAGGAATCTATTAAAAAAATCATAAAGGAAAGGCTGTATATTTTGCTTTAAGATCCTAGAATTATTAAGTTGAAGGGCAGATTATAATTGAATTGAGCAGAGACAACTTTAAACTCAGTAAAGCTTTCTTCTTGACTAGAGTTAGGGCAGAACACAGATACAGTTTATATTAAAAGATCAATTTCTTTGAGTTACATGCCATTGCCTCCTGTACACTGGATAACACAGTATTTAAGAAAATTCTGAGATAAACAAAATCCACAAGAGAAAAGGAGAAAAAATGTGTGGTGAAGAAAGTACTAAATTAGAAGTCAGGTAACCTGAATTCAAGCCCCAGGCCCTCTACCATTTACTGCCTGTGATCAGTATAATCCATCATCCTTGGACAGTTTCTTTACTTCTATAATGAGGATTTTAGAAAACTACCACACAGAGTTACAGTGAAGTCTAAATAAGATAATGCATGTTAAAATATTTTGAAAACTTTCCATTTTAATGACATATCAGTTATTAATTGTTCAAAATTACTGACAATCTGAACACCATAAAAGATGGGTTGTCATAGTTAATACAACAGACAAGAATACTGCCTGACATTCCAATTGCAGATGTTCCAATATCACACACAATTCAGAGCAAGCTACAATTCAGAGCAAAGTACACAAAGCTCATTGGAATTCTGAAATTTCCATAACCAAATTCTATAGTAGACTGTGCTCCTAGCTATAGAAAAGCTCATACTATTAGGCAGATATTGACCGGATAATATTTAAATATTGATAATTAAACCCAAACTGTGAATAGGGTCATCAAAGTAGACAATATTTTTAAAATCTCTATTCAGCTAATTAATTCAATGAATTGCCTCAGAATTCGCTTTGCTATAAAGTGGTTCTCAAAAGGTAATATGCTTATGAATCACCTGGGGATCTTTTAAAAACACAGATTCAGATTCAATAGGTCTGGGGTAATGCCTAACATTCTACATTCCGAACAACCTTCCAGATAATGGTAAAAACTGCTGCTCTACAGAGACCTACTTTTAGAGGAATGATCAAGACACAATCTCATCCAAAGAAACTGGTATTTATTGATTAATGTTAAGGTTATAGTGACAAATGTAGGCATTTAGCCATTTGTGCCCTCAAAAATATTCAAGGAAGGATATTCTTCTATCTTTAAGACACAAAACTCTCAGCCTTCAAGCAGACTCTGTTTAGCACCTGAAGGGATCCAGACTTAATATAAGGAAAGTTTTGTCCTTACTCCTGTGCCCAAATGCAGCAACGTGGGGTAGCCCTTAATTAACCCTTGAATATAAATTAGGCTCTGACCAGCAACTTCACTGTCCATGCTCCATGTATAGAGTATATTGATCTTCTCTCCATCAACAGCAAAGTGCCCTTTTATCAGACACTGGCTATCCACCTAAATGGGATATTATCTGCCTAGTGATTCCTGTCCAAAACTCAGTGCAGGCAATCGCTATTCTACAGGGAAAATCTAAGCAGATTTCAAATTTCATTTAGTAATAAACCCTCTTGTCAAATAAAATTCTGCACTCAACTCTAACACATAAGATAGTGTTTTATTAATATAAGTTTAGTTCATATTCAGAGAAAATAACGTTGTTCAGATGGACTCCCCAAATCTTTAAATTAGTGGTTATAGTTGTCAGCTGTAGCCACACCAGCCTTACCATCCAGTCAGTCTTTGTATTTTGTTGTAGTGGCAAATATTAAGATAACCCTAAATCACACAAGAAATTAATCTCAAATAATAGCAGTTGTCATACTGCATCCTCAGAATTGTCATCACTAAAATAGAGATGTCAGTAAAATATTTTATAACAGTTGCTTTTTAAAAGTGGTTTAAAATATTGTTTTAAAAATATTTAAACTGTGTGGTACATACACACTATGGAATACTATGCAGTCCAAAAAAGAATGAAACCTGGTCCTTTGCAGCCACATGGATGTAGCTGGTGGCCATACTCCTAAGCAAACTAATGTAGAAACAGAAAGTCAAATACTGCTTGTTCTCTTATAAGTGGGAGCTAAACATTGGGTACACATGGATATAAAGATGGGAACAACAGACAGTGGGGACTACAAGAGGGGGAAGAGTGCGGGGGGACAAAGTCTAAAAAATTACCTATGCAATACCATGCTCACTAGCTGGGTGACGGGTTCAATTGTACTCCAAACTTCAGCATCACACAATATACTCTTGTAACAAACCTGCACATGTACCCCTGAATCTAAAATTTGAAAAAAATGAATGAATGAATAAATGAATCAAAACAAATTTAAAGCAAATTCAAATTAAACATTTGTAGAGACCCTCTTCTGTCCTGACATCTACAGAACTTAGTTTGAAACACTGATCTAAAAGATATCATAACTTCCTCCCTGTGGTTACCTTAGTTGGTATTACCCTGTATTAAGCCACTTCATCAGAAAGCTACACACTTGGAACGTATTATTCTGTAGAACACCATTTATATAACTAAGGTTTAGCTTTCTACTTTCCAAATTAATCAAAGAATAACAAGAAATACTATATGTAAAACATATTTTTACAAAACTTAAAGTAATGACATGGCCAACCCAAGCTACAAGACAATTAGACAATGTAGTCTCTAGTTGGGAGGTCTGATTGCTGCTAAAACTCAAGGAGTTCTATATCTAAATGAAGAAAAGAAAAACAAATGACTATTTGAAAACAATTAACAATCTCTACCATGAGGTTATATGTTTTTCCCAAAAATTCTCCATTTGTCCCAGAAAATGGCATTTACAGCTGTCTTAACTAAATAAAGATCTAATGCAGGATCCTGCATTGTTGTGATCCCTTAATGTTGAATCTTTATGTTGGCATAATAGTCACCTCGATTGGTGATGAATGAATGTTTTTTTCACTTTGGTTTTTTATTGATGTATAACAGATGTACATATTTTCAGGGTACATGTGATATTTTGATACATTCATATGTGTAAAGATCAAATCAGGGTAACTGGGATACCCAACACCATAAATATTTATCTTTGTGTGAAGAACATTCAAATTATTCTCTTCTAGCTATTTTGAAATGTATAATAGATTATTGTTAACTACAGTTATCCCACTAATCTATGTAATACTAGGTCTTATTTCTTCCATCTAACTGTATGTTTGTACTCATTAATCAATCTCTCTTTATTCCCACTCCTCCTCCTTATCCTTCCCAGCCTCTGGTAACCACCAATCACTTTAGCTTGCTTTTTGTTTTATTTCTAAAGTAATTATGGACTCAAGATTTTCACATATTTGATATGTTTTAATATAGTACAATGATTATTTTTTGAGGCTCAAATTTAATGCTCATATTGAAATAGCTGACCAGCAGGAATCCCTTTCACCTGGTTCCTGTGTCTTTTGTTAAAACTGTGGTAAAATAACATAACATAAAATTTGCCATTTTGGTCAGGTGGGGTGGCTCACGCCTGTAAATCCCAGCACTTTGGGAGGCTGAAGTGGTCAGATGATTTGAAGTCAGGAGCTGGAGACCAACCTGGCCAACATGGTGAAACCCCATCTCTACTAAAAATATAAAAATTAGCTGGGCGTGGTAACACACGCCTGTAATCCCAGCTACTCCAGAGGCTGAGGCAGGAGAATCGCTTGAACCTGGGAGGCGGAGGTTGCAGTGAACCAAGATCACGCCACTGCACTCCAGCCTGGGTGAGAGAGCAAGACTCTGTCTCAAAACAAACAACAAAAACAATGCCATTTTAACCATTTTTAAGTGTACAATTAAGTGGCATTAAGTACATTCATGCCGATGTGCAGCCATGACTCCTATCCAACTCTAGAACTTTGTGTCCTTTTAAGTCAACCTCATTATTCCTTGAAAGATTCCCTGTATATGAGATGTTGAACATCTACCTTTCACCTTCTTTACCCAAGTCTTCAAATCATCTATTTCTCTGAGAAGCCCTGATTTCTTTTAATGAGTAATGGTATTAGATATATTAATCATATTGTCACAATAATGCAGTAAAACAAATTACACAATTTCAGCAGCATGAAATGATAATCATCTATTGCTAACACATTTAGAGTCACCTACGAGTAGATCAGGTGGTTCTGCTGATCTTGGCCCAACACTTTTATATATTTTGGTGTTAGATGACCGTCTGGCAACTTAGAATAGCTTTAGCTGGCGCAGATGAGGAGATTCAATTTAGCTCCACTTTTTTTTTAACATCCCACTGACTAGCCTGAGTATGTTCTCATGGTTGAGGCACAAGACCAAGCAAGTCCAGTTTCCCAATAGCTTTATTTTACTGTGGTAAAACATGAACATAAAAGACACCATTTCAACGATTCCAAAGTGTACAACTGACTGGCATTTAGTAATACCACAATGTCAGACAATCATTACTATTATCTCTAGTTCCAGAACATTTTCATCACTGCAAAAAGAAATCTCATACCCGTTATTCCTCATTTTCTCCTCTCCCTCGGTCCCTGGTGTTTTTCTTTCTTTTTTTTTTTTTTTTTTTCACATTAACAAAAACAAGGTCTTGCTCTGTCACCCAGGCTGGAGTGCAGTGGCACAGTCTTGGCTCACTGCAGCCTCAATCTCCAGGGCTCAAGCAATTCTCCTGCCTCAACCTCCAGAGCAGCTGGGACTACAGGAATGCACCGACACGCCCAGCTAATTTTTGTATTTTAATAGGGTTGGGGTTTCGCCACGTTGCCCAGGCTGGTCTTGAACTCCTGGGCTCAAGCGATCCACCTGCTTTGGCCTCCCAAAGTTCTGGGATTACAGGTGTGAGCCACTGCGCCTAGCCACTCCCTGGTAATTAACTAACCTGCTTTCTGTCTCTATTTTGCCTATTCTGGATATCTCATGTAAATGGAACCACGCAATACGTGGCCTTTTGTATCTGGCTTCTTTCACTTGCCGTAATGTCTTCAAGGTTCAGCCATGTTGTAGCAGGTATCAGTACTTCATTCCTTTTCATGGATGAATAATATTCTGTCTTATAGAAGATAGTCATTTTATTTATCTGTTTATTGGTTGATGGACATTTGGACTGTTTCCATCTTTTGGCTGTTATGAATAGTACTTCTATGAACATTTGTGTACAAGTTTTTACATCTGTTTTCAATTCTTTCAGTTATATATACCTAGAAGTCATATGGTAAATCTATGTTTAACGTTTTAAACATCTGACAAACTGTTTTCCAAGCAGCCACATGGTTTTACATTCACACTTACATTCACAGTAGCAATGCATGAGGGTTCCAATTTCTCTACATCCTTGCAAAATTTATGTGTGGTGTGAAGTGGTATCTTATGCTTTTGATGTGCATTTTCCTAATGACTTATGATGTTGAGCATCTTTTCACATGCTCATGTGCCATTCGTATAACTCTTTTGGAAAAATCTCTACCAAGTCCTTTGACCATTTCTTAATTGGGCTGTTTGTCTTTTTGTTAAGTTGTAAAAAATGTTTATATATTAGATTGAAAGTCTTTTATCATATACATGATTTGCAAATATTTTCTTCCATTTGGTAGCTTGCCTTTTCAGTCTCTTGATAGAATCCTTTAGTGCACAAAAGTTTTTAAATTTGATGAAATCCAATATGCCTTTTTTCGTTGCTTGTGCTTCTGCTATCATATCTAAGAAACCATTGCCCCCACCCCCGGAATTACAAATCATAGCTCTCATGAAGGATATGTCTTTAGAATATGCTAGAATTGCACTTGCTGTTTCTCTCATCAAGAGGTAGGGTCGATTTCCACCACCTTGAAACTGGGTAACTTGCTTTGACCAATAGAATATGGTAAAAAAAATGATGCAGTACTAGCTTGCAGCTTTGCTCTCAAAAAATACTACCAGAAGACAAAGGCCACATGGAGGATAACTGAGTCATCCCAACCAACAGTCAACACTGCAGTCCCAGACATGAGACAGGTGCAGATGATCTTGCATGCTAGACCATCTGCCAAGTGAACAAACCTACCTGAGGAACCCCAGCCGACACAACATGCAGCAGAAGAACCATCCAGAAGCCTCATAGAATCATATGAAATTAAAAAACCGTTGTTATTTTGAGTAGTGCAGATGAAATATTACTAAGACCTACCAGTGATCTTAAATAAATGCACCATCCACTTACATGTTGACAGAAGTTCCAAGAAGGGAAAATCATGAGATTTCTAAAGAAATGGCAAATATTCCTTGATGTTTTGACTTTTGGAGTCCTACATGCAAAAGCAGGGGAAAATATGCATATAATAGTTTTCCCAATACTCTATATGGCTCATTTAAAATTACTCATATTTACTTTTATTCATTTTACTAAAATTACTTCAAATTTACTCAAAATTACTTTCAAAATTAATTACAAACAACAAACTTCTTTCAAAACGAAAAG
>NW_016803658.1:2053877-2100843 GCF_001698545.2 Rhinopithecus bieti | reverse complement strand
CCCAATACTCTATATGGCTCATTTAAAATTACTCATATTTACTTTTATTCATTTTACTAAAATTACTTCAAATTTACTCAAAATTACTTTCAAAAATTAATTACAAACAACAAACTTCTTTCAAAACGAAAAAGTTTTTAGATATAACTTGGAATTTAGTTAAAAGTACAATCAAATATGAAATTCACAGATGCAAGAGATTTAAATAGATTAGAGAAGCTGTGGCTTTATGAAAGTCTCTTTAAGATACTTCTCCAAGGCAAATAATGACAAAAGTTAATAGAAAAGTCCAACATGGTTTTCAAAAAAAGCATTATTTAAAACCATTAGTATTAAACTTTAAGGCTCTATAGTACCAAGTTATTTTGACTTATGTGAAGCAATCTGAAAACATGAATGCACCTAAAGATTGTCAAAAATTATAGCTAGGAAGTCTTCCAAAGACCAAAAATGGGGGGGAGGGGTGAGCATTATAAGGTTCTTCAAAAGAATTTTATTTGAAAGTTAATGTCACTTCGAAATCACTTCTCTGCATGACTGAAAAGTGAAAAGGCTGCACTTCATGTTAATATTCTTCAAAGCATTGTTTTAAATTCTATTTGCCTGTGCTAAGAAAGACAATTAATGCTAAGCCACTATGGAATAATAATGAAAGTGTTACATTCCAATTGTACAGATCTGTTACTTGCAACTTGCAACTGTCAGAGGGAAAGAGAAAAAGGGCTATTGAAATCTAATGAAAAACTGCAGTGCTTAATAGAAATAGAGTTTTTCAAAATGTTATCGGTAAGCCTACAAACTAAAAGGTCCCTGTAGAGACTTTTGTTTCATTCTTAAATTACTTTTAAACTCTAGACTTGAGAAGAAATAGAATCAAACCCCGAACTTTCAAAACTTTTATAAAATATCAGTGGATATCTTCATATAGCATCCCTCAAGGATTCCTCATTCTATATACTGTATTTTCAAAAAGTCAAGCACTGTCTTTAAAATAACTTAAAGCAAGTGTGCACTAGTGCTTCCTGGTACAGAGTTTACTGTTAACTTCCTGTACCAGAAATCACCTCAAAGATCTTCAGAAAAGAAAACCAAGAGGTTACTATATGCCTCAATATCACCTATTATTGTCAGGTTTCTTCTGTAACAACTCTCTTTAAATCAAAAGAAAAACACAAAGCCAAAAAACATTAAAACTATTTAGTATAATTTCAGTTTCTTCAACAGCTTTATCAACAAACAAATATAATTTGAGTTACTTTTAATACGAAATATTGAAAGTGTAATGAAATGTTTAAATGAAAAATATTTAAGTATATTAAAATATTTCCCCAGAAATTTTGAATAGACTGAAGTAGCATGCAATCTTCAAAATATACCATCTTTGCTCTTGTTGCTGTGGTAGAAATGATGCCAACACCCATTTTTTTCCATCCATTATTAGATGTCAAAATATTATAAATCCACTGATTTAAAGCACTTTCCTAAACACAAAAGAAAAAACTTCTTATATTCAAATTAAAAAGAAATTTATTATAAAATACTAATGGATGAAAATTTTTTTTCTATATTAGCCAGTCTAAAAAGACGTGTGAAACCCATGGATGGAGGCTGAGGAGCCCATACTGGCTAATGTTCATTCCTTGGGCAGTTTGGAATGATAGAAGGAGCACAGCCTTTGGAGGCACTAAGTCTGGGCTCAAGCCTTGGCTCTGCTACTTAATGACCATGTGACCTGGGACAAGAACACATAGCCTCCCTGTGCCTCAGTCTCTTCATCTTTAAAATGAGGCAATACTACCACCAGTTTCAGTAGGTTCTTAGGATTACTATAAAAATTGCTATAATATTATTATAGTAATTCATTTAATTTACTTTAATTCCTATAATAATTAAAGAACCAAACTAAAATACAGGACAGGACATCAATGACATAATATTTGGAAGGTAGGTGATCAGAATTAAATTGTTCTAAAGCCTTTGTACCATTTGGAGGAAAGGTTAAGATATTTAGATTTTGTTAAGCATGTACGGTAAAATTTCAAGAGTTTTCACACTGATTCAAGGAAAAAATAAGAAGAAAATAAATTAACAAATTAAAAATGTACTCAATAAAAAATAAGAAAAACAACTAAAATATTTAAAAGTAAAACAGAGCAAAATTTGGATAAAAGCCACAAGTTCATATATTTCGTTGGTCACAATGGTGTAAGTAGTTTAGATTTGCCATGTAAAAAACAAAAAGAGATGGATTCTATATTAAAACAAAAATAATCAGCTTTGTGCCTCAGGCTAAAGCTGAGGTTAGTGATAGACTTTAGGACAAAAAGTATCATTAGAGATGGAATAATTACACAGTAGTAAAGTTTTTATTTACTAATAAGATTTAAGAATTCCAAATTTATAGGTAATTCATCTAATAGCCTCAAAATGTACAAAGCAAAAATAAATAGAATTACAATGGCCAGAATAGGTTCTGAGTGACTGCGGAGTTGCCACATGGTCAGATCACATTTCTGGACAGAAAACATATAAGTTAACAATTACAATAAGTGTATAGTGGTTCAACAAAATAAACATTTTTAAGCACTTAAAACGAGGTAGGTGGACTCAGATGCTGGAGATACAGTGATATAAAGTTAGCTTCTACAGGAGTTCGTGATCTATCTTGAACACACGTAATACATCATAATGTGATATGGAAAGTATAGAAGTAAAAGTATGCTCAAATTGTTATAGGATTAAGAAATGAGTTGACTTTGTCTAAATCAAAGATTTCCAATAATCATTTTTGTCAAGATAAAACCTTTCATGATCCACTTCCCCCTCTTACATTTCTATATTATTTCCTGCAAATTTATCAACCCAAATACCTAAGTATAGGTGAAGAGCAAAGATAACTTTGATCTGTATTAGAGGTTTCTCAAAGCACTGTTTAAGCATGTTCTATAAAAAATTTTAAACTTTTGGTTTATATTTAGATAAAAATCTAAAGGAATTAATATAAACATATTTTTCATAATCTATGACCATCTTTTAATTTAGTATCACTGGATAAATTATTCCCAAGTGAGGACCAAATTCATACCCTGTATTCATGAAAGATTCACAATAGTTCAAACAGAAAAGTCACAGAATAACTGAATACTCACACCCTAGAAGTAGAATAATAATGCAGAACTCAAAATGCACACTAATAGCACCATGTTAACGTTTTAAGAAATTGCTTCATTTAGCAAAGCAGATCATTGATTGTTAATATGAATGGTATTAGTGTCACAGATTTTTTGTATTTTTATTGTTAATTTATCATGGTTTTACAGTTGCCTAGGTCCTACAACAAAGGAGTGCAAACCTAGTTTGATATTAGCATATTTCTTCATTACATTCTTAATAAAAATACTACTTCAACACTGAGGATGTCCATGAACATTTTGGAAAGTGTCTATACATTGTTTAAATTGGAAAATATACATGTGAGATGTAATATTAAACAGCTTTCTAAAGGACAAGTTTGTGATTTGTATCAGTTCACAGAAATGCACATTTGAAATAACATTAAGTAAAAATAACAGAAATATGATTTCATCGTCCCTTGTTTGTCTAATGAATGCTTGTGTGACAAAGGGTTAGTGTTATTAATATAATAAGAGCTCTTATAAATCAGCAGGAAAAATATAAAGTAAGAAAAATCAGCAAATTATACAAAGAATATATGAAAGAAGAAATACATATAACCAAAACATATAATAAATCTCAACCTCCTTACTAATCAAAGAAATAAAACTCCAACAATAAAATAATCATTTTCATCAAATACTCTATAAACGACTTTGGGTACTTTTTAATGACAATTCCCTATGTTGTCAAGATTTCATGGAAATGGACATACATTCCTTGTTTTGTGGGTCAGGAAACTGTGGGATACAAATATACAAGCTTTATGGTATTAGCAATACATGTGAAAAACCTTAAAGGACATATCCTTTGATCCAAGAAGACTATATATATAGAATCTTCCCTGGTCGGGCTCGGTAGCTCATGCCTGTAATCACAGCACTTTGGGAGGCCGAGGCAGGCGGATCACCTGAGGTCAGGAGTTCGAGACCAGCCTAATCAACATGGTGAAATCCCATCTCTACTAAAACACAAAAAAATTAGCTGGGCCTGGTGGCAGGTGCCTATAATCCCAGCGACTCAGGAGGGTGAGGCAGGAGAATCACTTAAACCTGGGAGACAGAGGTTGCAGTGAGCCGAGACCACACCATTGCACTCCAGCCTGTCTCAAAAAAAAAAAAACTGCCCTAAGGATGTAGCACAAACACAAGAATGTCTATCATAGCATTGGAAACAATTGGAAGTCCAACAGTAAGTTAGTTACATACATTATGTAACAACTACACAATATGGGCAGTCTCTAGAGGCAGAGTAGGTTCTGAGTGACTCCAGAGTTGCCACATGGTTGGATAACATTTCTGGACAGAAAAAAGAAAGTGACATACAGAAAACAAAAGTGACGTACAGAAACAGCTGGATACGTTACAAGTTGGCATTTGCCCTATTTGAACACTGTTTGAACAGCTGGCTGCCCGTGATTGGCCAAAACTGTGATTGGTACAAGAATAAATTACAGTCCATTTATACATCAAGTTAATGTACAGTGAAATCTTTAGGCCGAACTTAAAATATATATGGAGGCAGTTTTAGGCAAAACTTAACGCCATATTTTTTAAAATCAGGTTACAAAAGTATGTGCAAATTTTACAAATTAATAAATTATATATGTTAGTGCACACATGTATATATGAACATGTATATATACAAACATATACAAAGGATAGAATAAAAAGCAATTCTCTCTGGTTATTGGAATTATAAATGATTTTGTTCTAAATATTCTCTAAAATCAAATTTAAAAGTTATTTTTTATTTCATAAAAAAAATCTATACCTTAATAGTGACCTAAAATAAAATTCTGAGAGCTGGAAAAGGTTTTCAGTTTTCATTACCAGATTTCATTTCTAAAGTAGGTTAAACTCATAATAAAATCACACTCAAAGACTCCTTTCAAGTTATTTCAGGACTCTGTCTGCTTTGCTGAAATTGAATTTATTTATGTTGATATGTAAATGTGCCACTCAATTGTTCCAAAGCATAGTCTATACATAAGATTTTTCGAAGCCACTAGCCAGGTTGCATATCTTCAATGTTTCCTCCACAGCATTTTGAACATAGCAAACACTCAACGAAAACACACCACATAAGCTGTGTTGGTAGTTTGCCCACAAGTCATCATGTCCCTTGGTTTATTAAAAGCATACCCACACCTCAACACTTTGTTCCATGAGCCCTTTAAGCAACCTCTGTTAGAGACAGTGAAATTCATAAAAATAGCATCTGATTGTGTATTCTGAGAAAAACTGGCACATAAGCTAAGAATGGTGTTGCATAAAAATTTTCCTATGGTGTTTCTGGTAGACACATAAGCTTATTCATTTGCCTTCAATGCATTCCTGAAAAATAAAACTTTAAAAGTCACCAACTTAAATTGTTTCATTGTCTTATAGTTTGAGCATGAAAATGTTAAGAATGAAGTAATCTTAGAAGTTTTCTGCTCTTTACTATGTAAATTTCAGCTAACAGCAATCGTTTACCGGCAGCTGTTGCCCTTAATACTTCAACTTCTTCATGCTGAGATCTTTAAAATCCATCCACTTTTTAGAACTGCTTTCTCATTAAATATCAACCTTACTAACTACTAAATAATAAACTCCTCTTCCCAGGGATTATGGAGGAGGAGAGGAAACTCAATAGATTTTGAACAACAAATTATTAAAATATTCTCTTGTTGTAAAACCTGTTTTTCAAAGAGTACATGGAGAGGTTAAAATTAATGCATTTTTTGTTTTCTGTTGCTCAGCACATATGTCATTTGGATGTTGTTTCTTATCTTGTTCTACAACCCACAACATCCACTGTCTAGTCAGTGAAAGCTCTGTGGTTAGATCAGGATCACAGGAGACAGTGTAATGCTCCTTTGATGAATTAAAGATAAAATATTTTACAACCCAAAAAATAGTATAAAAGAAATGGACGGCTGTAGTAACAAGATACTTTTCTTTGCTGTACCACCTTCCTACATTTGAATTAGGGGATAATAATGTTTTGTAACCTTAAGTATCAAATAATCCATATACATTCCTCTTGTTTATTTCTTTCTGCCTTGTTCAGGCAACAGTAGTTTTAGTTTAACCTGATGTAACTCTACACTAGCTTTCCCTAGATTTTCACTATATAAACAACAACAACGACAAAAAAGGAATATATACCCGGTTTGGCAGCCATAACTTCCTGATCCTCAAGGTAACATTTTTCATCAATCAGAATCATTCATTAATCAATAAAATAATTAATTGGCATCTAGATGTCATAACTTTTCTTACTTATAAACTTAGCCCTTCTGCTAAGAGCTGCCTCCATCACTCAATAAAACCTCCGCATTCACCATCCTTCAAGTCCACATGACCTGATTGTCCTGGACACTGGACAATAACCTGCATACCCAGAGTACAGTTGTTACACACTCTGCCTGGCATGATAACTGCTCAGTAGAAGTTCGTGGAATGAATGAATGACATATAATGTATAACGCTGATAGCATCCCCTAACACACTATTTCACACTGAGGGTGAAATACATAAGACACAATCCCTGTTTTCCACAGACTAAGGGGAGTGGCAGAAATAGAGAGGAATTAATGAGACAAAGTGATGGCCTAAAGGGGTATAATCATCTCTGCTGAAGTTTTCACAGGGGTGGGGAAGCTCGGGCTACAGCTTAAAAGATGAGGAAAAATTCACCAAGTGAGATGTTCCCTGACCCCTCACAGGAACTTGTGAAGGGTAGGGGCTTGTTTTGCTCAGTTGCTGAGCTAGAACCCCCACCTTGGGTGAGGGGGAGCAGACAGGTGAATGGGTGCAGGAGCCAAGGTGAGTGCCTTTAGGCACCGGCAGGACCAAATTCCATATTGGCCCAGGCAGTCTAGCAGTTGCCTGCACCTCTGGAGCCCCAGAGAGTGTGTCTTACAAACAATGCCCTTTTAGCATTTGCCATCCACTGATGGCTAAGTGTTAATCAGCTCAGTAGACAGTCAGGGTGTCATACACCCTGTCCTCTTGGTATGCAGGTTCTTGACCAGTGTCCAGGAACAATCAGGTCATATGGACTTGAAGCATGGTGAATGTGGAGGTTTTACTGAGTGATGGAGGCAGCTCTTAGCAGAAGGGGAGCTGGAAAGGAGATGGTGTGGGAAGAAGGTAATCTTTCCCTGAAGCCCAGCCATCTCCGGCCAGGAACCTCTCCGAAGTCATGCTGTCTGAACTTAAGCTGTGCCTGTCCATAGTCCCCAATGCTCAGTTGCTTCTCCTCTCAGCACTCAGCCACTTGTCTCTCTGCCAGCTGAGATATGAGGTTTATATGGGCAAAGGATGGTGGAGGGTGAGGGCGGGGGTGGGGGGACGGGCAGGGCAGGCCAAAAAGCAACATTTGAGCAGGAAAACAGGAATGCCTGTTCTCATCTAGGGCCGCAGGTCCAGGCTTGAGGGTAAAGCCCTCACCAGGGACTCTGCCCCACTGCCTCCTGTCCCTATTACAAGATGGGTCAGAAGGACACTCCAAGCAAAGAAAGCAACACGTGCAAAAAGCAGGAACCTTAAGGTACAACCACTTTGGAAAACTGTTTGGCAGTTTCATATGTAGTTAATCACATACTGCATCTACAACCCAGAAATTCTCCCCTAGGTATTTACCTAAAAGAAATTCAAAAAATGGCTGGGCGCAGTGGTTCACACCTATAATCCCAGCACTTTGGGAGGCTGAGGCAGGTGGATCACAAGGTCAGGAGATGGAGACCATCCTGGCGAACATGGTGAATCCCTGTCTCTACTAAGAACACAAACAAATTAGCTGGGTGTGGTGAAGGGCGCCTGTAGTCCCAGCTACCCGGGAGGCTGAGGCAAGAGAATGGTGTGAACCCAGGAGGTGGAGCTTGCAGTGAGCTGAGATGGTGCCACTGCACTCCAGCCTGGGCGACAGAGCGAGACTCCGTCTAAAAAAAAGAAAAAGAAAAAGAAAAAGAAATAAAAAAATAAGACCACAAAAAAAAGGACTTGAATAAAAATGTGTATGGCTGCTTTATTCATAATAGGCAAAACCTGCAAACAACCCAGTGTTCATCATCACCTAAGAATAAAGCAAACTGACTGAGCAATATTCATACCATGGAAAGTATACCACTTTAAGAAAAGATTAAACTCGATTCAGTCAACACAGATGAATTTCAGAAACATACTGAGCTTAAGAAGCCACACATGGGCCAGGCGCAGTGGCTCATGCCTGTAATCCCAGCACTTTGGGAGGCCGAGGTGGGCAGATTACGAGGTCAGGAGATACAGACCATCCTGGCTAACACGGTGAAACCCCGTCTCTACTAAAAATACAAAAAATCAGCTGGGCGCAGTGGTGGGTGCCTATAGTCCCAGCTACTTGGGAGGCTGAGGCAGGAGAATGGCGTGAACCCACGAGGCGGAGCTTGCAGTGAGCCAAGATCGCACCACTGCACTCCAACCTGGGCGACACAGCAAGACTCCATCTCAAAAAAAAAAAAAAAAAGAAGCCACACATGAAAGGGTAAGTACTATATGATCCCACGTATGCACAGCTCAGGAATAAGCAAAACTAATCAGTGGTGATGGAAATCAGAACAGTAATTTTGACTGAAAGAGGATACAGGGGAACTTTCTGGTGTGATAAAAATGTTATAAAGCTTGACTGAGGTGGTATTACAGAGGCGTACACATTTATCAAAACTCACCAAATTGCAATTAAGCTCAGTGCATTTTACTGTGTGTAAATTTTGCTTGAATAGAAATAGTATGCCAAAAAATTAATGAGGCAATATTGAAACAAACAACAAACAAATGTATGAGGGCCCAAAATATATAGTATGGTGTAGGAAACCAGAATGTGCTGCACCAAAATATGCCTCTTTAGTGTAAGGATTATTTTGAGAAACAGCAGACACAGGAGAAGCTCTGAAAAAACAGTAGAAGTTACCTTTTCATAAGAGAATTTTACATCAATAAAGGAAATCTCTATTCGTAACAGTGTCTCCCTCCCTATACCATAAAGAGAAGTATGACTAAATCATTAGAGACTCATCAATGGAGAAAGCATTAACAAAAATCAGCATTAACAAAACCTTACTTTTGTAACAGTACTTTTCCAGGGGTCCCGCTCCAGAACTCACCTCCCCCACATCCTTCTCTCTTATTTCAGTTGGGAATTTGGGAATAGTATTTAAACCCCAATTCTAAACCACTTCTTGGATATTTACTCATTTATTCCTGGTTATCTCCCATGTATACATGAGGAATACATGTTAATAAACTTTTGTTTGTTCTTCTCTTGTTAATCAGTCTTTTGTTACAGGTATCCCAGCCAATGAACCCAAGATGGATAGAAGGAAGATATTTTTCCTTCCCTGTAATGGAAAACTGCAAGTAGTTCAGCAGCAGTGGAGCACAGTGTTTCAGCAGGGAAGCCACGGGGGTTGAGCCTGGAAAGGTAAGCAGTGTGAAAGTAGAGGGAAAATACTTTAATTTTCTGACTAGAGAAAACTGGAACCTGGGTTGAGGGGCAAGTTTTAGAAGTTAAAAGGTGACTGAATAGCCAGAGACCTCTAGAAAGACTTAGAGACTTATTTCCTTAAGTGTATATATGGATGAAACTCCTTAGAGCCAATTCTTTACATTCCAAAGGATTGTAAAAGACAATGCAATAAAAGGTTTCTCTCTCTCTCTCTCTCTCAAAGTCAGATGGAGGCAGTAATAAATAGCCTACCAACCAAGAAAAGCCCAGGACCAGAAGGAATTAACAGCTGAATTATACCAGAGGTAGAATGAGGACCTGGTACTATTCTTTCTGAAACTATTCCAAACCATCAAAAAGGAAGAACCTCTCCCTAACTCATTTTATGAGGCCAGCATCATCCTGATACCAAAATCTGGCAGAGATACAACAAAAAAAGAAAACCTCAAGCCAGTATCCCTGATGAACATTGATGCAAAAATCCTCAATAAAATACTGGCAAAACAAATGCAGCAGCACATCAAAAAGTTTATCCACCACAGTCAAGTCGGCTTCACCCCTGGGATGCAAGGCTGGTTCAATATCCACAAATCAATAAACATAATTCATCACACAAACAGAACTAAAGATAAAAACAACATGATTATCTTAATAGAGGCAGAAAAGGCCTTCAACAAAATTCAACATCCCTTCATATTAAAAACTCTCAATAAATTAAGTATTGATGGGACATATCTCAAAATAATAAGAGCCATTTATGACAAACCCACAGCCAACATCATAATAAATGGGCAAAAGCTGGAAGCATTCCCCTTCAAAATTGGCACAAGGATGCCCTCTCTCATCACTCCTATTCAACATAGTATTAGAAGTTCTCACCAGGACAATCAGGCAAGAGAAAGAAATAAAGGGTATTGAAATAGGAAAAAAAGGAAGTCAAACTGTATCTGTTTACAGACGACATGATCCTGTATCCAGAAAATGCAATCACCTCAGCCGAAAAGCTCCTTAAGAGGATAAACAACTTCGGTAAAGCCTCAGGATACAAAATCAATGTGCAAAAATCACAAGCATTCCTATAAACCAACAATAGACAAGCAGAGAGCCAAATCATGAATGAACCTCCACAATTGCTACAAAGAGAATAAAATACCTAGGAACACAGTTAACGAAGGATGTGAAGGACCTCTTCAAGGAGAACTACAAACCACTGCTCAAGGAAATAAGACAGGACACAAACAAATGAAAATATTCCATGCTCATAGATAGGAAGAATCAATATTGTGAAAATGGCCATACTACCCAAAGTAGTTTATAGATTGAAAGCTATTCCCATTAAACTACCATTGACATTCTTCACAGAATAAGAAAAAAACTACTTTAAAATTCATATAGAACCAAAAAAGAGCCCACATAGCCAAGACACTCTTAAGCAAAAAGACAAAGGAGGCATCACGCTACCCAACTTCAAACTTCACAACAAGACTACAGTAACCAAAACAGCATGGTACTGGTACCAAAACAGACACATACACCAATGGAACAGTATAGAAATCTCAGAAATAAGACCACACATCTACAACCATCTGATCTTCGACAAACCTGAGAAAAACAAGCAATGGGGAAAGGATTCCCTATTTAACAAATGGTGCTGGGAAAACTGGCTAGCCATATGCAGAAAATTGAAACTGGATCCCTTCCTTACACCTTATACAAAATTAACTCAAGATGGATTAAAGACTTAAATGTAAAACCCAAAATTATAAAAACTCTACTAGAAAATCTAGGCAATACCATTCAGGATATAGGCACAGGCAATGATTTCATGATTAAAACATCAAAAGCAATTGCAACCAAAGACAAAATTGACAAATGGGATCTAATTAAACTGAAGAGCTTCTGCAGAGCAAAGGAAACTATCATCAGAGTGAACAGACAACCTACAGAATGGGAGAAAATGTTTGCAATCAATCCATCTGACAAGGGTCTAATATCCAGAATCTACAAGGAACTTAAACAAATTTACAAGAAAAAAACAAACGACCCTACCAAAAAGTGGGCAAAGGACATGAACAGACACTTCTCAAAAGAAGACATTTATGCAGCAAACAAACAGGAAAAAAGCTCAATATCGTTAATCATTAGAGAAATGCAAAACCACAATGAGATACCATCTCATGCAAGTCAGAATGGTGATTATTAAAAAGTCAAGAAACAACAATGCTGGTGATGCTGCAGAGAAACAGGAACACTTTAACACTGTTGGTGGGAATGTAAATTAGTTCAGCCATTGTGGAAGAGTGTGGCGATTCCTCAGGGATCTAGAACCAGAAATGCAATTTGACCCAGCAATCCCATTACTGCGTATATACCCAAAGGAATATGAATCATTCTATTATAAAAATAAATGCACATGTTTATTGCAGTACTATTCACAATAGAAAAGACATGGAATCAACCCAAATGTCCATTAGTGATAGAGTGGATAAAGAAAATGTGGCACATATACACCATGGAATACTATGCAGTCATAAAAGAGGAATGAGGTCATGTGCTTTGCAGGACATGGATGGGGCCAAAAGCCATTATCCTCAGCAAACTAACACAGGAACAGAAAATCAAGCACTGCGTGTTCTCACTTATAAGTGGGAGCTAAACAAAAACAAACAAACAAAAAGAAGTCAGAGAGGGCAGTCTGTAACCTATATATGACCCCAGATTCACAATTTCAGGATTCCTTTTTTTGCAGTGCAGACTCTCCCATCCCTCAACATGCGGGGTTAATAACTTTCACCTCTGCCCCAGAAACCTCATGCTTACTTTCAAGATAAACATAGATATTAAAAACTTTTCAAATAGGAGCCAAATCATGGGAGTTTTCTATACCATGCAAAAAGTGTCTAGACTAATGTTATTGCCATTGGAAAGCACTGCAGGATTCTAAACACAGAAAAAAGAGCATAATTGAGTATAGAAAGATCACTTTGGCAGCAATATGGAAAACAGATTCAAGGCAGTCAAGAATGAAGGCAGCAAGATGATTTAGAAGACAATTGCAATGGTCCAGGTAGGAGATGAGGATATAAACACTAGTAATGGAGGAAGAGCAGAGGGAACGGACATGAAGCAACGTTACAGAGGTTGGACTCTCAGGATTTCATACTCCTATGAGATGTGGGACTACAGAAGGAATTACATGATACACCACCAGTGTCTGATTGAATGCTATTAAAATGAAGGGGAACATCACACACTGAGGCCTATCACGGGGAGGGGGGAGGGGAGAGGGATTGCATTGGGAGTTATACCTGATGTAAATGACGAGTTGATGGGTGCTGACGAGTTGATGGGTGCAGCACACCAACATGGCACAAGTACATATATATGTAACAAACCTGCACGTTATGCACACGTACCCTAGAACTTAAAGTATAATTAAAAAAAAAAAAAAACTCAAAAAAACAAAATGATCTGAGCAAAACACCTGAAGCATCAACTCCTGCATTTCACTGAACTACGCCATGTCTCTGTACTTGCTGGTTTATAATCCCCTTCCACTCATTTATCTGGAAAACTTGTATTTATCTTCCACTGGGAAGATCCCTGATGCCCCTCACCCCACAAGTAAACTAGGATCCTGATGTTGCTCACTCTCACAGCTAAGATATTACAGTACTTAGCTGTGTCTTCACTTCACCACTACCATCTTTGGATTGTGACTGTGCTTTTATATCTGGCCTTCTCACTAGGCTATGATCTCATGGGCAGACCATATCTTGTTCACTGTTGCATCTCCAGCATATGGCAGGGGCCTGGCACAAAGTAGGAGCTCAATAAATAGTTGTTATTAAATTAATAAACATTGTTCTAAGTCATATTTATAAACAATCAAAAACCAGAGCATGTTAACCTTCTACAGCACTCTAAGGACATTCTGTCCTCAGTAAATTCAAACAAATCATTTGATCCTCTCTTTTACTTCTCATTTTTAATGTAATAAAATATAAGCCTTATAAGTCTATAGTGAAAAATAAAGGATAAACCTGAAACATGTGAGTTTTTCAGAAAATGTGGCTGATCAATCTGTTGTTCCCCTAGAGAAACCTAAATTTGGTACCTGGAAACTCTAAAGATACCCAATAGAGAGATACCATCACCTTGATGCCACCACAGGGGCATCTGATGTTCGTGGTGCCTTTACTTTGGCATGGTAACATTAAATAATATAACAAAGGTAAAAGCACAGTAACACACACATACAAAGTACATAAACAATAACTGGAAATGTCTTCACCTTTCCCTCTCCAATCACATTTTTCATACTTTATTACTCTGCACTAATTTGTATTTACAAGTGAATCTAAGCAAACGGTGAAATTTTCACAGCCTCATGAAAGTCACAAACATGGCCTATTCCTCAAATGAATGGGCACTGAAATTCATGACACAATTTAAAATGTGCTTATACTGCATAGAAAATAAAACCATGGCAAGAGAAAAAAAAATGTTTCTTCCTCTTCTCAGGAAAATAATGAATTATAAAATATACATTTGGTGCACATCTAGCCAGTCTAATGATTTCAGTAAATAAAGAAAAGATAAAACTGTATGACAAAATATACAAAATGAATAGTTCTTTATTCTAAATATGGGAATGATTTAAAAAACATGAAGATTTTACCACCTATATCCAATTGCAGAAATCGACAATGGCATTATATTTTTCCCTACTGAGCACCTGCCATTAGCTCTTAATAAAGATAGAAATATTGACCTTCATTCAGTGCTAAAGAGCAGGGCCCAGAATGGAAACTATTCAGAGAGTGGCACTGCATTCCAATGGTGTCTAGTGTTGAAACTTGAAACAAGCTTCAAGTCTGAAGCATAAATATGAGAGAAGCCATTGATCTACACTGCTGCTTTCTTCAAGTCCACAATAAGAATTTTATCAAAGCTCATATCCAACTAACAATAAGGCCAGCAAACCAGAACTGGCGGGGTGAGACTAGACTACATAATGGAATTCCAGTCGTACTTCACTCAGGATGAAAGGTGGCTTGAGAAATCTTGTTCCTAGAACAGAAAAATGCCTGAGAAAAGGGATTGTGGCAACAATGGCAAGAGAACATGTGCATGGGAAGGTTAATGTCAAAAGCCACTTGACATTATGGGGTACAGTTTAGATGTCCCATGACATAGATGTCCTCAACTCATAAAGAAACAACCAGTTTTCAGGGCCCAACATTTACCGAGCAACTACTCTGTGGTGCCAGGATCTATAAGAGAAGGGTCTGCTTTTCTTAGCTCACTTAAACTTTTGCCAATTCAACAATTCCTTATTATCTCGATGTTACAGATAAGGCAACTGAAGCCAGAGAGTTAAAAAAAATTCACATGGGGAGAAAATATTAGCTCTAAGATTTAACTCATCTTTTTCCTTCATGACCAATATTTAGCCACACCATTGCAGCAGCATCACTACAAAATGTGAAGAAATACAAAGGGCCTTGCCCGGGCAATGGGTGAGGGAGTAGGCTCAGAGGCTGAGGAAAAGAAGGAATGCCTGTAGTCACTGGAAAGGGGTGAGGGGTGCTCCCGGGGTGCTGATTGTTTTCTGCCTAAGTGTGTGCTCGTTACATGGGTTTGTTCACTTTGTAAAAATTCAACAAGCTGCGTATATGTTATATATGTACTTTTCTATATACAGGATGTATGTACTTTTCTACAGCTGACCCTCAGTATCTGCAGGGAATTGGTTCCAGGACCCCTGCAGATACCAAAATCTACACATACTCAAGTCACACAGCCAGCCCTGCAGCACTGCATATACGAAAAGTCAACCCTCCATATATGTGGGTTTTGTATCCCTCAAATACTGTACTTTTGATCTGCAATGCATTTGGTTGCAGATGCAGAATCCCCTGATGAGAAAGAGACCAAATGTACTTATTGGAAAAAATGTGGTACCTGTCTAGTTCAAACCTGCATATTCAAGGATCAACTGTACATACAAAGTTAAGAAACCTGATCAGCAGTGGGCTTGCCAAGGGCCTCAGATTTGCTCCTTATCCCAGGCCAGCTCCTTGAGTCTCCCTTTCCTCTGTCTCTCACAGGCACTGGAGTTGAACTGGCTTTCCTTTCCCCTTAAAGTAATCAAAACACACACACACTCAAAGGAGACTATAATTAGCCAAATCCTTACCAACCACTATAAAGTGAAACTAAATATTTTCCTAAATATAAACTTCAACATAGTCATATGGAGATGGCACAGAATGATGAAAATCACTGTGGATGAGAGGGAACTCATCTCTAATCTCACTAGTGACTGGAGGCACTGAGCCTCCATTTACCTATAAATGAAGGGTTAAATTAGATAACCTTTAAGATCCATTTCCCACACATATTCTTTAGGATGTATGTACAATCCTATTCAAAGCAACTTTGTTTATAATAGGAAAAAGTTGGGGAGAATGGCTCTTGATAGGAGAATGAATAATAAATTGTTGAATCATGCAAGGAAATATTCTATGGCAATAAGAATTATGGTTATACATATCCACTGGATGGATCTCAGAAGCATAAGTAAGAAAAGCAGGTCAGTGAACAAAACATATATTGTGGTGCCATTTATATACAGTTAAAAAGAAGCAAAATGAGGTCGGGCAAGGTGGTTCACGCCTGTAATCCTAGCACTTTGGGAGGCCGAGCTGGATGGATCATTTGAGGTCAGGAGTTCAAGCCCAGCCTGGCCAACATGGTGAAACCCCATCTCTACTAAAAATACAAAAATTAGTCGGGTGTGGTGTTGGGCACCTGTAGTCCCACCTACTCAGGAGGCTGAGGCAGGAGAATCCCTTGAACCCAGGAAGTGGAGGTTGCAGTGAGCCAAGATTGTGCCACTGCACTCCAGCCTGGGTGACAGAGTGAGACCCTGTCTTAAAAAAAAAAAAAAAAAAAAAAAAAGAGGCAAAATGAAATAGCATATTGTTTAGGGATACATGCATGTCTGGTAGAACTATAAAGAACACCAGCAAATTAATAAATACAAAATTCAAAACTGGTGATTTCTGAAGGTAGGTAACGGGTGGGGAGAGGAGATGGAGCAGAGCAGCATTTTCAACAGTATTGGTAGGTTGGTGAGTGCATAAGTATTTGTATTGTTATTATACTTCATAACTTACATATATGTTACATATAACCTTTTATGTATCAAAGAATCCATAATTTTTTTAATATTATGTGTATTTTTCTAGGAAAATGTTGAGGATAAAGGAGTGAGTACAAAATCTTAAAGATATCAATAAATTGTTACTCTCATCTTTACTCTAATAACAGGGCTTGTTCTCAGTGGAGAAAACGCAGGATTATAATTTTTTTCTAGAGGAATTTGCTATCCTTGGCCTTGAGTCTTGGTGCAACATACAATTGAAGCCAAAAATGAGCCAGATAAACATAATAGAAAACTGTTTATTCAGACAAAAAAAATGCAATTCAACTCTTTATTGTTTTTTGTTTTGAGACAGAGTCTTGCTCTGTTGCCCAGGATGCAGTGCAGTGGCATGATCTTGGCTGACTGCAACCTCCGCCTCCTAGGTTCAAGCGATTCTCCCACCTTAGCCTCCTGAGTAGCTGGGACTACAGGTGTGTGTCACCACACCCAGCTGATTTTTGTATTTTTAGTAGAGATGGGGTTTTGCCATGTTGGCCAGCTGGTCTTACACTCCTGGCCTCAAGTGATCTGCCCACCTCAGCCTCCCAAAGTGTTGAGATTACAGGCGTGAGCCACTGCACCCAGCCTATTCAACTCTTCTTTGGAAGTAGCTATTTAAAGACTCATTCTACTAATGTTTATTTTACTCCAAACATGGTTGATGATTCAGGAGTGAGCACAACAAATCCCCTGCCCTCACAGAGCTTCTTCCCAGTGGGTGAGACTGACTATAAATCCATTACAAATTAAAAATCAGACAATTTCTGAGAGTAAACAGAAAATGAAACATTTATTTTATTGTGACTCTTCACATCTGATCTCTGCTAATGAAACCACAAATTTTCCTTATTATTTGTCTGCAGTTTGAAAAAAAAACTGAGCCTCTTGTTTTACTACAATAACAGTAACTTCTCTTCAAAAGTTACTGGTTTCTATGAACAAAAGGATCCAGAGAGGCCAAACGGATGACGTGATGGGTCTCCTTGGTGTGTCAGCTTGACTGGGTTACAGTCCCTAGGTATTCAATCAAACACTAATCTAGGTGTTTCTGTGAAAATCATTTTGTAGATGTGATTAATGTCCAGAAGCAGTTTAAGGGATGTTATCCTAGATAATCTGAGTAGTCTTGATTCAATCAGTTAAAAGGCCTTAAAAGCAGAGCTGAGGACTCCTCAAAGAAGAAGAAATTCTACTTGTGAGCAGTGGCCTCAGCCACTGCCCTTCCTGTCACTGGCCCTATGGATTTCAGACTTGTCTAGCCAGCCTTCACCACTATGAAAACCAATTCCTTGTGATCAACTTCCTGCTGGTTCTGCCTCTCTGGTTGAGCATAATACAGATACATTTATGGTGCGTTGTTTTGGATTCCCACCACAAAAGATCCTGAGTCTAAACATACAATTGGTTCTATGTTTCCCCAGTAAATAAACAATTATTTGGGGGATGAGAGGTTGCAAGGTGAAGGATATCCACTGAGAACCTACTTAGGAGCCAGAGCTTCCACGTGCACTGTCTCATCTCATCCTTACCCAAACCCATGCAAAGTCACATTTAGTGTCCCCACTTCACTCACAAAGAGGTGAAAACTACAGAAATCCTGTAACTTGCAGAAGGTCACCTGATTACTAAGCAGCGAAAGCAGGGGTGGAATGTGGATCCATACAAGCCCAAAGGTGAAGCTCCCATGCTGCTTCCCTAGGAAGATAAATATTGTGTATTCTTGTCAGCTGATAATGTAAGGTTTGCAACTGAGACACTGTCATGGCACCGGAAAGTAAAGGCTAATTCAGCAAATAATCCAATTTAGCTACAGGATTGGGAAAAATCTGGAGAATAATCCAATTTTTCCTTAGGTATTGACAGAAACATAAAACAATTTTTATAACCGACCATTGAATTTCTCAGAGGGATGCTGAAATAGATGCCAGTGACCAAGAGGGTTCATTTAAATATCTCCATTATAGGATTTGGAATTTAATTTAAAGGAAAAAAAAAAGGTTCACATCAAACCAAACAAATCAGGGCCTGAAATGTAGCTGTATGCCAATCTGCCATTTAACGACTTTTCCAGAAATACTTCACAGTTACCTATCCTCGGAGCCTTTACCTTTAAGAAATTCACTTTGATTATTCTGTGTCTTTAAAGTGCTAAAATTGAACAGTCAAAATCCCAGTTCCATTTAAGCTTGCTTCCCTTGGAGCCCAGGGCAACCTGTTACTTAAATATAACAGATGAATTTCACTGTATTTCAATTATTTGGGTGACATTTCCTTGACATTCACAATATGTCTATAAATTAGAAGCACGATAGTTTTAACACAAAATGAATAAAATGATCAAAAGAATCCTCCGGTTACTGTCTACCCTTGGAGAGGGGAAAGCCAAACTGATTGCTATTCTCCGCATACATCAAGTTATACTCCAAAGCATGGGGAAAGCACTAATAAATTGCCTTTTCTCATTATATTTTGGTTTACTTTATGTTTTTTAATTGATGTAATTGCTCACTGTCTTCTAGAGTAACATATTAGAGAAAATCTTGGTTAAACCATTGAAACCCTCAATTTACCATCATTTGGTAACCAGAAATTGTTTTCTAAATGTTAAGGCTATAGAGAGGCAAATGACAACAATCTATATCAGGGTTCTTTTGTGTTTTTTCTCTTTTAATTTTTTTAGCACATTGTCTCCTGCACTAGAACATATAAACCCAATGTAAGAATATTCGAACATAAAAGGCCAGGCAGCACCCAACTCAGGGGAAATGGCTCTTTCCAGACCCTATAAATTGAAGACCGTGCTCTCTGGGGAAAATTTCCATCCTCTCTCAGGGCACACAGGTTTGCAGAGGCACTTTGTGATCTAACCATGAATAAGGATATAGGGTGATAAGGATCACTGCTAATGCTTGAGTGGAGTGTACTTTGTACTAGACCCCGATGTAAGCACTTTAGGGATACTAAAAGAACCCTTTGAGGTAAGTATTAATATTATTTACATTTTACCAGGAGAAAATTGAGAAACAAATATATTTAGTTCTTACTCCAGATCATACAGCTAGCAAGAAGTAGAACCAGGATTCAATCCCAGGCAGTTTTGCTTTTCAGCAGAAGCTGTTTCTTCTCCCATTAGGTTACAGATTACTTGCAAATTCTGTATCATTTTAGCAGCAGCAGTACCCAACCCGTATCAAATTTATGAGGATTAAATAATAGATTGAGAAAAAATTAAATATTACGTACCCTTGACAGGGCGATGGACAGAGGGTGCCTGAGAACAAAATAAACAGACCAATGTTAAGATTGAGAATAGGAAATAGCTAGTAACCACCAGCCATATTCTTTCTCCTCTGCACAGACCCTAAAAATAAAAAAATAAAAACAAAAAAAACTACCTCCCCACCTTCAACAGAAACAGTTCAAAATCAAACCTAGCTTTCACACCATTAGGAAGGGCACTAAATTAATAGAATATGGTAACACATTTGTACAACTCTGTGGCAACAAAAATTCAAATAAAAGGAATATTCTATTTAGCCACCTAATAACTAGATAATTTAGTTACCCAGAATTCTCAATTCCATAAGCATTGCCATGAAGCAAGGTTTTGACTAAATCTACATAGCTTCTGGATATTTGGTATGACAGTCACAGTGTTTGCCTTGGTTGTTGACATGCAGCAGCATCTATAGATTCCTTATGCCTTTGTGAGTCAATGTCACAATGTTATCTTGTCACTTTCACTTTGGGATTTTTATCTGCTACTTCAAGTTAAAGAGGAAAGGCCTGAAATGTGTGTTTTAAAATACATCCAGGACAACACTTCTATTTTGGAACTCTTCACTGGTTAAATAAAAAACCCTCCAACAGCTGCTAGATAGGAGAGGAATACCAATCATTTCAGAAGCTGAGAAATATGTGATGAGCTACCACTTCGGTTCTTGAAAAATAAGCCCATTCAAAGCTAGCGAGGACTGCCTTACTCCAGATGAAATGCTAAACCTAGGCTGCATTTCTTGTCATTGGTAAGACTGAAAGTGTAGAGTGCCTCAAAATATGCAATTTTCCTTGAATGTTATTATGCAGTACCTGCATTTTTGAGGAAAAGATTTCTTCTTGCTTATAGTATCTGTAGTCTCATTTTTGGGCAATGCCTTCACAAGTTCCCTGGAATTACTATAAAGTTGTACCTGTGCAAGCTCTTTTACACAATGTACATGCCAGAGAAATCAGATACAGTGTTGAAATTCGTCATGCACAATCTGTGAAACAGGGGCTGTATGACCACATCCGCACATGTTACAAGATACATTTCCATTGTTTTCATGTCCTTCTGAATTTATTTGACAGAATTTCAGAAGGGAAAATGTGTTTGCCGGAAGGCAGGTTGTTTTTACTTCTTGGAGTCAGCAAAGATGCTGAAAGCTTTTCAACTTTCTTTGCCATTATTTAAACCTCATCATCTCAGACATCTAGCCACACTGCATGCTGCAGTGGTGGGGATTCTTTCCTAAATCGCCCCTTGTCTCAACAGTTTCTGAAGCCACTTGTAGGCAGGTTTAGACATTTTGAAGTCACAGCTCGTTTTAAAATACTTGTATACTAACACCCAAAAAAGAACGTAAAAGCCTTTCTTCTTTTTTTAACCTAGCTCAGTGGTCACCAGCCCAGGTTCTTAAACTCTCCTAAATATCAAATTTCTACTACTGCTTTCAAAAGTATAATTCCTAAATTCTTCAGGGTCTTCAAGTTACAAATCTCTCTCTTTTATCTTGCCTTCAAGTAAACATTCTTGAAATCAAAATGAACATTTGATGACTCTACTTCCTATCCTCCATTTTTGTCATTAACCCACTGTTATTCGACTTTTGCCATTCCAATAAAATTGTTCTTGCTCTCTTCTTGACCTGCAATGGCCTAATACACTGTCATTTTCTTTTTCCTTTCTTTTTTTTTTTTTTTTTTAGACAGAGTTTCTCTCTGTCACCAAGTTGGAGTGTAGTGGCGCCATCTCAGCTTACTGCAACCTTCACCTCCTGGGTTCAAGCGATTCTCCTGCCTCAGCCTCCCTAGTAGCTGGGACTATAGGGGCATGCCACCACACCCAGCTAATTTTTGTATTTTTAGTAGACATGGGGGTTTCACCATGTTGGTCAGGATGGTCTTGATATCTTGACCTTGTGATCCACCTGTCTCGGCCTCCCAAAGTGCTGGGATTACAGGCGTGAGCCATCCCACACCCGGCCTACAGTGTCATTTTCAAACGTGGTCACTCAATAGGCTTTCAAAACGTTAACCAGTACCTCCTTCTTGAAATTATCTACACATTTTTTTCCCTGAAACCACTTCTGATTTTCCTTGTACTTCTCCCAACATTCTTCAATTCTGTTTAATGAGTCCTCTCCTTACCACCTTAATTGCTGGGATTCTCTGGCTTGGCCTTTGCTCTTCTCCTCTGATTGGACACACTCATCCTGAGCAATCTTAGTCACATTCGTGCCTCTGAAAACTTCTTTACACTGATGATACCAAAACCTATCATCTCCAAACTGAATCTCTTCCCTAAACCTAAGCTTACTTTGCCCACTGCTTCATGGTAATCTCCACCCAAATGTTCCAACAAAATTCTAATTAAAGAGGCTGAAAACTGAACCCATTGTTCCCTTCCTCAAACCTGGCTTCTTCTCTTTGGATTAATGATACGATGATCCACAAAGTTAGAAAGCTGAGACTAACCCCCTGTTCTTCTCCTCAGTCCCAGGCTCCAGTTATTTCTCATCAAAATGACTACAATAAATTTGCAACTGGTAGCCTTGACCCTGCTATCACCCACCTTCTCCACCCTCCATTCTCCAACCTTTTGAAGTCAAGCCCTTTGAAGACCCCCAATGTCTATGGGTTAAAGTCCAAAATCCAAAGGAAGACATACAAGTCTTTTCAGAATTTCTGCTCCTGCCTACCTTTAAAAGTTGTATGTGCATACGTCCTGGCCTCCTGGTTACTTCACATTTTTCTACCTTTTCTTGACTGCTGTCTCCTAGGTTGTAGTGCTTCTTCTTATTACCCTGGAAAACGAACTCATTCTTCAATAATCTAATCATTTATCCCAGCACTTTGAGAGGCAGAGGCTGAAAGATTTTTTGAGTCCAGGACTTCAAGTCCAGCCTGGGCAACATGGTGAAACCGTGTCTCTACAAAAAATACAAAAACGAGCTGGGTATGGTGGTGCATGCGTGTGGTCCCAGATACTCAGGAGGCTGAGATGGGAGAATCACTTGAGCCAGGGAGGTCAAGGCTGCAGTAAGCCATGATTGTGCCACCGCACTCCAGCCTGGGCAACAGAGTAAGACCCTGTTTAAAAAAAAAAAAAAAGCTACCATCTTTGAGAAGCCTCTTATAGCCTTTCAGGATAAGTTATGTGCTTCCTCTCATGCTCCTCAGCATCTTGTTTATTCCTCTGTTACAGCATTAATTACTTTGCTGTATCTGCTCTTGGAGTGGGGACCAGGAGTGATGGTTTACTTGTCTTTGTATCCTTAATGCTCAGAACCATGACTCACACATAAGAGTGTAATAAATGCTTTGAGAATAGAATGATGCAAGGGATGAAAAGTATATATTTCTACCTCTCAGAAACTATACTTGTCTATATAATTATGTGTAGCTTCCATCTGGAGTCTCCACTTGAGTCCTAAATGGGTATAATGTCTAGTTATCCTGGCTTTAGCTACTTTCCTTACCAAAGGAAGACTCTGTCTTATTGTTTCAGCACTATGAGATGTGAATGAGAACTTCAACAGAGTCCAATGTCACCTTCATTCAGCTAATCTGAAATCGTATGCTGGAAGACACTCTTAAACTCGAATCTTTTTTTTTTTTTTTTTTTGAGACAGAGTTTCACTCTTATTGCTCAGGCTGGAGTGCGATGGCGTGATCTCAGCTCACTGCAACCTCCGCCTCCTGGGTTCAAGTGATTCTCCTGCCTCAGCCTCCCAAGTAGCTGGGATTACAGGCATGCATGCGCCACCATGCCCGGCTAATTTTGTATTTTTAGTAGAGACGGGGTCTATCCATGTTGGTCAGGTTGGTCCCGAACTTCTGACCTCAAGTGATCCACCCGCCTCAGCCTCCCAAAGTGCTGGGATTACAGGCATGAGCCACTGCACCTGGCCTCTCAAACTTGAATCTTACAAATACTAGAGGAAAACTTGAATTGAGAGCCTTTTTCCTTCTCTTCCTGTTGAACAGATTATATCAAAATGTGAGTATATCAGATTCTGCTGAAATTCCCCCAGGCTGTACCATTTGCTTCAATGTTATACAGCCTTCCCAGAGCTGACCTCCAGAAAAAATCTGTAAGGAGTATCTCAATATGTCAAATAAGTTTCTTACACACCTAACAAATAAGTTTCTTTACCTAATCAATTATAAAGAGGCTCTATAGGTCTCTCAAAGGCATAATCATACTCCAAAGAATCCAGCCTATCACCTACTGAATCAAGCCCCGCCACCACAAGAAGGAAGTTCCCTATATTCTCACAGGGTTTCATCAATCTGCATTAATACCATAAAAATAACAATTTTCACATATTTGCCTTTCCTCTTCAGAGTATCTGGCACAAAGAAGTCAGTCAGTATGTATGTGGTTTAAACTGAATGAATTTGGAACTTCCATTATATAATACTATAGTGCATTTGTAACCCATTCCCAGCTACTCGCACCCCTCACAGTTCCCCAGATTTACATACTCACTTTCTTTCCCACAGGCACTCTTTTATATGGTGTTTTGCTTATTAGAGGCATTTAACCACCTATAAGCTGTAAGAGGGAAGATTAGAATATTTGCTCCCCAGAAAACAAGACCAAAGTATGTTGTTTAGACTGAGCTGAGCCTAGGGTGAAATCTGGAGATGATCCTGACACCTAGAGATACAGATTCTTTATGTGTCAAAATGGTAAGGCCTTCAATTAAGTTAAGGTGCTAGACTTGTCTCCAAAACTCAACAAACGTAATAATTTTGGTGACATCCTAGATTTCTGGCTTTTGGTAATGCTTAGTAACAAAATGTAATACTCATCAATCGTTATAAGCATACTTTAGGTATCTTTTTATATAAGTGTCTTCTGTTTGGTTGAGTGATTTTTCTAAGTACATTCTATATCTTCTGAGAACTCGACTTCTACATATATTCTACATTTTCTGAGAGCTTGATTTCTATGTACTCTGTATATTCTCTGAGAACTTGTCATACATTCTGAGTACATTACTTAAGAGATAATTTACAATCTGTTTGTTTTAGTCAGCTTGGATTACAGTAACAAATTTTCATACACTTGGTGGCTTAAACAACACACATTTATTTCTCACTGGTCTAGAGGCAGGGAAGTCTAAAGCCAGTATGATAGGCTCAGGTCTGGTGAGGGCTCTCTTCTTGGTTTGCAGACAGATAACTTCTTGAAGAGAACTCACATAGCGGAAAGCAGAGACAGAGAGCAAACTCTCTCATGTCTCTTGTAAGGGCACTAATTCCATTCATGATGGCTCCAGCCTTACAGTCTAATTACCTCCCAGAGACCCCACCTCCTTTTACCATGGGAGTCAGGATTTCAACATATAAATGAAGCGGCACGAACATTCAGTCTAGAGTAAGCTTATATCAATTTAGTGAAAATCCAAAGAGAAAAAAGATCAAAGTGCAGAATATTAGAAACACAAGAAAGGGCCTGTAGTGCAAAAGCCAGAATTCATTCTAATTGAGCACAGAGAAACTTAATGCCCATTACAGATAGAAAGCAGGGAAGTGGCTAATGAATGTGGTTGTGCTTACTTACGATAGACTTCATACTCCCTAATGAACAATTATCTCTTCTACCTTGTGCTAGACAAGAGCTCCCTTTGCCTTTCAGTTTAACTCCTCCACAGAAGAGTACATTTGTTTTTCTGCCCTTCATATTTTAAGCCAACTGGATATTAAAGCATTTTAATGCTTACTCAGAAATCAGGCACATTAATGTTGCAGCAAAACATCTGGGCATTGACTGTTGTCCTCAAAGGTTGTTATAACTCTCTTCTCCTTCTTTATGCTGTATGCACTACTTGTTAATGAGTATGTTAAAGACTTACCTTCTTTCAAAATGACATTCTAAGACTATACATACTGACCCAGTGAAACAGATATGATAATAACTGCAAACCTCAAATCTTCATTAAGAAAGGAAAAAAGAAGTAAGATAAAATAGGATATGTAGTTTTAGTTATTTTCAAAAGAGAAAATATTTGAAGGAAATATGTGCAATTTTAATACCTATTAAATACAATTGGGAACAGGTGGTTGCCAATAACATTATTTTACATTCTGTTCTGATATTTGGAATAGTTCATAATTTAAGATTGAAAAAAATTAACTATTTTCAGCTAGACAAGCCAAATTGCAATAGTAATAAGATTTAGAATTCCCCACACTCTAAATTTCCACTGTCCTTGTTTTACCAATCCTTATCCCTGATTAAACTTTACCTCTTTTTCTTATCCTGCTTCCAGACTGCCCAGCATTGTTTCACAAAGCCTTAAAACTGTGAGTTGGTTCCATTACAAATTCATCCCAACCAGTCTAAGATAGAGGTTCACTGTTACTTAGCAATTTTTCCCTCCAATTTGATCAACTAGTACCATATTAACCACTTGGTCTATCCCAAACTCTTTTCACTTTTCTCAGACCTTACCTTATTTCCCAAAAAAATCTTTTCAAAATATGTCGACTTTTCCTAAGCTTTTTAGCTGCAAGGGGACTTTTCAAAGGAAGTAGCTTCCAGATATTTGCACTCCCATGTTTATTGCAGCACTATTCACAACAGCCAAGATTTGGAAGCAACCTGTGCGTCCATCAATGAATGGATAAAGAAAATGTGGTACATGTACATAATGGAGTACTATTCAGCCATGAAAAAGAATGAGATCCTGTCATCTGCAACAACATGTATGGAACTGGAGGTCATTACGCTAAGTGAAATAAGGCAGGCACAGAAAGATAAACTTCCCATGTTCTCACTTATTTGTGGGAGCTAAAAATTCAAATAATTGAACACATGGAGACAGAGAATAAAAGGATGGTTACCAGAGGCTGGGAAGGGTAGTGGGTGGGAGGGGGAAGTGGAGATGGTTAATGGTACAAAAAATAGTTATAAAGAATGAATAAGACCTAGTATTTGATAGCACAACAGGGTGAGTATAGTCAAAAATAATTTAACTGTGCATTTTAAAATAACTAAAAGAGTTTACTGGATTGTTTGTAACACAAAGGATAAATGCTTGAGATAGTAGAGACCCTATTTACCCTGATGTGATTGATATGCATTGCATGCCTGTATCAAAATATCTCATGTAATCTATAAATATAGACCCCTACTATGAAACCACAAAATCTGTTTTAAAAAAACAAAGTAAACAGCTTCAACTCGTACTTCCTGTTACAATCAGATTTTTCTAAGAACTTCAGATGTGGTACCATATTTTGATATCTTTCTCATAAAATTAACAAGATTTAGACCAAGGTTCAATATTGTCTTATAATAGTATATCAAGCATCTGGGCATGGTCAACGACTCCTAAGGTGGCCCCTAAAGATTGCCCACTTCCTAGTATTCACACGTTTGTAACACCCTCCCCTTCAGTATAGGAGAGACCTGTGACTGGCTTCTAACAAACAGAACATGGCAAAGGTGATGGGCAATCACTCCCATGCTTATATTACATCATATGTATTCAGAATTGAATCAGTAAACACGATGAAGCACTTACTACATGCCAGCGCTGTGTAAGCACTTTGCATATATTGTCTCATTTTGTTATTTAATCCTTACGACAACTTATGAGGTAGGTACCATTATGATCTCACTTCAGAGATGAGAAAATTGAAATATATCAAGGTCAAGTGATTTGTCCAAGACTACAGAGCAAATAAAGATGGTGCTAGAACTATGCTTCAGCCTTTCTCATCCCAAAGCCTTAGTTCTTAACCATTCATTACTACAGTGAGGAGAATGCAGGTCAGGACAGAGAGCACTGCATGGGGAAGGTAAGCAAGGACCACGAGGACAGAGATGGATAGAACAATGGAGAGGCAGACACAGGGCAGCAACAACCACCCATTGCAGGGATAAGAAGAAAGCAGGGAACAATATTTTGAAAATCAAAATAAGTTAAACATTTTTTACAGTATCAATGAAAAAACCCAAATGATCTTTAAGCAAGGAAGTTTTATCCCTGGGCAAAAGACCACAGCAAAAATAGCATGTAACACAAAGAAGAGGATCACAGAAGAGGATCAAGTTTAGCTGACACAGAATGGTCAGCTAAATTTGTCCTAGTATTAGAAAATTCAAAACAGACCAGAACAAAAACAATTTTTCTGGCTAAAAGTTTTCACCAAGAAACCCAAAATGTATATCAAACACCACTATCCAGTTTTATACTTTGTGGTATTAAACTATATGAACTAAAGTTGTTCTCCTTCCAAATTGGGGATTCAGACATTGTCTACAAATTCTTTTGTTGCTTAATAAAGCCCTGAATTACAGAACTCTTCAATACTGTTATAGATAGACAAGTAGATTGAATAGAGCCTCCAGATTCTTACAAAAAACACTCTGGTGATCAGAGTGGGTGAAATACTTTACTCAAGTCTGTTTTAACAAGGTGTATTTCTGTCCAGGTGAGTATACTTTATAAGACAAGGTATGATCCAAGCAGAAGAACCAGAGTCAGCTATCAGTAATTCACTGGAAAACACAATAAGCCCAGGTGGTGTCCAGCCAGACACCCACACACAGCAGCTTTGGCTCCTGCCCATCCCTCATCAAATTAAAATATCCAGGAACACCTTCCTTAGCTACCTCGCCAATGCCACTGGATTCATATCCCTCAAAATGTGGTACATGTATATTCTTAGTATGCCCATCCTGAAAGCAATGCAAGAGCTTCAAGCCTCTCAGGACATCCAGTTACAACTATGTTTTTCTTTCATAATAGACAAACATTTCCGAGGCTTTTAAGTACTTCCAGTGGCATTGGAATCCATCATCAAAAGGATACTTACCAGCCTGTCAAGCACTTATTGATTTCTGAGTCTGTGTAGCAGATGATGAAGAACTCTTCTTCCCATTGACACTTTGCTTTACCGTGTTGGAACATTGTGCAGCTACTTAATGCCAGATGGACAGGAGCATATAACAGTTCAGGATGCCCAATTTGCCCCCTGCTTTTGAAATGGCTGGTCAATACAAAACATGTCTCAGAAATGTGATAGCAGAAGCTGCATAATGCCTTTAAGATATCCTAACCAAAGGCATGGCAGATAAAATCATATCATATTTCAATAGAATCTTTATGAGCCTCCTGTTTGTTCTCTGCCTGCTTCTGAGATCACTTGCTGCTCATTTTGGCCCCCAACCTGGTTTTGATTCCAAGATCTGTTACCACTCTACCATTTGTTGTTGTTGTTGTTGTTGTTGTTGTTGTTGTTGTTGTTGTTGAGACAAAGTCTCACTCTGTTGCCCAGGCTGGAGTACAGTCACACGATCTCGGCCCACTGCAACCTCTGCCTCCGTGGTTCAAGTGATTCTCCCACCTCAGCTTCCCAAGTAGCTGGGATTACAAGCGTGTATCATCACACCTGGCTAATTTTTGTATTTTTAGAAGACACAGGGTTTCACCATGTTGGCCAGGCTGGACTCAAACACCTGGCCTAAACTGATCCACCCACCTCAACCTCCCCAAGTGCCATTTCATTTTTAATTCCTAACTTAGCTGTTCCCCTTACAACCTGGAAAACATTAGGTCCCAAACTCAGCTCTTCCCATAGTGTTCTACTGAAACTGTACAAGTCTGAGGTCATCGAGTATATCTTTATGCCAAATACAATACAAAACATTCTGTAGATCTTAATATTCATGTTTGCACGTTTGACACTAAGGACAACTCCTTCAAACTCTCTCAGTTTCCATTAATTACATTGCTATTTTCTGGTTTTTCTCCTACCTCTTACTCTTCCTGTTTATCTGTCTCTTCCATGTGTTCCTCTGGTTACCAACTAAATATCTTCCCATGTAATTGGTTCTAGCCTTCCCAAAAGCTCCAGTCTCATCCTCTGCCCTTTCACATTATGCAGCACCTCTGGGGTCTGGCATCCACATCCACACCCACAGCATCTGCTCATCGGCTAACTCCATAATCTGTATCTCTTGCCCAAAACATTCAACTGAGTTGCCTAATAGACATTTCTACTTGAATAACCAATGCAATCCTCAACAAGCACATGTCACAGTTGGTAACGTCTACCTTTTGCCAAAAACCAGATCTTGTATACCTCCAGTGAATGAACAAACTAAAGATGCAGATATCCAAACCAAATATGTGAGAGTTTATCCCTGTCTGTCACTTACTCCATCAAATCAGGCTCC
This sequence comes from Rhinopithecus bieti, assembly GCF_001698545.2. Classification (NCBI taxonomy): domain Eukaryota; kingdom Metazoa; phylum Chordata; class Mammalia; order Primates; family Cercopithecidae; genus Rhinopithecus; species Rhinopithecus bieti. The sequence goes on along the minus strand of NW_016803658.1, from coordinate 2,070,526 downwards.
AGATCCCAAACTGCCTATCTTTTCAATGACTCTTGAATTTGACCCCTTTCTCTCAATTTTTCAGCTGCCTTAGTTTAGATTTTCACCCACGTCTTTCTCATATTTCAGCAGTGCCCTCCAACAGATTTCTTGGCCTTCCTCAAATACACTTTCCACTCTTGTACCAGAATAAACTTCACAAAATACAAAGTTTATCAAGTTAATCCATGGCATAAAATGCTACAATGGCTCTCTAAAGATTTCAAGAAGTAATTGAAAGTCCTCATGTAAACCCAAAACTCACAATTATCTATCTTCTGCCTATTTATCTAATCTTATCTCCTAGAATTCTTCAAATATGCTCCTCTTTCCAGCTATATAGACTGCTTGTAAATCTTTTAATGTGTCTTTGATCCTCACATAGAATACCCACCTTCTCATCCTACAACCCCCATCCCTTGGCTAGCTACTTCCTATGCATCTTCACAACTCTGCTCAGATGTCACCACTTCCAGGAAGCCTTTCTAATTTACCCCTCCCTAACAGGTGTGATTTAGTTCCCTTTTCTGTGCTCCTCTATCAGAGCACATATGATTCTACCCCCATGTACTATGATTATACCCCCATGTACTATGAACGGGAGCTTATTCATCAATCCATTACTAGCATTTGACATAATGTCTGGCAGGGAGCAGGAATTTAATAAATTTTTTTACACAAATGGAAGGAGGAAGAGAGAAAGGGGGTGAGGGTAAAGAGGTTTGCAAAACCTCTTAGAAACTGAATTTCAGTTTGATTAATGGAAGACAAATGTAGCTGGAGAGTTAATGGCCTAACAACTCTGCTCCACCTAAATTAAGTAAATTCTGGAACTGTTGGACATCAATTAAGAAAATGAAACCTAACCTTGGGAAGATCAATCTGCCCCCTTCAAGGACTAGTTGATAAAATGGCCCCAAGATAGCACAAATCCTGTTCCCTCAATGTCTCATAAGGAGACTGTTAAGGATAAGAAAATAAAGCAACCTAAGGGGCCTGAGGAATGATCATGAACTTTAAATAAAAGAAGTACTTATAATGGAATTTCCTGGAATCATTTTATCCAAATCAGTTCTGAAGTTAAAGTTTTTTTATTCTTTCCTAGTACCAAAGATGGTCACTCTCAATTCATCACAGTAACTATTATGAGCTATCTTTACAGGAGTATTTGTATGAATGTATATGTCTCTGTGTCTATGAGTCTATTTTTATTAGAGAGTGTCTACTTATTAACAATTCAGGATCTGTAATTAATGGATGTGTTGAAAATGAGATAATGTTCCATTTGGTACTTTGTCCTAAACTTCCTCACCAAGAATTTGCATGTATAAAACAATATCAGTCTTTTATTGCATTTCCAATTTCAAAACTAATTGAATGCCCTGAATTCCTTGTCATTAACTTAATACAACTAAAAATGAATTCATCTTTTCCCTCTTCTTTAAATAGGCATTATCAAATGATTCCTTTAGCTCTATTATGTTCTCAACCTTCTTATAATCCCCCAGCCTCCAAACTCTGAAATTATCTTTAAGCTCTCCTTCTCTTAACACTACTCCCAAAACATAGTCACACATTCAATCAATTGCCCAGCCCTGTAGAATATAATTCCAAAATTCGTCTTAAATTTGCCTCTAACTCTTTATTTTAATTGATGCTATTCTAATTCAGGTCTTTGTTTCTAATATATGCTATACTATTTTCTAATCTATACTATATTTCTAATCTATACTAGCTTCTAATAGTATAATCTATACTATTTCCTAAATTTTCACTATTGCAACAGCCTTCCAACTTTTACCTTCAGTCCTTTTCCACTTCATTCAACACTATACATTGCTGCCAAAATAATCTTCTTTAAAAAAAAAAAAAATCTGTGCTTACAAAGCACAGTTCTGATTGTGTCACTCCATGGCACTGTAAGAATATCAAATGGGCTGGGCGCAGTGGCGCACACCTGTAATCCCAGCACTTTGGGAGGCCGAGGCGGGCGGATCACGAGGTCAGGAGAACGAGACCATCCTGGCTAACCCGGTGAAATCTCGTCTCTACTAAAAGTACAAAAAATTAGCTGGGCATGGTGGCGGGTACCTGTAGTCCCAGCTACTCGGGCAGCTGAGGCAGGAGAATGGCATGAACCCAGGAGGCAAAGCTTACAGTGAGCCAAGATCGCACCACACACTCCATCCTGGGCAACAGAGTGAGACTTTGTCTCAATAAATAAATAAATAAATAAAATATCAAATGAAGATGTCACAACTGAAAATATTTTTGAGACTCACAATTTCTTACTTAATAAAATCCAGTGACTGGTCATGGCATTCAGAGAATTATAGGATCATAAAATTGTTGAAAAGGAACTTAAATATCATCTCGTACAAGATCCTCAAAGCTGTATTTCCAACTATCCTTCCCTGTCTTATCTTTTTCACCATCTTAACAAGTCTTATACGCCCATCAAATTAAACTAGTTATCATATATTTGACATTTCTGCCTCCATGACTATTGTCAAAATATTTCCTCTGCCTGGAGTTCTTTCCCTTGAAATCCATCTGTCAAAACACACTCATTTTTCCAAGTTCTAGGTCAAATGTCCCCTCTTTCATGAACATTTCCCTGATCCTTGCAAATTAAAAACCATCTCTCTCCAAACTTTTACAACTCTGCTTTAATTCTTTCTTAAAGCATTTATAGAATATTCTACCCAACATTATAAATAGTATGAATATCTCCCATCATCACACTTGGCTGCAAACTCTCAAAGGATAGACACCCTCTGTATATTTTCTCCCACCCTCTGTCTGTTATACAGACACCCTCTGAATATTTTTTCCCACCCTTTAAAAAAAGGAAATTACTACTTCTAAGCTGTAATTTTGTTTGTTTGTTTGTTTGTTTATTATACTTTAAGTTCTGGGGCACATGTGTAGAATGTGCAGGTTTGTTACATAGGTATACATGTGCCACGGTGGCTTGCTGCACCCATCAACCCATCACCTACATTAGGTATTTCTCCTAATGTTATCCCTCCCCCCACTCCCCACCCCCCAACAAGACCCGGTGTGTGATGTTCCCCTCCCTGTGTCCATGTGTTCTCATTGTTCAACCCCCACTTATGAGTGAGAGAACATGCACTGCCAGGTATTCTGTTCTTGTGTTAGTCTGCTGAGAGTGATGGTTTCCAGCTTCATCCATGTCCCTGCAAAGGACATGAGCTCATCCTTTTTTATGGCTGCATAATATTCCATGGTGCATCTGTGCCACATTTTCTTTATCCAGTCTATCATTGATGGGCATTTGGGTTGGTGCCAAGTCTTTGTTATTATGAATAGTGTGGCAATAAACAGATGTGTGCATGTGTCTTTATAGTAAAATAATTTATAATCCTTTGGGTATATACCCAGTAATGGGATTGCTGGGTCAAATAGTATTATTTCTAGTTTTAGATCCTTGAGGAATCGCCACACAGTCTTCCACAATGGTTGAACTAATTTATACTCCCACCAACAGTGTAAAAGCATTCCTATTTCTCCACATCTTCTCCAGCATCTGTTGTTTTCCTGACTTTTTAATAATCGCCATTCTAACTGGCATGAGATGGTATCTCATTGNGGTTAGGTTCTAGGAGCCATTAGAATCCACTACTCCTTTGAAAGGAGAAAAGAAATCTAGATTCAAGATTTTATTTATGTATTTATTTTTTATACTTTAAGTTCTGGGATACAAGTGCAGAACGTGCAGGTTTGTTACATAGGTATACACATGCCATGGTGTTTTCCTGCACACATCAACCCGTCATCTACATTAGGTATTTCTTCTAATGCTATCCCTCTCCCCACCCCCCACCCCCCAACAAGACCTGGTGTGTGAGGTTCCCCTCCCTGTGTCCATGTGTTCTCATTGTTCAACTCCCAGTTACGAGTAAGAACATGCAGTGTTTGGTTTTCTGTTCCCGTGTTAGTTTCCTGAGAATGATGTTTTCCAGCTTCATCCATGTCCCTGCAAAGGACATGAACTCATCCTTTTTTAGGGCTGCACAACATTCCGTGGTGTATATGTGCCACATTTTCTTAATCCAGCCTATCACTGATGGGCATTTGGGTTGGTTCCAAGTCTTTGCTATTGTGCTGCAATAAACATACATCTGTATGTGTCTTGATAGCAGCATGATTTATAATCCTTTGAGTATATATCCAGTAATGGGATGGCTGGGTCAAATGGTATTTCTAGTTCTAGATCCTTGAGGAATTGCCACACTGTCTTCCACAATGGTTCAACTAGTTTACAATCCCCTCAACAGTGTAAAAGCATTCCTATTTCTCCACATCCTCTCCAGCATCTGTTGTTTCCTGATTTTTTAATAATCGTCATTCTAACTGGCATGATATGGTACCTCATTGTGGTTTTGATTTGCTTGTGGTGATGATGAGCTTTTTTCCTTATGTTTGTTGGCTGCATCAATGTCTTCTTTTGAGAAGTGTCTGTTCATATCCTTTGCCCACTTTTTGATAGGGTTGTTTGTTTTTTTAATGTAAATTTGTTTAAGTTCTTTGAAGATTCTGGATATTAGCCCTTTGTCAGATGGATAGATTGCAAAAATTTTCTCCCATTCTGTAGGTTGCCTGTTCACTCTGATGGTAGTTTCTTTGCTGTGCAGAAGCTCTTTAGTTTAATTAGATCCCATTTGTCAATTTTGGCTGTTGTTGCCATTGCTTTTGGTGTTTTAATCATGAAGTCTTTGCCCATGCCTATGTCTTCAATGGTATTGCCTAGGTTTTCTTCTAGGGTTTTTTATGGTTTTAGGTCTTACATTTAAGTCTTTAATCCATCTTGAGTTGATTTTTTTATAAGGCATAAGGATGGGGTCCAGTTTCAGTTTTCTGCATATGGCTAGCCAGCTTTCCCAACACAATTTATTAAATAGGGAATCCTTTCCCCATTGGTTGTTTGTGTCAGGTTTGTCAAAGATGAGATAGTTGTAGATGTGTGGTGTTATTTCTGAGGGCTCTGTTCTGTTCCACTGGGCTTATATCTGTTTCGGTACCAGTACCATGCTGTTTTGGTTACTGTAGCCTTGTAACATAGTTTGAAGTCAGGTAGTGTGATGCCTCCAGCTTTGTTCTTTTTGCTAAAGATTATCTTCACTATGTGGGCTCTTTTTTGGTTCCATACGAAATTTAAAGTAGTTTTTTCTTATTCTGTGAAGAAACTCAATGGAAGCTTGATGGGGATAGCAATGAATTTATAAATTGCTTTGGGCAGTATGGCCATTTTCACGATATTGATTCTTCTTATCCATGAGCATGGAATGTTTTTCCATTTGTTTGTGTCCTCTCTTCTTTCCTTGAGCAGTGGTTTGTAGAAGAGGTCCTTCACATCTCTCATAAGTTGTATTTCTAGGTATTTTATTCTCTTTATAGCAATTGTGAATAGGAGTTCACTCATGATATGGCTCTCTGTTTGTCTATTATTGGTGTATAGGAATGCTTGTGATTTTCACAGATTGATTTTGTATCCTGAGACTTTGCTGAAGTTGCTTATCAGTTTAGGGAGATTTTGGGCTGAGACGACGGGATTTTCTATGTATAAAATCATGTCATCTGCAAACAGAGACAATTTGACTTTCTCTCTTCCTATTTGAATACTCTTTATTTCTTTCTCTTGCCTGATTGTCCTGGCCAGAACTTCCAATATTATGTTGAATAGCAGTGGTTGAGAGAGGGCATCCTTGTCTTGTGCCAGTTTTCAAAGAGAATGCTTCCAGTTTTTGCCCATTCAGAATGACATTGGCTGTGCATTTGTCACAAATAGCTCTTATTATTTTGAGATACATTCCATCAATATCCAGTTTATTGAGAGATTTTAGCATGAAGTCGTGTTGAATTTTGTCGAAGGCCTTTTCTGCATCTATTGAGATAATCATGTGGTTTTTGTCATTGGTTCTGTTTATGTGATGGATTACATTTATTGATTTGCATAGTTGAACCTCTCCACACCAAATCAACAGAATATACATTCTTCTCAGTACCACATCACACTTACTCTAAAACTGACCACATAATTGGAAGTAAAACACTCCTCAGCAAATGTATAAGAACAGAAATCATAACAAACAGTCTCCCAGACCACAGTGCAATCAAATTAGAACTCAAGATTAAGAAACTCACTCAAAACTGCACAACTACATAGAAACTGAGCAACGTACTCCTGAACAACTACTGGGTAAATAACTAAAATAAGGAAGAAATAAATAGGTTCTTTGCAACCAATGACAACAATGACACCATGTGCCAGAATCTCTGGGACATAGCTAAAGCAGTTTTTTGAGGGAAATTTATAGCACTAAATGTCCACAGGAGAAAGCGCAAAAGATCTAAAATCGACACCCTAACATCACAATTAAAAGAACTAGAGAAGCAAGCAAACAAATTCAAAAGCTAGCAGAAGACAATAAATAACTAAGATCAAAGTAGAACTGAAGGAGATAGAAACATGAAAAACTCTTCAAAAAAATCAATTTATCCAGGACCTGGTGTTCTGAAAAGATTAACAAAATAGACTGCTAGTCAGACTAATAAAGAAGAAAAAACAGAAGAATCAAACAGAATAGACACAATGAAAATGATAAAGGGGAGATCACCACTGATCCCAAAGAAATACAAATGATCAGAGAATACCATAAACAGAGAATACTATAAACACCTCTATGCAAATAAACTAGAAAATCTAGAAGAAATGGATAAATTCCTGGACACATACACCCTCCCAAGACTAAACCAGGAATAAGTCAAATCCTGAATAGACCAATAACAAGTTCCAAAATTTAGGCAGTATTTAATAGACTCTCAACCAAAAAAAGTCCAAGACCAGACAAATTCACAGCCAAATTCTACTAGAGGTACAAAGGGTAGCAGGTACCATTCCTTCTGNAAAAGCTAGCAGAAGACAATAAATAACTAAGATCAAAGTAGAACTGAAGGAGATAGAAACATGAAAAACTCTTCAAAAAAATCAATTTATCCAGGACCTGGTGTTCTGAAAAGATTAACAAAATAGACTGCTAATCAGACTAATAAAGAAGAAAAAACAAAAGAATCAAACAGAATAGACACAATGAAAAATGATAAAGGGGAGATCACCACTGATCCCAAAGAAATACAAATGATCAGAGAATACCATAAACAGAGAATACTATAAACACCTCTATGCAAATAAACTAGAAAATCTAGAAGAAATGGATAAATTCCTGGACACATACACCCTCCCAAGACTAAACCAGGAATAAGTCAAATCCTGAATAGACCAATAACAAGTTCCAAAATTTAGGCAGTATTTAATAGACTCTCAACCAAAAAAAGTCCAAGACCAGACAAATTCACAGCCAAATTCTACTAGAGGTACAAAGGGTAGCAGGTACCATTCCTTCTGAAACTATTCCAAACAATAGAAAAAGAGGGAATCCTCCCTAACTCATTTTATGAGGCCAGCATCATCCTGATACCAAAACCTGGAAGAGACACAACAAAAAAAGAAAATTTCAGGCCTATATCCCTAATGAACATCGATGCAAAAATCCTCAATAAAATACTGGCAAACCGAATCCAGCAACACATCTAAAAGCTTATCCACCTAGATTCGAGATTTTAATCTGCTTTCAACTAGCTGATTATCTACTGCCACAGGCACCAGTTCTATTTGATTCAACAAGCATTTCAAACTTCTCTGTACGCCAGGAATTCTGCTAGGTATTGAGTATAAAACCACAAATAAAACAAAATGTGTTTTTATGTGCTTATAACATTGGAATGCTTGAAAAATACAAGTTACATTACAGGTACATGTTTACAAAGTAATGTAAAAGAAGACTTTGTAACAAGGTGCAGGATAGCTGCAGAGAAGTTATTAGGAAAAACCCCTGAGAAATATGGCACATGCTTTCCAGCCCATAGTGTCTGAACAGAGGAACCAGGTCACCCACTTGAGCTCATCACCATTTTTTATGATCTGGGCAACTCTCTCCTGTGCCCTGCTCTGAACATAACATAACAATGTCGTCCCTGCCCTAAAGGCTAACAATTCAGGCAGGTGAGACAGCTTGTTCTGACATACTCCTAAATAAGCTTCAAATGTACAACAGAAAAGCCAGATCAAATCTAAGGAAACAGCATCAGAAACACAGTAAATCTATGATGACTAACTGACCTAACTTATGACCTATAAAAATCATTTTGCTTCCAAGACAACTAATGTAGTCATAGCTACCACTGTGCCAAACATACAGCTTGATAAATCAATTTAGCCTAAACCGATACATGGTTCAAACATAATATGGTTTTAAATAACTTTGAAAAATATTTCTAGCATCTGAGAGAATTTACATATTTTTAGATGAGATTTGCATAGCATCTTAAAAATACTTCATTAATTCAGTAAATAACTGCTGAGTTCTTGGTACATGTACAACACTGTGGAAGGTATTAGCAGGCATAAATAAAAAAGCTCTACCCCTGAGGCATTTACTATCAGAAACAAAATTTACAGAGTTAGAACCTAATATTTATTACTTGCTCCTGATTGCATGTATTTAGCCTAATTACATAATTAGATGAAATCATGCTGAAAACAAAAGAGAGACTGAATTTTATTTTAAGAAAGCTCTCTTGAGGCACAAGATGAGAAAAAAATCAGTAAGTAAGCCAAATGCCAGAAACCAAAAATTCAATCTAAACTATCAATACCAAAAAAGACCACAAAAGGCCAACCGTAAAAGTTTGTGTCTGAGGGTAAAATGAAGAGGTCATCACAGACTATATAGAAAGAAATTGTAGTGTGTGAAGTACTGTGAAACTTTATGTATGGAAAAAGCCTGAAGGATCATCCAGTACAAGTCCATGATTTTGTGGATTTAAATAATTAATATACTGGATACTTTGTCAATTAGTTTCAAAGGAGAAGCTGATCCCTGTCACACAACTAAGTATTTGCTTTCTCCACCATATATGCCAAAAAATTCATATTTTAAAAGCCTCAACATATTACACCTTCTCTTTACAGTGTCTGAACTCCCTGAATTCTAAGTACAGAGAACATAATAAAAGACATACTCAAATTACCAATGTGCTAGCTGGTGAGATGCCACATCATTGCCATAGCGGGAGGGGTCATGGTGCAAAGCTCAGCCCTCTGGCTGATTCAGTGCAACCCTTCCCTCCCATCCAGTTCCCTACACCCTATTCTAGAAGGCAGAAATAGTATAACCCTTGGCATGTCTCACACACTGAAGTCATTTTCTCAAGCACTTGAACTGGGCCCTCTAACAGTGCCAACCATCCCTAGTAAATCCTGGAGTAGGGCCTGGATGCTACAACTCAATGCTCTCTGCTTCCTGCTTCTGCGACATCTTCAAAGCCCTCCAGCCCCGCACCTGTTCTGCTGTCTCTGTGTTAGTGAGCTTTTCCATAAGGCAGAATCCTTTCTGGTTCTTTACTTTTAGCTGCCTGGGAAACATCCTTCTCCAATTACTCTGAGTTGCTGGAACAGACAGCATCCTGCTGCTGTCTTGAGATACTGGAATGGTTCTTTTGTTACAGACAGCACTGATTCTTAAAAGGAAGATTTCTTCCTTCTTTAACCTCTCCTCTTATTTCAGCCTCCTCTCCCTGCTTCACTCAGTCCCCCAATAATACATCCCATCAGCCTAAATCCTTGTCCTTGGAAAAATCAGGCTATTCCTCTCACTATTTGTGTGCCAGCCTCTTCACTCAATCTGTTCAACCTCAGTCTCGTGTTTCTCTTCAATTTTTATCAAATAGGTATTCACACTTGGCATTACAGAGGATAGCTACAAAGCAAAATAAATAAAAATATTCTCCACACTCTTACACAGTTATTAACACTTTTAGTGAAGTTTGATCACATCCAAAACCCTCATTCCCACCCACCAAAAGGTACAATAATATCATAGGTGTTTTATATGTTAGTAAGAATATTTTAACATTATAATTTCATAACACTCAGTTAGATGATTAGAACCACTCTCAAAGTGTTGCAAAATTACAGAACCACTGTTTTAGATAATCATATGTTTTACTACTAAAGTTTATTACATACATAAATTATATTATGTAAGAAATTTGAACCAAACAGTGAATTCCAAGTCTGACTTCTAGTTGCCTAGTCGCCAATGTTGACCTTATGATGCTTGATAAAGTAGATACATTTTCCAGCCTGAGACTAGATTACAAGAAAAGCATCAGTCCAAAATATGGAATCATACTGGGGCTGTTACATCATCATTAAAAGTTGTTCAAAGGTGGTCCCTGATCCAGAAGCTCCATTCACAACTATGCATTGAGAAAAACATTCTCTGGCTCTGAGAGCCTGGAATGATCCTGTGGAGGTCATCTTTTCCATCTTGCTCTCCTCTGCCAACTCTAAATGGCAAAACCAAACCTCTCCCAAAGACTGGCAATGCAAATGCCAAAGGTACGGACTCTGTGCCCACACGACTTGGGTTGTAGTCTCAACTCTGCCCCTTCCTAGCTGTGGTACATCAGGCCACTTGGGAGACCAGCTGTAGAACTCTCCATACCTTCATGCTCTCATCCTCGAAATAGGAATAATAATAGTACCCACCTAAATTGTTGTAAAACAGATATACATTGTTATATATAAATCATTAAAGTATTTAGTAAACTGTAAATGCTCAGTTAATTTCTTGGAAACATAAACATTGTGATAGGAAGTGATTCTGGAAAATAGTCTTACATGTTAGTGGTTTCCTCACCTCACAAACATTCAGAACTTGGTAGTGACTTCACCTCCAGTAGTTCTGAACTGCTACAAAAATACTAAGAGTACGGATTATTGCTTAGGACATTTTTTACAAGTGAGAATGTATCACAGACAACAACGTACACTTGTATGAACCTACATGACCATTTCATTTTTGCAGGCTAAGATGATAGAAAAGAGAATATTAGCTAAAATTGTAAAGGAGTTGGGAGGCTATGATAGTGACCAAGAATAGACCATACATAGTTCTATGAAGCACTAGTCAAGGCACGAGAAGCAGAGCAGAGAAGGCTGGATACCACAGGACCCACTCTGGCTAGAGGGTCAGACAGCTGGGATCCATACTCTAAACTTATGACTATTGATTTCTATGTCATAAATTTACTTTTTAACATGAATAAAAGCTGTAAGCAAGCCATGCCAAAATGCAACAAGGGCAAAGTTTCCTTTCTACTTCGGTATTTCATGAGAAGTACCTCCACCATCCACTCAGAAAGTCAGTGGACAGCAGGTTAACTCAAAAATCCCATCTTAGCCTCCATTGTTTTCATGTCTAGGTCTACAGATGAAAAGTGAGAACATTAAAACTGGTGGTTCAACTTTACTAGCCTGGTTGGTAAAAGGGCAGGGATAGCCAGAGAGTTACTATTAAGGGAAAGTTAGCAAGCCTCTAAAATTCAAATCCAACACAAAGTTTAAGACCATTTTTTAAGACTGCTGGTAAAGAACTACTGTTACAATTAGTAAGTTCATTATTTCAATACTACTTCTAACTATGAAGAACACAAATTCTACCTTTTTATAATCCCAGAATCAACAAAACACCTCTTACTTAATAGGCTGTTGAGAAAAATTTCCCATTAGTGGTTACAATGATATATATATGAATAATTTATGGTACACCTTACACATATTTTGTATGGTACACATTACGCATACAATGTTTAAATTCATCAAGTGTAATCTTCACAACAATCCCCAAAAATATAGGTAGCATTATTCCCACTTTTATAAGAAAATTTCACTAATGAGAGGTTAAATTTCCTAACCAAGATGACATGAATTAAAAGTGGCAAGTCCAAGCTTCAAACCACATCTATACTGAAGATACAATGTGTTCAAAAAATAATATGCTGGGATAGGCTGCAGAAACATGTCTCTGAGCACTAAAGTTCCTACTAGTGAATAAAATACTCTTTTTCTAAATTCCTCTTCAGAACACTTCCTTAGTTAAATAACATATAAATCAAACACAGAATATCATATGCCAATTCATCAGTGATAAAAATTATTTATTCCAGCAATTCTAAATATATTCTTTAGAGCAGTGGTCCCAAACCTTTTTGGCACCAGGAACCAGTTTCATGGAAGACAATTTTTCCATGGACAGTGGGGATGTGGGGCAGAGTTGGAGGGATGATTTCAGGATGAAACTGTTCCACCTCAGATCATCAGGCATTAGCGTCTCATAAGGAGTGTGCAACCTAGATCCCTTGCATGTGCAGCTCACAACAGGGTAGCACTCCTATGAGAACTGAATGCTGCTGCTGATCTGACAGGAGGCAGAGCTTAGGCAGTAATGCTCCCTTGCTCATCTGCTGCTCACCTCCTGCTATGCAGCCCGGTTCCTTGCAGGCCACAGACCAGTACTGGTCCCAGGGGTTGGGGACCCCTGCCTTAGTGTTGATAAGCAGTACTGATACATGGATAACAGAAAACAGTGTTTGGACAGCCCACCTCCTTCCTCTCCCTGACTCCTGTGTCATTACTTCCATTAATATTTTCAGTAAGCAATCAAGATAACAAAGTCCAAAAGAGAAGCTAGTTTTTATCATTTATTTTAACAGTTACAACATATACACAGTCACAGGCTTATCTTCAAACGTATAGATTAATGTCATTAAATTCCTTGAATTGTTGTTCAGTTATAACAGATTCGAAGCAATTTTCACTACAATCCTATGATTATAAAAATCATAATTCCCCAGTAAGTGCTTAATATATATTTTCATTTTAGTTCCAAAAGTAATCACCTGTAAAACATTTTTATAGATGCATAGAACATGTACTGATGAGGTTTTTGTAAGAGAAATAAGCAATCCTAAGTACTCCTTTCAATACTTCTTATTGAATAATAGAATTTTATCAATGAAAAGCACATTAGGAACATTTTATCCAAGTTCCTTATTTTATAGATTTAAAACAAAACAGGTTTACTCTGTTTAAGAATATAATGGTAAAGTTGTAGTCTTTTGAATAAAAGATGACAATAGAATCAGATTTTATGAAAAAGAAATATTTAGAAGCTCTAATTATATTATTACTAGTTCTTGTTGCATTTTTTTCCACATTAAAACCAAGTTTGCATCATTTCATTCTCATGAAATAATGGAGCCCCACTGAAACTGAAAAACTATCCAAGTTATTCTTCCTACAGAAATGTGTGCATGTGTGTCACATACTTAAGTTGTGTACTATGAAGTTTAAAGTTTGTGATGAAAAGGAGGTTGCTTTTAGAAATGCACAGTGTGGTGGTGCCTTTACAAAGGTACTGCACACCAGCCTGGGTGACAGAGAGAGAGAGATCCTCTCTTTAAGAAACAAAAAGAAGAGAAAAGAAATAAAAACACAGAAGTTAGAATCAACAGGATCTGGCAAGTGATTAGATAGGAAGATGAGAAATTGAGGTTTGTGCATCCTACACAGCAGCTTGAAGAGGAAACATTGTAATTGAAAGCTAGAGTTGAACTGATCAAGGAGAGAAAATGAAATGGGGGGAATAGTGTTTTGAAAGTTGATGTGGAACGTGTTTCTCAGGTGTTTCCTACATAACACTGGCTGGTTGTGTTCATATGGTAAAAAATCTCCTAGATCATCATCACAGAGAAGATTTGGTGATATGCATTTCAATATTCACAATAAAGAGAACAAATGATATGACTAGTCATTTAAAAGAAGATCAAGACCAGCAGTCCTTCAAGATGATTAACACTTCATTTTAGTAGGAAACTATTCTGAATCAGATGACACTTAATATAAAAATTATTTTGTCAATTTATAATATTAAATTAGTAGTCCTCAGCATACAAAGAATCTTCTTTATAATTATATATGCAAAGTTTATAGGCATAACCTTAATAAACATAAAATTCAAAACAGAAGTTTAGCATATGTGAACTTGATTAACCTATTAGAGTTCTCAAATAAAATGAAAAATGTCATTAATAACAAACCCAAAAAAAATTAATGATAATGAAAAAGCAACAGTGACATCTGCTGTCTGTTTGTATAGTTTCCTTAAAACTATTCTCTACGCTTCATCTCCTCTGCTTCAATTTTCATCTATTTTTTATCATTGTCATATCTATTATGTAAGAAATGTTTTGATGACTAAGCTCATTCCATCTACTCCACTGATTTGTTCCCAGAGAATAATCTGAAGCAGACAATTTTTAATATATGATCTATGTCACAGGTTTTTAAATACACACACCTTTAAATAGTCTGATCAGAGGTTTCACCAAAATTTAAACGTATAATAATGGTATCCATGAACAATTAAGAAGTTAATAGTTTTATTGCTACTATTCTTTATGTTCTACCAGTAATGTTTTAGAAAACAAAATAATTTGTCCTGCAATCTCCATGATAATATATGAAGCACAATGCAGTCAGTTACCATGACATAACAGCATTTAGATTCCTCCATGGAAGAAGAATAGAAATGAACAATTCTAAGACTGAAAATCCTTAAACAAATAGGAGGAATAGGCAGTAGCTGACACATCCCTGCCAGAAACAACCCCAGTGTTCCACCTCATGATGTGTGAAATACCACAATCATAGAGTTATATCCTTAGTAAATGCATTCGTCACATAAAGTTATCATCTATTTCACAATGTTCATTTTCATTCTAGAAGAATAAGACATTGGGCCATTAATGATCACTTACTTGGAGGGAGGGAGTTAATCAGAGATTTTCTTCTTGACAATCAACTGGTGAGCTTTTTAGTTGGAGGAGAAAGAAGAATGACTTTGTCATTGAGAGACTAGAACACTAGGACAGGCAGAGTTGTGGGGAGAACTGAGTAGTCAGGGTGTAAGGACACTCATTACTGGATCAAGGGTCAGAAGGAAGGAAAACAACAGAGAAAAGAAAGATAGAATGACACCACAGACAACAAACCTGGACTGCTTTACAACTGTGAAGTTTTCAAAGTGCCCACTAAACAATCTTTACATGGATATTGAGTAAACAGTAGCAAAGAGCAGTAAAACAATGAAAAGTAAAGAACCAAGAAGACGCCTTAAATCTTAAACCAGTGATGCAAGTCCAGAGAAATCACAGGAAAGAATAAGTATCCCAAGTACATTTGTCTTGTTTGGGCAGAGAGCAGCTTATTTTTCTTATTTAGTAAAAGAAAGAAGGGGCGCTACACAGTGTCTGAGGCATGACAAATGATATCCTTCCTACACTGACAGCACTCGCCACAAAACAGAATCTGTGAAAGCTGATCTCAAGGCTCCATGTAGGAGAAAACAATGCACATATAAAGGTTATTGGTTTGATAAAAGAAAATCCATTTTTTAAATGACAGTATAAAAAATTCGCTATTGGCAAGAAGCAGTTTTCATTCTAGTGAAAAGTGAAATTCAACAGCTCATATGAGAAAAAGAGATCATTTGCTCTGTTTATTCTTGCCTGAACAGACACATTCTAAATTGATCATCAGTGAAGAATAGGATAAACATTCCAGAGCAAATGTGCCTATGCTCTTGATCCTGACATTTGAAGAAAATTTATTAAGAACCTTTATATTAAAACAAATCTCCTCAGATACCATATAAAGGTAGTATATACAAGAAATCTATGATCATGATGAAAGTACCAAGCCAATGAAGTGATGCTTTTCAATGAAATCATTATTTGATCATCTGCTCAAAATCATGATTTTTTATTAGGTCTGGAGAGAACACTGGATGTGCAAACATGAATAAGCCATGGGCTCTGAACCATAAGGTTTTCAGTACATTAGACAAATAGGGCATAAATATAAGCAAAAGAAAAAATGATTCTTTCCTGCAATTTTCTAGTTCTGTCAATACATCATTAGTTAAAGAGTTAAGGAATCTTATTGGTTCTTTTCATTGTTTCACTCTGTCACTATTTACTCAATATCCATGTAAAGATTGTTTTGTCGGGGATTTGGGGTACAGGGTAGGCACCAAGTGAGGGGTAGTTAGTTCTCTATTGGGAAATTGGGAAAGGTTCTGTTCAGTAGGGAAACTGGATGCACCTTTGCAAATGAGAAGGCATTCAAAATGTAAACAGGGAAGAGATGCATTTTACACGGAGAAAGAGGTGAGAGGAAGAGCTATGAAACAACATAGCATGATAGGGAAACCTAGTTCAGTAAGTCTGAGCATGGGCCATGAAGAAGGGAGAGGTGACAGATGAAGCCAAGGGCAAACAGGAGTCAGATGTGAGAAGGGTCAGTGTAACATGGTTCAGTAAGTTCAACACCAACGTTGTAGGGTTTTTTGGGGGGTTTTTTTGGTTGTTTTTAAATATGAGCATACAGAAATCTTCTCAATCATATTTACTCGTAAGCAAATGGTTTTAGATTTTACCCCCATTTATTTAAGCAGAGGACAACAATAAATAATAATAACAGAATCTTGATAAATCATTCTAAAAATTTCAACAGTAAAGTAAATGAGTAGATTGCAAAAATTTTCTCCCATTCTGTAGGTTGCCTGTTCACTCTGATGGTAGTTTCTTTTGCTGTGCAGAAGCTCTTTAGTTTGATTAGATCCCATTTGTCAATTTTGGCT
>NW_016803658.1:2045612-2052132 GCF_001698545.2 Rhinopithecus bieti | reverse complement strand
GCACTATTCACAATAGCAAAGACTTGGAATCAACCCAAATGTCCATCAGTGACAGACTGGATTAAGAAAATGTGGCACATATACACCATGGAATACTATGCAGCCATAAAAAAGGATGAGTTTGTGTCCTTTGTAGGGACATGGATGCAGCTGGAAACCATCATTCTCAGCAAACTATCGCAAGAACAGAAGACGAAACATTGCATGTTCTCACTCATAGGTGGGAACTGAACAATGAGACCACTTTGACTCGGGAAGGGGAACATCACACATCAGGGCCTATTATGGGGAGGGGGGAGAGGGAAGGGATTGCATTGGGAGTTATACCTGACATAAATGACAAGTTGATGGGTGCTGACGAGTTGATGAGTGCAGCACACCAACATGGCACAAGTATACATATGTAACAAACCTGCACATTATGCACATGTACCCTAGAACTTAAAGTATAATAATAAAAAAAAAGTAAATGAGAACATAAAAATGAGGACATTGTCGTAATATATACTAAGGGTTTCATTTTAAGTGTCTTTCTTTTATACGTAGTCCCTCAGAAGTATTGATATGTAAGTTGTAGTCTCAAAAACAATTGAGAAAATAAACCATTCAAAGACATCAGCTGTCTTCATTAAACATTTTTTTCTGGGCACACAGCTGGAAACTTCCCATTCATTTAGCACTTGCTCATGGGTGAGACGGCTTAATATTTTCCCAAGAGCAAGCGTGCCAAGACTTAATGGCTCTGGACAAACATCTGGTAAGGGCTATCAGAACCACCTGGAATGCAGAAAAGCTTTTGGGTTCTCACAGGAAATCCTTATGTATTCTTTTTCCCTGACTGGTATCTGTGACAGGCAGGTGCCTCCTGAAATGAGAATTTAGGTGGCCTTTTCAAGGAAAGTCTACACCCAGAGTCATGACAAAAATGAAACAAAGAAGATGAGATATTGGTCTAAGTCAGTGATAGCTATGATGTGAATTATCTCTTAGGTACCATGTGTCTTACAGACCCTTTAATACTACTTAGAATATCAAGCCTTGTAAGAATAAAGGCATTAGTAAGTGCTCAAGAGATAATAAGGAGACCTGAGCTCATAAGTAGGTCCTGCTACTCTTGTTCTATTAGTATATTTCACTTATACGGGTATACATATATGATACTATATATTTATACTGCAATTAAAAGGAGAGAAGAAAAATACATTTAAAAAACATTAAATTATACATCTAGTCTACATTGCATTCTTGCCTAAACATACAAAAATTTTCATTAGGACACTAAAAAAAAATCCTCCTATACAATAACATGTAAGACTCCATCCAGAAGGCTTCTCAATATTCTTCATTTGTTATTCCTATTTCATTCTCTCATAAGCAAAGCCATTTCTAACAAACTGCCAGCTGATGCCAGTGCTGCTGGTCCCTGGAACACACTTTGAGTGGCAAGGTTTTCAAACATAATGAGCATAATTTACCTGTCTCAGGAAGATTTTCCTAATTCCTATATAGGAGAGATCCATCCAGGAGATTTTGTTAAGTATGCATACTCCATCACAATTTCCTCATCAAATTCTCTGCATTTCTGAGCAGACCAATTAAATCTACATTCAATAATAGTAAGAGCCAGTGTTGCTTAATGGCATAATGTGAAATCTTGGGTCAGATAGATATAAGTCCATATCCCATTCCTGCCTACCAAACACATTGAACACGGGAAAACTGGTCTAAACCTTAATTTCCTCTTCTATAAAATAGAGATGCCACTAATAAATACTTCAAAGATTTATTTCAAGGATTACATAAAATAACCTATATAACAAAAAATAACCTATATAACACTGTCTGGTGAGCACTCACCAAATGCTAATTATTCATATTAATGCAATGCTGCAGCTAAATTATGCATCCAATGTGTGATATAGTATATGAGGCTTGAAACTCACAGATTGACTAGTACAGTAGAATATTTTGCTATCACAACCACCAGTTGTGCACATTTTCTAGGTCTGTTAATCCATATTTTTGTAAACACTGACTGAAGACCAACATTTCCAATTTCTACATGTATATTTTAGCAGAGGGGTTATTTATCATTTTTTTGGTGGGGGGGAAGGGTGGCGACACCTACCACCTGAAACTCTCCATTAGTCAGGGCTTATACTTGCAAATAATAGTATTGAATTGAGCTATTTTTAGCCAAAAAGGCTGCGTAGAAGGTTATTAGCTCGTTCACAGAATCCCTAAAAGGGCCAAAGAACAAAACTGGAAGGCAAATAGATAGGGTCAATAAGCTAAGAAATAAACAGTGAGAAAAAAAAGCATAGCACATTGTGGGTCTGCTCTAAGAAACTCCATTGCCTACCTTACTCACCATTTTGTACACTTGATTCTAAATGCCAGAATTTGTCCACAGTCACTCTGGAAAAAGTCATATTCACATAGAGAACATATGAAGGTGGTTAGGGTAGGGAGTGAAGGGGGATGAAAAGAGGTTAGTTAATGTGTACAAAATTACAGTTAGATTGAAGAAATAAGATGTAGTGACTTCTGGTACCAAAATGGTGGCAGAGAAGCAAGCTGGCTTCATTCCACACCCACACCCACTCCCCAACACATACACAGAGAAAGCCAAAAGCAAATATAGAGCACCAAGATTTTCACCAGCAATATCCCAGAACTCAAATATGAGGATGAGTCAGTTCCCAACACCACAGAAACATGGAAAAAAAAAATCCAAGCAAACACTAAGAGACTCAGGTTTCAATATCTGCAACACCCTTTCCTCCAATCTGCCAGACACCAAGCATGTGGAAAATTTTCCCTGATTCATGGTTTCTACACTAGAAAAATTTCCCCTGATTCATAGTTTCTACACTGGAAAAGTGTGAACAACCAGCTTCCCCTCATGTTGGGTTCCCTGAAGGTGACTTGTCCCTGCTTCAGCCCACAGGAAGTAACAGAAGTGCCTGAAGGGGGAAATACCCCTGAAAATGGCCACAGACAAAGGTGGGAGATGGGACTATCATCCCAGCCCTGGAAACACCACGCTGTAACTTGACCTAGAAGATACCAAATCAGAGTGGCTGTTCAGCAGTACCACACTGTTTGTCCCACAGGTCCCTCAGACTTGAACCCCTAGCTCACCTTCCACACTGCCAGAATATCATCTATGGGACCTCAGCCATTTGGGATGAGCTGCAATACAGCTGTTTGCTAGACCAAGGACAACCTGGTATTAAGGTACCATCTAGTGCTAAAAAGAAAACAGTGGGAACCAGCAGAGAAAATAATTTAAAAATTCAACAGGTAAATTGCAAAATATCTCTAAGCAAACATAACTAATAAAAACAAAACAACCCAGACACAGAAGACTGGAATAGATAGCTAATCCTTCAAGGCAAAGACTTAGATATACACCCATAAGGAACAACAGCAAACAGGGAACCATGACTTCCCCAAATGGACAAAGCAAGGAACCAGTGACTGATTCTAACAAGATATCAATATGTGAGCTCTCTGACCAAGAATTCAAAACAGGAGTTTTAAGGAGACTCAGTGATATCCAAGATAATACATAAAAGCAATTCAGAAATTTAACAGAAAATTTAACAAAAGATTAAAATGATTAAAATTTAACAAAGAGATTAAAATTATTAAAAACAGAACAGAAATATTGGGACTGAGAAATATACTTGCTGAGATAAAAAAATCATTGGTCTCTCAACAGTAGTATAGATCATGCAGAGGACAAAATCAGTGAGCTCAAAGACAGGCTACTTAAAATTACACAGTCAGGAGAAAAAAGAAAAAAAGAATAAAAAGGAATGAAGATCACCTACAATATATAGAAAATTACCTCAAAAGACAATGTCTAAGAATTATTGATGTTCAAGAGGTAGTTGAGCAAGAGCAAAGAATAGAAAGCTTATTAAAATAAATAATAATGGAAAACTCTCCAAAATTTAAGTAGGATATAAATATCCAGGTATAGGAAGGTCTGAGAACACCAAACAGATTCAAACTAAATAAGATTACCCCAAGGCAGGGTATAATAATCAAACTCTCAAAGGTCAAGGATAAAGAGGATCCTCAAAGCAGCATAAGATAATAAGCAAATAACATATAAAGGAGCTCCAATTCATCTAGCAAAAAACTTCCCAACAGAAACCATACAGGCCAGGAGGGAGTGGGCCAACATTTCCTGAGTGCTCTAAGAAAACAACTGCCATCCAAGAATACTATATCTAGCAAACCTAACCTTCAACTATGAAGGAGAGATAGTCTTTCCCAGACAAAGAAAAGTTGAGAGAGAATTCACCACCAATAACCCATATTATAGGAATGGCTAAAAGATATTCTTCAGTCTGAAAGAAAAAAACACTAATGTATATCAATAAAACAATTAAAGGTATAAAATAAAACTCATTGGCAAAATTAAGCATAAAGACAATGCCAGAATACTCCAATACAGCAATTGTCTGCAATCCACTCATGTCTAGTATAAAGCCCAAAAGACAAATATATCAGAAACAATAATACTACAGCAACCTATTAAGAGACAGGCAATATAAAAATGAAAATTGAGACAACCAAAAGTCAAAATACTGGTGGAGGAGGAATATAATTAAAGTATAAAGGTTTTTTGTTTGTTTGTTTCTATTCTGTGTGTGTGATCTAAGTTGTCATCCCTTTAAAATAACTAGTTATACCCATAAAATGTTTTTTGTAAGCCTCAAGATAAGGACAACGAAAAAAACCTACAATAGACATACAAAAATAAAAGCGACAGATTAAAACATACTACCAGAGAAAGTCACATAATCACAAAGGAAGACAATAAGAAAGACAGGAGTTGCTAAACAACCACAAAGCAAGCTATAAAAATAGCAGTAGTAAGTCCTTACTTAGCAACAATAACAGTGAATGTAAATGGTCTCAGTACTCCAATTTAAAGACATGGAAAAGCTAAATGGATAAAGAATCAAGACACAACTAATGCTGCCTACAAAAAAACTACCTCACCTATAAAGACAGACATAAACTAAAAGTGAAATGATGAGAATGATATTCTATGCAAGTAAAAAACAGAAGTAGCTATACATGTATCAAAAAAACACAGTAAAAGTAAAAAACTATAAAAAGAGACAAACTATACAAAGAGACAAAGGTTACTATATAGTGATAAAAGGGTTAACTTAACAAGAGGATATAACAATTATAAATATCTGTACACCCAACACTGGAGCACCCAAGTATATAAAGTAAACAGCAGTAGAGCTAAAAGAGGAGATAGACAGCAATACAGTAATAATAGGGACTTCAGTACCCCACTCTCAGTAATGAAAAGATGATGAGGATAGAAAATCAGCAAAGGAATGGTGGAGTTAAACTGCACACTAACCTAATAGGCCTAACTAATATTTTCTGAACATTTTACCCATCTGCTACAATTCAATACACATTATTTTCATCAGCACATGGGACAATTTCCAGCATAAACCAGATCTTAGGTCACAAAATAAATCTAAACAAACAGAGAAATTTTAAAAATTCAGAAAATAAAAATCACATCAAGTCACTCTTCTGGCCACTCTTCTGAATAAAACTAAAAATCAATAAAAAGAGGAATCTCAGAAACTACACATTCTCAAAAGCTACACAAACAAAGGAAGTTTTAACACATGCTTCTGAATTGCCAATAGGTCAGTAAAAGAAATAAGAAAGAAATTTTAAAATTTCTTGAAACAAATAAAAATAAAAATACAACATACCAAATTCATAGATTACAACAAAAGCAGTACTAAGAGGGAAGTTTATTGCAATAAATACCTACATCAAAAAAGTAGAAAAACTTCAAATAATCTAAGGATGCACCCAAGGAACTAGAAAAGCAACAGCAAACTGAACTCAAAATTAGTAGAAAAAATAAAGAATAAAGATCAAAGCAGAAATAAATGAAACTGATACTAAAATACAGAAGATGAATGAAATGAAAGGTTGATTTTTAAAAGATTAAACAAAATTGACAAACTGTTAGCTAGACTAAGAAAAAAGAAAACTCAAATAAGTAAAATGAGAAATGAAAAAGAAGATATAACAACTGAGACTACAAAAAAAACCTACAAAGAATCATTAAAGCCTACTATGAACAAGTATATGCCGAAAAATTGGAAAACCTAGAAGAAACAGATAAAGTCCTGGACACATGCAATCTACCAAGATTGAACCATGAGGAAATAGAAAACCTCAACAAACCATTAACAAGTAATGCCATAATAAAAAATCTCCCATCAAAGAAAAGCCAAGCCCAGCAGCATCAATGCTGAAATCTATCAAATATTTAAAGAAGTGTGGTATTATTTCTGAGGACTCTGTTCTGTTCCATTGGTCTATAGCTCTGTTTTGGTACCAGTACCATGCTGGTTTGGTTACTGTAGCCTTGTAGTATAGTTTGAAGTCAGGTAGCATGACGCCTCCAGCTTTGTCCTTTTGACTTAGGATTGTCTTGGCAATGCGGGCT
>NW_016803658.1:2014069-2043975 GCF_001698545.2 Rhinopithecus bieti | reverse complement strand
AAAGTATAATAAAAATAAAAAATAAAAAATAAAAAAAATAAAACAATAAAATAAAAAAATAAAAAAAAATATTTAAAGAAGACATCAAGTATACTCAAACTCTTCAAAAAAATGAAAAGGAGGGAATACTTTCACACTCATTCTACAAGGCCAGGATTATCCTGATACCAAAACAAGACAAGGATACAATTAAAAAAAAAAAAAAAAGAAAACTACAGGCCAGTATCACTGATGAGCATAAATGCCAAAATTTTCAACAAAATACAGCAAGCCAAATTCAACAATATATTAAAAATATCATTCACTATAATCAAGTAAGATTCATCCCAGAGATGCAAGGATGGCACTACATACACAAATTGTAAGTCACATTAACAGAATCAAGAACAAAAACCATATGATCATTTGAATAGATGACAAAAAAGCATTCAATGAAATTTAACATCCTTTTATGATTTTTTTAAACCGGGTATAGAATGAACATACCTCAAAATAATAAAGGCCATATATGACAAACCCACAGCCAACATCATACTGAACAGGAGAAAAATGTCTTAGAAGAAAGACTTCAAAAAAGACCTAAGAACAAGACAAGGATGCCCATTTTACCATTTTTATTCAGCATAATACTAAAGTCCTCACCAGAGTAATAGTCAAGGGAAAATAAAATGAAAGACATTCAAATTGGAAAGGAGGAAATTATATTAGCCTTGTGTGCAGACAACATAATCTTATATTTAGCAAAACCTAAAGACTTCACTGAACAAACAAACAAAAACCATGTTAAAGCTGATAAATGAATTCAGTAAGGTTGCAGGACACAAAATCAATATACAAAGATCAGTGGCATTGTATACACCAACAGCAAACAATCTGAAAAAAATTAAGAAAGCAATCCCATTTAGAATATAGTTTTAAATACCTAGGAATCAATATAGACAAAGATGTGAATGATTTATACAAAGAAAATTATAAAACTATGATGAAAAAAATGAAAGAGGACAAAAAAATGGAAAGATAGCCCATGCTCATGGATTAAAAGAATCGATATTATTAAAATGACCATTCTACCCAAAGAAATTGAGAGATTCAATGGAATCCTTACCAAAATCCCAATGTCATTCTTCAAAGAAACAATTAAAAAAAAAACTAAAATGTATATGGAACCAAAAAAATCCTGAATAGCCAAAGAAACCCTGAGGGGAAAAAAATGAAGCTAGAGGCATCATCACACTACCTGTCTTCAAAATATACTACAAAGCTATGATAACCAAATCAACATGGTACTGTCTTAAAAACACACAGAACAATGGAACAAAATAGAGTACTCAGATATAAATCCATGCATTTACAGCCAACTCATTTTCAACAAAGACTCCCAGAACATACAGTAGGGCAAGAACAGCCTCTTCAATAAATGGTTCTGGGAAAACTAGATATCCATATAGAGAAGATGAAACTAGTCACTTATCTCTTACTATATACAAAAATAAAATCAAAATGGATTGAAGACTTAAATCTAAGACTTGAAAATAGGAAAACATTAGAAAACGTTGGGGAAATACTGCAGGACATTGGCCTGAGAAAAGATTTTTCTTGTGTAAAACTTCAAAAGCACAAGCAACAAAAGCAAAAAAAGACAAACGGGTTTACATCAAGCTAAAAAGCTTCTGCACCACAAAAGAAACAATCAGCAAAGTAAGGAGACAACCCACAGAGTAAGAAAAAATATTAGCAAACTATTCATCTGACAAGGAATTAACAGTCAGAAAATATAAGGAGCTAAAACAACTCAACTGAAAAAAAAAAATCCAATTAAAATGGGGCCAAAGAGCTGAATAAACATTTATAAGAAGACATTCAAATCACCAAAAGTATTTTTTAAAAGTTCAATATCACTAATCATCAGAGAAAAGCAAAGCAAAACCACAATGAGATATCATCTGACCCCAGTTAGAGTGTGCTTTTATCAAAAAAAAAAAAAAAAAAAAAAAAAAAAAACAGGCAATAATGGGATACCGGCAAGGATGTGGAGAAAAGGGAACCCTTGTACATGGTGAGGAATGCAAAGTACAGCAACTATGGAAAACAGTATGGAGGTTCCTCAAAAAATTGAAAACAGAACTATCACGTGATCTAGCAATTCCACTACTGGGTACATAACCAAAAGAAATGAAACAATATATCAATGAGGCATCTGCACTCCCACGTTTATTGTAGCATTAATCCACAATAGGCAAAATATGGAATCAACCGAAGTACCTATCAATGGATGAATAAAGAAAATGTGGTTATATATATACAACTGAATGTCATTCAGCTATTAAAAATAATAAAATTCTGTCATTTGCAGCAACATTGATGGAAGGGGAGGTCATTATGTTAAGTGAAATAAGCCAAACACAGAAAGACAAATATTGCACATCATCATTCATACATGGGAGCTAAAATTGGATCACATGAAGATAGAGGGGATCAGTGATTATCAGAGGCCAGGAAGGGTAAGTGAGGAAGGGATGAATAAAGGTTAATTGATGGGTACAAATATGCAATTAGAAACAAGAAATAGGACCTGGTGTTTGATGTATCAGTAGGGTGATGCTACAAGCATTAATCTATTGTGCATTTCAAAATAGCTAGAAGAGAATAATTTGCATGTTTCTAGCATAAAGAACAGATAAATATATAAGGTGATGAATATTCTAATTACTCTGACTTAATTATATGAATGTATCAAATTATCACAAGTAGCCTGAAGATACGGACATCCATTATTTATCAATTTAAAAAAAAAAAAGACCTAGTGTTCAATAAATCAATAGGTTGACTACAGTAAAGTAAACAATAATGTGGTGTATATTTCAAAATAGCTAGAAGAGAATAATTTGAACATTCCCAGCATAAAGAAAAGGTAAATGTTTAAGGTGATAAATACACCAATTAACCTTGATTTGATCATTACATATTATATTAATGTATCAAAATATCATATGTATGTCTACTATGTATCAATTTTGAACAGAAAAGAAAAAAATGCTTAAGTCACTTTCACAAGCATGCTTACAGAAGCTCTAGTCTCCCTGCATGCAACCACTGCATCAGGTGACTTGGCTCCATTTCCCAGTCTTGTACAACTCTGCAGCGGCAACGGAACCTAAGAACATAATTCATCACTTACTAGGTGACGATCAATCCAGCAGAAGATTGGAATGGGTACTCAGTGAGCCAACCTATAGTATTTGCCACAACCTACTTCCTATGTTTTGGTTTTCTCTACCTTATGAAGGAAGGTATGAGGTAAGTGGCAGAGCCTGCCACACATTATAAAAAAGAAAATGCCAGATACTCACCTCCTTAAGTGGCCCTGGCAGCTAGAGCATGGACCTAAGACTCACTTTGCACTCATCAAATGCATCCACTTAGATCTTGAACTGTCAAGAAGTGATGCAAAGAAGGGGACAATGTGAGCAATTTACTCTGGCAATGACAGGAGTTGGACCATGATAATATTCCTGTAGTAGCAATGGCAGCAGTGCTAGTAGCCTCAATCCAGGGTCCATTATTACTGCAGTTAATGATGCAAAGTACAGCACCAGGCTCAGCAGCACAGCAGTGGTGTCCTTTCAGGTCAAGATTTTAGGTATTGTTCCTAGCTCTGTAGCCCCAGAAATTCCATGCAACTAAGTGTCCTTATAATGAATTCATTTTCTGCTTACATCAGACAGAGTTGCTTTTAACTAAAAACACTGACTAATACATAAATTGGTACCAGTTGTAGCTGCAGGCAATGGTCCCTTCAAAAAATTGAATTAAATAAAAAGTAAAACCAATAAAAATTAGCCAGTATTAAGGAATGGGAATCTGAAAGTCCACTGCACACATTATCACCTTCAAGAAGTTCTCATTGAAGGCAAGGCAAATGAGGACGTAAGC
The DNA here is from genome assembly GCF_001698545.2 of Rhinopithecus bieti. Classification (NCBI taxonomy): domain Eukaryota; kingdom Metazoa; phylum Chordata; class Mammalia; order Primates; family Cercopithecidae; genus Rhinopithecus; species Rhinopithecus bieti. Next base: position 2,040,042 of record NW_016803658.1, on the reverse strand, counting down.
AACTATCACAGAAGTGTGCAAACAGCATAAGAATTCAAGAACTGTGAGGCATGGAGGTTGCTTCTAACACTGCTTCATGGCTTCAAGCAAAAGAATGACAAGCTGAAATCACAAATTCTTGGCTAGAGGCATGAAGTGAAATCCCATGTTTCTCTGACTGCTAAAAGAATCTCTTATCGCTTTCAGCCGCAGGGCTGAGATAACTGAAAATCAGACTCAAACTTTGATCCTGCAGGTTTCTAAATTACAATGTCAGTTGAATTCACAGCCCACTGAGATCACTTATGTGAAAGTAAAAGCACTGATCTGGATAGAACAAAACTGAGATACAGAATGGAGGGAAATGAATAAATTTGGAAGTCATGAGTACCCTGAACCCACCAAATCCCCTGACAGTCTCTTGCTGGCCAAGGCAGTCTTGTTTCCCTTGTCTGGTGAGGTGCAGAAGGAATAAATTATCTATGGTAATGGCGGTGGTTGTCACAAAAATCAAGTGTTTAGGTAGCAGGGATAGCAGAGCTGATGGCAGCTTCTGGAGGCCATTGCTAGCAATGTCAACAGTACAAGCTGTAGTTCTTAGCAGCAGTGACAGCGATGTCCCTACTGAGCTAGTTCTGCAGCATGATTGGACTGTTGTTCCCATCTGCATAGTCCCAAGACTGGCAAAGCCCAATGTCCTTTGAATAAATAATTTTCTACTCAAATCAGCCAAATCTGGTCTCCACTGCTTTCAACTTTGAACTATATGCTTACAAATTTCAATAACAGCTTTTTCTTTTTACCCATTTCCCTCTGCAAAATGTGGTCAAAATATAAAATATTTCAACTCTGATTGGTTTGGAATGGTAAGTCCATAAGTGATCTAAATTTTTCTTATAATAAGAACTCATGCTTAGAGTTGCAGGCTCCCTGCCTGTAAAATTTAATAAGAGATTCATAGCTGTTTGCTACTTACAGAGAAAATTTATTCCCGTCTACCTTTATCCATCTTTGTCTCTTTTATATGCAATATTATTATTCACAGTTTTCCAGTGAATTATCAAAGAAAAGGCAAACAAAAATTGCTCCCTAGTAGCAGCAGTCATCTAATTTATCAAATCATAACCTACAAATCCTTACATGAGCAATTGCCTGGTCAATCTTACACCATGACAAACTAAATGCCTGACAAACAGTCACAATCCCTTATAAAATTTATGGTAAAAACATTCAAAACCTCCAGCCAAGGGCATTATTGGTGTGATGGCAAAAACCATAGATCAACTGTAGCCCATGCCATTGGTGATAAAGCCATTCGAGTCCCTAAAAATCTATTAGTACATATATTTGATTTTTTTGAGCAATAAAGAGAGGCTGTTTTACTTCAGGAGATGCATAATAGTTCACTAGTCTCATGGTTACTCCACCGGCATCAGCTTATGCACCTTTTCAGAGTTACTCCACCCCAGCATCTCCTGGGCCTTGGATGCTTGTCAGAATCTAGCCGCCCACCTCTTCATCTCCTGACACCATCACTTATCTCACCCAGGCAAGCTTCAGCATGGCCTTCCTTAAGGCTACCCTACAGTAGTCACAGTGGCTCCTCCCACTACCTCTAGGTCCAAATGAAGCCCAGGCCACGGGGTATGGAATCTGACTTCCCCAAAGGCTGCCCAGGGGGGCAGATAACACAACCCCAGAAGCGCAGGATAAATTTTGGCCCAAGGGATGAACTGTGACCAGTGTGGGAGAGAAGATGGGAAGAAGCTAAGAAGAAAATCATCTTCCTTCCTCCTCTACCTCCAAAGAGGCCTATAATTCCACAAGGGCATCTGGAAGAAGCCCCACATGTGTTTTTGCATGAAGCAGAGGCGAGTTTGATAATACTATCTTGTATTCGCTTTCTGTTTTTCCCTGCCTCTCTTCCCTCATTCTTGGATTGTATTTCCCAAAGTAGAATTAGCAGGTCAGCTTTACCACAGGTTCTTTTTTCTAGGGAAACCAGGCTAAGACAATTACTTTTAGAATTAGAAATGATAAAGAAGAAAAATTACATAGACTTGCATAATTGAGTTCATGGCTAAGGGGAATAATGTTCATGAAAATGACTTGCTAACATATATCAATGTGATTACAGAAATTATTGTTGTTATTATTACCTATGTAGTCTGTCTTCCTTGAAGGACAATATTCCATGTATTACAGAAACAGTTTCCACAATTTTTAAAACATTTTCCTAAACCCTTGTCTTAATTACAGTCTTCTAGTAACCTTGATTCAATAGGATACGAGTCACCAAGTCCTGTAGATTCTGTCTCCCAAATAGTACTATAATACCCTTCCTCTCCACTATCACTAACACAGCTTTACTCCAGGTACTCATCACTTTCCACTAAAACAAATCCAAGAGCATCATGCTCAATTGCCCCTCATCCAGTCTCACCTGCATGTACTCCATTCTACATCCTGAGGCCAAGTAATCTTCACCTGGCTGTCTATTAATGCTCCTTCAGCACCTGCCTCAGGAAGCATTTCCTACCTCCCAGTTTTGTATAAGCCTCCTCATTGTGCTCTGTACACACTTTTCTTGCACCTCTTGCCACATTATTGTTAGTACACTTGCCTCTCTCTCCCTCCCCTCCCCACACCCCCTCCCCCAACACAGACAGTAAGATTCATGAGGGAAGGAACTATTATTTCATCCCTCCACCTCTGGCATGGTCCATGGAAAATACTGGGTGCTCAATGAAATGTCTGAAGTGAAATTAAAATGGCTAGAAAATTTCCAGAATTAGAAAATGATAAAACTCATATTGTCAGACACCAATCAAGATTTTAAAAAATCAACTTCTAGATAGAGTAAAACTCTAGAACAGCAGAAACAAAAGAAAATATTAAAACAAGCAGAAATAGAAAACATATTTAGAGGGAAATAACAATTAACAGATAATAGACAAGAAAAGCCACTGAAATAATAAAAAGAAGAGAAGGAGAATTACTATCAACCTAGAATTCTATATCCAGGTAAAATATTATTCTAGAGTGAGAAAAAAAGGAAGATATTTTCCAATAAACAAAATTAGACACTTAATAATCATGGACTCTTGTTGAAAAACAACTAAAAATAAGTAATTCATAAGGTAGAAAACATACACGTACATATACTCTCACAAAAGACACACACATATACCCTGAAGACAAGAAAGGATTCACAAAGTCCGAGGCTGATTCTGAACAAATACTGGATACAAACCACTGCCAAACTGATCAAGAAAAAAATAAGTAAAATAAAACAAGCTCAATGACAATATTAGGAATAAAAACACATGTAACTTATTTTTGTAATTCCTTCTGTTCTTTCATTTGATAAATATTTATAAAGCCTCTACGACATGCCATAATATTCTAAGTGCTGGAGATATTCCCTGGAAAAGTAAAACAAAATAGCTTAAATTTAGTAGGAAGGACAAACAATAAACAAAACATTTTAATGTAATAAATGTTAGGGAGAAAAATAAAATAGGAAAGTTGGAGGTGGGAGATTCAAACTGAAATTTTCAACTGAAATTTTACACTTGATTTTAAATCTTCACTATTAACCAAAGAAATTATGTCAACTTTATGTCAATAAACTTTAAGATGCAGCTGAAACTGTCTTCTTCAAAAATACAATTTTTAAAACTAGCATAAGAAAAGGAAACAACTGAATAAACCCAAAATAATTAAATCTAATAAACTGATAGAAAAAAATCTAAATATTAGAAATACACAACCACAAAATTTGCAAACACACAAGGAAATATATTTAACATACCAATCAATATTATAAATAGTGCTCATTTATACACACGAGTAGTGAATGTGTATGAGAATAATACACGGCAACATTAAGACAAAGTTTAATTCAAAGAGAAGGTGTAGAAAAGACGATGAGTGAGACATTATGTTTTTATTGGATGATGCATTCATGTGTAACTATTTACTTTTAAATATATTTCCTTGTGCATTTGAATATATAGGTGAGTTCTAACACAAAGTTAAAGAAAAGATAATCCTGACCGGAAGTGGTGGCTCATGCCTGTAATCCCAGTACTTTGGGAGGCCAAGGCAGGCAGATCATGAGGTCAAGAGATTGAGACCATCCTGGCCAACATGGTGAAACCCCATCTCTACTAAAAATACAAAAATTAGCTGGGCCTGGTGGCGCGCACCTGTAGTCCCAGCTACTCAGAAGGCTGAGGCAGGAGAATCACTTGAACTCGGGAGGCGGAGGTTGCGGTGAGCCGAGATCATGCCACTGTACTCCAGCCCGGCGATAGAGCAAGACTCTGTCAAAGAAATAATAATAATAATGATCCCTATCTTAGAAAAACTATTGCAGAAAACACAAAAAAAGGGAAAAAATGCCCAACTCATTTTTGAAGAATAGACTACCTGTACTAAAATCAGAAAATTAAAAGTAGAGAGAAAAGTTTTAGGCAATCATAATTATGATAATAGATATAAAATTTGCAAATAAAACCATCCCACTGAATCATATATTAAAAATAATATAAAATTATTCAGGCCAGGTGTGGTGGCTCACACCTGTAATCCCAACACTTTGGAAGGCTGAGACTGGCACATCACCTGAAGTCAGGAGTTCAAGACCAGCCTGGCCAACATGGTGAAACTAAAAATACAAAAAGTAGCTGGGCGTGGTGGTGCACGTCTATAATCCCAGCTACTCGGGAGGCTGAGGCAGGAGAATCGCCTGAACCTGGGTGGCGGAGGTTGCAATGAGCCGAGATCATGCCACTGCACTCCAGTCTGGGCAACAGTGATAGCCTCCAACTCAAAAAAAAAAAAATTCATTGAGATGTATTCCAGGAATCCAAGATAATTTAATGTAGAAAATTTATCATTGTAATTCACCACTTTAACAAATCAAAGAAAAAAACAATAATTTTACTTGATGCAGAAAATTTATTTGATGATATTAAGATTTTGTAATTTTAAAAAAACCTCTAAGTAAGTTAATTCTAAGAGCAAATTTCTTATACATAATTAAAAGTTCCCACCAAAACCTAAAGGAAGTATTTTAATAAAAGGAAAACATTAGTTGCTTCCCAGTAATGTCAGGAACAAGAAAAGAATGCTCACCAACACCACTTCTATTCAACCATGTTCTAGAGAGCCTCGCTAAGACAGCAAATCAAGAAAAGTAAATGAAAAGTATAAGCGCTGAAAAGGAAGACATAAATTGTTAAAATATCTAATCTATATGATTACCTACAAAGTACATGAACATTGTCAAGTTATTCAAACTAATAAAAGGTTCAGCAATATGTTCACACAAAAGCCTGCACACAGATGTTTATAGAAGCTGTATTCATAATTGCCAAAACTTGGAAACAACTAAAATGTCTCTCAGCAAGTTAACAAATAAACTGTGGTACATACAGACAATGACATATTATTCCACACTAAAAGGAGATGAGCTATCAAGCCATGAAAAGACATAGAGGAAACTTAAATACATCTTACTAAGTGAAAAAAAACAAAAGCCAGTCTGAAAGGGCTACATACTATAGGATTCCAACTATGATAGTGTGAAAAAGGCAAAACAATAAGGACCGTAAAAAGATGAGTGGCTGCAAGAATTTAGAGGGGAGGGAAGGATGAATAGGTGGAACACAAAGGGTTTGGGGGAAGTGAAACTACCCTGTATGACACTATGATGGTGGATACACATCATTATACACTTGTCCAAACCCACGGGATGTACAACGCCAAGAGTGAATCCTAATGTAAACTGTGGATGATGATGTGTCAATGTAGGTTCATCAATTATAACAAATGTACCACTCTGGTACACTGATAATGGGGGAGGCTAAGCATGTGGGCAGGGGGCATATGGGGGGATATGGGGATCTCTGTAACTTTTGCTCAATTTTACTGTGAATTTAAAATTGTTCTTTAAAAAAGTATGTATTTTTAAAAGGTTCAACAAGGTTTCTAGCTAAAAGGACAATATGCAGCCAGGCACAGTGATTCATGCCTGTAATCGCGCACTTTGGCAGATCGCTTGCGCCCAGAAGTTCAAGACCAGTCTTAGCTACATGGCAAGACTCCATCTCTACAAAAAATACAAAAATCAGCTGGGTGTGATGGTGCACATCTGTAGTTTCAGCTACCCAGGAGGCTGAGATGGGAGTATCACCTGAGCCTGGGTGGTTGAGGTTTCAGTGAGACATGATTATACCACTGTATTCCAGCCTGGATGACAGAGTAAGACCCTGTCTCAGAAAAAAATTAATATGCAAAGACAAATCATATTCTTAAATGCCAGTAACAAATATTTCAAAATAACTTCTAAGGCATTTATCATAGAAACAAAAACTAAAAGATACCAAGGAATAAATGTAATAAATATGTGGAGGTGTTTGTGGAAAATATTCTAAAACTTTACTAAGAAAAGGAAAAAAAAAGCCCTAATATAGTATTGATGTACTGCTATATTCTTTAACAGGAATTTCAGAATTTAGAAGTGACAATTCCCTAAAAATTATAAACTCAATGGAATGTTAATCAAATCCCCCAAAGAATCTGACAAGCTGAAATTAAAATTCTCTTTTTTTGAGACAAGGTCTTGTTGTGTTGCCTAGGCTGGTCTCAAACTCCTGTCTCAAGTGATCCTTATGCCTTAGCCTCCCAAGTAGCTGGCATTACGGGTGCTTTTACAGATGCATGCCACAGTGCCTGGCTTAAAATTCACTTTTAAGTACACAGTCAAGAAACTTCCAGGACAGTTTTGAAAAGAAAAGGGAGTGGGGTAGAAATTTACGTGGCCACCTATCCACACTTGCCCTACCGTCCATCAAAACTATACAACCATAGTGATTATAATAGTGGATCATTATTATTCGGATGAACCTATATATGATGCTTTACGGCAGAAATGGTATTACATTCTTTCCTAAATAAGTGAGAAAAGAATGAACTATTCGATAAGCACTGCTGGGGCAATTGGTGATGAAATGCAAATATCTAACACAGAAATATATAAAAATATCACCATGCCACTGAGATAAGAAAAGACAAAAAGAATAAACCATAACAAAAGACTGACAAATTGGGAGTATATTAAAATGAAACAACATTGTGTGATAAAGGATTTAATAAACAAACTTTTATTTATTTTTTATTTTTATTTTTTATTTTTTTTTGAGATACAGTCTCGCTCTGTCGCCCAAGCTGGAGTGTAGTGGCACGATCTTGGTTCACTCCCGTGTTCACGTCACTCTCCCCCCTCACCCTCCTGAGTAGCTGGGACTACAAGTGCCTGCCACCTCACCAATGAACAATTTTTTAAAAGGCAAGCTTTAGGCTTGGAGAAGATAGTTGTAATATATAACACTAACAAAGAAATAATAAAGTATGAATTTTATTATACACATATGTATATAAAAGATTTATGAATCAACAGAAAAGACAATCCAGTAGAAAACAGACTACAGGAATGCACAGGCAATTCACAGAAGAGGAAACTCAACTAGATAATAAACATAAAAATAACGTTCAACTTCACTAGTAATTTGGGGAATGAAACTCAAAACAACAATGTGATATCCTTTAAGATCTATCACACTGGTAAATATTTGAAAGACTAATAACCCTTTAAGGACAGGGATAAATCAGAAATCTCGAAGTTGCTTATAGAATAGAGTGCAGGGCTCTACAGATTTCAAAGGTGATGATGTTCCTTGTCCAGAAATTCAACTTCTGGACCATCATCCTAGAGAAACCTTCATGTGCACAAAGAAACATGAAATAGTATAAATAAATAAATATCACTTGTTAGGAGAATGAATAAATGAACTATGGATTAGTCATTCAATAGAATCCCATATAGTGTTCTATATAGTAGAAAATTTTAATGGACTAGAACTATATTTAACAAAACAGACAAACCTCTAAAACAGGATATTGGATAAATAATGCAAGATAAATAAATCTGATCATCATGGCGATGGGAGGCAGGACTAGATTGCAGCTCTGACGTGGATGGACAGAGCAGAGTACAGAGGCTCGCATTGTGAATTTTAGCTACAGATCAATGGCAATTACAAACCAGCAATCCTGAGAGGACCCATAGACCCTCTGAAAGAAGTGGACTGCTCTTGCAGAACCCAGGACATGCCCCAAATACTGTGCTGGTATCCACAGCTGACAGACCCATAAATGGTTCACATCACAGGACTCCGTGCAGACAACCCTCAGTACGAGCCTGGAGCTGGGTAGACTTGTTGGGTGGCTAGACCAAAAGGAGAGATAACAGTCACCTCAGGTTGGCTCACAGGAAGCCACATCCGTAGGAAAAGGGGGAGAGTACTACATCAAGGGAACAACCCATGGGGCAAAAGAATCTGAACAACAGCCTTCACCCCTAGAGCTTCCCTCTGACAGAGCCTACCGTACCCAAATGAGAAGAAACCAGAAAATCTGGTAATATGACAAAACAAGGCTCTTTAACACCCTCCCCCCAAAGAAAAAAAAATCACACTAGTTCACCAGCAATGGATCAAAACCAAAAAGAAATCCTTGATGTACCAGGAAAAGAATTCAAGAGGTTAGTTACTAAGCTAATCAGGGAGGCACCAGAGAAAAATGAAGCCCAACGCAAGGAAATCCAAAACACAATACAGAAGTGAAGGGATAAATATTCAAGGAAATAGACAGCTTAAAGGAAAAAAAAAAACAATCAAAAATTCAGGAAACATTGGACACACTCATAGAAATGCAAAATGCTCTGAAAAATCTCAGCAATATAATTGAACAAGTAGAAGAAAGAAATTCAGAGCTCAAAGACAAGGTCTTCAAATGAACCCAATCCAACAAAGACAAAGAAAAAGAATATGAATATATGAACAAAGTCTCCAGGAAGTCTGGGATTATATTAAATGACCAAAACTAAGAATAATCTGTGTTCCTGAGGAAGAAGAGAATTCTAAAAGCTTGGAAAAATACATTTGGGTAAATAATCGAGGAAAACTTCCCCAGCCTTGCTAGAGACCTAGACATTGAAATAAAAGAAGCACAAAGAACCCCTGGAAAATTCACTGCAGAAAGATCATTGCCTAGGCACATTGTCATCAGGTTATCCAAAGTTAAGACAAAGGAAAAAAATCTTAAGAGCTGTGAGACAGAAGAACCAGGCAACCTATAAAGGAAAACCTATCAGATTCACAGCAGATTTCTCTGCAGAAACCCTACAAGCTAGAAGGGCTTGGGGACCTATCTTCAGCCTCTTCAAACAAAACAATTATCAGCCAGGAATTTTGCATCCAGCAAAACTAACCATCATATACGAAGGAAAGATAGTCTTTTTCAGACAAACAAATGCTGAGAGAATTCACCACTAGCAAGCCACCACTACAAGAACTGCTAAAATGAGCTCTAAATCTTGAAACAAATCCTGGAAACACATCAAAACAGAAGCTCTTTAAAGCATAAATCACACAGGACCTATAAAGCAAAAATACAAGTTAAAAAGCAAAAACAAAAAACATAAAACACAAGTATACAGGCAACAAATAACACAAAGAATGCAACCATGCCTCACATCTCAATACCCACTTTGAAAGTAAATGGCCTAAATGCTCCACTTAAAAGACACAGAATTGCAGAATGGATAAGAACTCACCAACCAACTCTCTGCTGCATTCAAGAGACTCACCTAACACATAAGTACTCACATAAACTTAAACTAAAGGGGGTGGAAAAGGGTATTTCATACAAATGAGCACCTAAAGCAAGCAGGGGTAGCTATTCTTATATCAGACAAAACAAACTTTAAAGCAACAGCAGTTAAAAGAGATAAAGAGGGACATTATATAATGGTAAAAGGCCATGTCCAACCAGAAAATATCACAATCCTAAACATATATGCACCTAACACTCGAGCTCCTAAATTTATAAAACAATTACTAATAGACCTAAGAAATGAGATAGACAGCAACACAATAATAGTGGGGGATTTCAATACTCCACTACTCTACTGACAACACTAGACAGGTCAGCAAGACAGAAAGTCAACAAAGAAACAATGGATTTAAACTATAACTTGGAACAAATTGACTTAACAGATATATTTCATCCATAACAGAACATTTCATCCAACAATTGCAGAATACACATTCTTTCAATAGCACATGGAATTTTCTCCAAGATGGACCATATGATAGGTCATGAGTCTCAATAAATTTTGAAAAATTGAAATTATATCAAGAACTCTCTCAGATCACAGTGGAATAAAACTGGAAATCAACTCCAAAAGGGACCTTCAAAACCATGCAAATACATGGAAATCAAATAACTTGCTCCTGAATGAGCACTGCATCAAAATGATATCAAGATGGAAATTTAAAAATTATTCAAACTGAGCAACAAAAACAATACAACCTATCAAAACCTTTGGGATACAGCAAAGGTAGTGCTAAGAGGAAAGTTCATAGCCCTAAACGCATATATCTAAAAGACTGAAAGAGCACAAACTGATATTCTAAGGTCACACCTCAAGGAACTAGAGAAACAAGAACAAACCAAACCCAAATCCAGCAGAAAAATGGAAATAACCAAGATCAGAGTAGAAATAAATGAAATCAAAACAAAGAAAATACAAGATAAATGAAACAAAAAGCTGGTTCTTTGAAAAGGTAAATAAAATTGATAGACCATTAGCAAGATTAACCACGAAAACAAGAGAGAAAATTCAAATAACCTCATTAAGAAATTAAACAGGACATATTACAACTGACACTACTGATATACAAAGATCATTCAAGGCTACTGTGAACACCTTTATGCACATGAACTAGAAAACCTACAAGAGATGAATAAATTCCTGGAAAGATACAACCCTCCCAGCTTAAATCAGAAGACTTAGATACCCTAAACAGAGCAATAACAAGCAGCAAGATTGGAATAGTAATTTAAAAATTACCAACAAAAAAAGTCCAGGACCAGACAGATTCACAGCAGAATTCTACCAGACATTCAAAGAAGAATTGGTGCCAATACTTTTTACATTATTCCACAAGATAGAGAAAGAAGGAACCCACCCAAATTCATTCTATGAAGCCAGCATCACCCTAATACCAAAACCAGGAAAGGACATAACCAAAAAAGAAAACTACAGACGTATCCTTGATGAACATAGATGCTAAAATCCTTAACAAAATACTAGCTAACCAAACCCAGCAACATATCAAAAAGAGAATTTACCAAGATCAAGTGGGTTTCATACCTGGGATGCAGGGATGGTTTAACACATGTATGACAATAAATGTGATACACCACATAAAAGAATTAAAACAAAATCACATAATCATCTCAATAGATGCAGAAAAAGCATTCAACAAAATCCAACATTGCTTTATGATTAAAACCCTCAGCTAAACTGGCATACAAAGGACATACCTCAACGTAATCAAAGCCATCTATGACAAACCCACATCCAACATAATACTGAATGGGGAAAAGTTGAAAGTATTGCCTTTAAGACAAGAATGCCTACTCTCACCACTCCTCTTCGACACAGTACTAAAAGTCCTAGCCAGAGCAATCAGACAACGAAAGAAATAAAATGGCATCCAAATTGGTAAGGAGGAAGTCAAGCTGTCACTGTTTGCTGACAGTATGATCATTTACCTTGAAAACCCGAAAGACTCCTCTAGAAACTGATAAAAGAATTCAACAGAGTTTCCAGATGCAAGATTAATGTACACCAATTAGTAGCTCTTCTATACACCAACAGTGACCAAGTGGAGAATTGAATCAAGAATTTTACAATAGCTGAAAAAAAATAAAATACTTAGGAATATACTTAATCAAGGAGTCGAAAGACCTCTACAAGGAAAACTACAAAACATTGTTGAAAGGAATCATAGACTGACATAAATAGAAATACATCCCATGCTAACGGATGGGTAGAATCCCAATATTGTGAAAATGACCATACTGCCAAAAGCAATTTACAAATTCAATGCAATCTCCATCAAAATACCACCATCATTCTTCACAGAATTAGAAAAAAAAAATTATAAAATTCATATGGAACCAAAAAAGAGCCTGCATAGCCAAAGGAAGACAAAGCAAAAAGAACAAATCTGGAGGCATCACACTACCTGATTTCAAACTATACTTTAAGGCCATAGTCACCAAAACAGTGTGGTACTGGTATAAAAATAGGCACATAGACCAAAGGAACAAAAAAGAGTACCCAGAAATAAACCCAAATACTTAACAGCCAATTCAACGAAGCAAACAAAAACATAAAGTGGGGAAAGACACCGTTTTCAACAAATGGTGCTGGGACAATTGGCTACCCACACCTAGGAGAATGAAACTGGATCTTCATCTCTCAACTTATGCAAAAATCAACTCAAGATGGATTAAGGACTTAAACAGGAGACCTGAAACTATAAAAATTCCAGAAGATAAAAGTGGGAAAATGCTTCTAGAAATTGGCTTAGGAAAGGATTTCATGACCAAGAACCCAAGAGCAATGCAATAAAAACAAAGATAAATAGCTGGGACTTAATTAAACTGAAGAGCTTTTACACAGCAAAAGGAATAGTCAGCAGAGTAAACACACAACCCACAGAGTGGGAGAAAATCTTTACAATCTGTACATCTGACAGAAAACCAATATCTAGAATCAAACAAATCAGTAAGAATAAAACAATCCCATCAAAAAGTGGGCTAAGGACACAAATAGACAGTTCTCAAAAGAAGATATACAAATGGCCAACAAACATGAAAAAATGCTGAACATCACTAAAGATCAGGGAAATGCAAATCAAAACAACAATGCAATACCACCTTACTCCTGCAAGAATGGCCATAATCAAAAATCAAAAAACAGTAGATGTTGACATGGGTGCAGTGATCAGAGAAAACTTCTACACTGCTACACTGCTTTGGAATGTCAACTACTACAGCCACTGTGGAAAACAATATGGAGATTCCTTAAAGAACTAAAAGTAAAACTGCCATTTGATTGACCAGTCCCACTACTGGGTATCTACCCAGAGGAAAAGAAGTCATTATATGAAAAAGATACTTGCACACCCATGTTTATAGGAGCACAATTCACAATTGCAAAATCGTGGAACCAACCCAAATACCCATCAACAAGTGGATAAACTGTGGTGTATTATATATACACACACACACGATATATATGTATATAAACTGTGGTGTGTATATATACACACACACATACACACCGATATATATGTATATATACACATGATACATATATACATAGGATATATATGTATATATGATACATATATGTGTATATGTATGTGATATATATAAGATATATACATATATCTGATGGATATGTATATGATGGAATACTATTCAGCCATATAACTGTGGTATATGTATATATATCTCTCACACACACACACACACACACATATATATATAAAATATGGAATACTACTAAGCCATAAAAAAGAATTAATTAACAGCATTTGCAGTGACCTGGATGTGACTGGAGACTATTATTCTAAGTAAAGTAACTCAGGAATGCAAAACCAAACATCGTATGTTCTCACTGATATGTGGGAGCTAAGCTATGAGGACGCAGAGGCTTAAGAATGAAAAAATGGAAGAGAGCCACGGATCTCCCAGCACAGCATTTGAGCTCTCCTAAGGGACAGACTGCCTCCTCAAGTGGGTCCCTGACCCCTGTGCCTCCTGACTGGGAGACACCTCCCAGCAGGGGTCATAGACAACTCATACAGGAGAGCTCCAGCTGGTATCTGGTAGGTGCTACTCTGGGATGAAGCTTCCAGAGGAAAAAGCAGGCAGCAATATTTGCTGTTCTGCAGCCTCCACTGGTGATACCCAGGCAAACAGGGTCTAGAGTGGACCTCCAGCAAATGCCAGCAGACCTGCAGAAGAGAAGCCTGAATGACAGAAGGAAAACTAACGAACAGAAAGCAACAGTATCAACATCAACAAAAAGGACAACCATGCAAAAACTCCATCTACATGTCACCAACAACAAAGACCAAAGGTGGATAAATCCATGAAGATGAGCAAAACCAGCGCAAAAGGCTAAAATTTCCAAAACCAGAATGACTCTTCTCCTCCAAAGGATCACAACTCCTCACCAGCAAGAGTATAAAACTGACTGGAAAATGAGTTTGACAAATTGACAGAAGTAGGCTTCAGAAGGTGGGTAATAACAAACTTCTCCAAGCTAAAGGAGCATGTTCTAACCCAATGCAAGGAATAACCTTGCAAAAAGGTTAGAGGAATTGCTAACTAGAATAACCAGTTTAGAGAAGAACATAAATGACCTGATGGAGCTCAAAAACACAACACAAGAATTTCGTGAAGCATACACAAGTATCAGTAGCTGAATCAAGCAAGTGGAATAAACAATATCAGAGATTGAAGATCAACTTAATGAAAGAAAGCATGAAGACAAGATTAGAGAAAAAAGAAGGAAAAGAAATGAATGAAGCCCCCAATAAATATGGGACTATGCGAAAAAACCAAACTTATATTTGATTGGTGTACCTGAAAGTGATGGGGAGAATGGAACCAAGTTAGAAAACACACTTCAGGATATTATCCAGGAGAACTTTCCCAACCTAGCAAGACAGGCCAACATTCAAATTCAGGAAATACAGAGAACACCACTAAGATACTCCACGAGAAGATCAACCCCAAGACACATAATCCTCAGATTCACCAAAGTTGAAATGAAGGAAAAAATGTTAAGAGCAGCCAGAGAGAAAGGTCAGGTTACCCACAAAAGGAAGTCCCTCAGACACACAGCAGGTCTTTCTGCAGAAACCCTACAAGCCAGAAGAGAGTGAGAGAGTGGGGGCCAATATTCAACATCCTTAAAGAAAAGAATTTTCAACCCAGAATTTCATATCCAGCCAAACTAAGTTTCATACGTGAAGGAGAAATAAAATCCTTTACAGACAAGCACATGCCAAGAGATTCTGTCACGATCAGGCCTGCCTTACAAGAGCGCCTGAAGGAAGCACTAAATATGGAAATGAAAAACCAGTACCAGCCAGGGCAAAACCATACCAAAATATACAGACCAATGACACTATGAAAAAACTGCATCAAATAATGTGCAAAATAACCAGCTAGCATCATGATGACAAGATCAAATTCACACATAAAAATATTAACCTTAAATGTAAATAGGCTAAATTCCCCAATTAAAAGACAAAGACTGGCCAATTGGATAAAGAGTCAAGACCCATTGGTGTGCTATATTCAGGAGACACATCTCACGTGCAAAGACACAACTAGGCTCAAAATAAAGGGATGGAGGAATATTTACCAAGCAAAATGGAAAGCAAAAAAAAGCAAGGGTTGCATTCCTAGTCTCCAATAAAACAGACTTTAAACCAAAAGATCAAAAAAGACAAAGATGGGCATTACATAATGGTAAAGGGATCAATGCAACATGAAGAACTATCCTAAATATATATGCACACAATATAGGACCACCCAGATTCATAAAGCAAGTTCTTAGAGACCTACAAAGAGATTTAGACACCCACACAGTAATAGTGGGAGACATTAACACCCCACTATCAATATTAGACAGATCAACAAGACAGAATATTAACAAGGATATTCAGGATTTGAACTCAGCTCTGGACCAAGTGGACCTAATAGATATCTACAGAACTCTCCACCACAAATCAACAGAATACACATTCTTCTCAGCACCACATAGGACTTATTCTAAAATTGACCACATAATTGGAAGTAAAACACTCCTCAGCAAGTGCAAAAGAATAGAAATCATAACAAACAGTCTCTCAGACCACAGTATACTCAAATTAGAACTCAGGATTTAAAAACTCACTCATTGGAAGGCAGAGGCAGGTGGGTCACAAGGTCAAGAGATTGAGACCATCCTAGCCAACACAGTGAAACCCCGTCTCTACTAAAAATACAAAAATTAGATGCACATGGTGACACAAGCCTGTAGAACCAACTACTTGGGAGGCTGAGGCAGGAGAATTGCTTGAACCTGGGAGGTGGAGGTTGCAGTGACCCGAGATTGTGCCATTACACTCCAGGCTGGGGCAGAGCAAGACTCCATCTCAAAAAAGAAAAGAAAAAGAAAACGAAACTCGCTGAAAACCACACAACTACAGGGAAACTGAACAACCTGCACTTGAATGACTATTGGATAAAGAAATTAAGGCAGAAATAAATAAGTTCTTTGAAACCAATGAGAAAAAGGCACAAGGTACCAGATCTCTGGGACACAGCTAAAGCAGCGTTTAGAAAGAAATTTATAGCACTAAATGCCCACAGGAGAAAGTGGGAAAGATCTAAAATGACACCCTATCATCGCAATTAAAAGAACTAGAGAAGCAACAGCAAGCAAATTCAAAAGCTAGCAGAAGACAAGAAATAACTAAGATCAGAGCAGAACTGAAGGAGATAGAGACATGAAAAACCATTCAAAAAATCGATGAATCCAGGAGCTGGTTTTTTGAAAAGATTAACAAAATAGATAGACCTCTAGCTAGATTGATAAAGAAGAAAAGAGAGAAGAATCAAACAGACACAATAAAAAATGATGAAGGAGAGATCACCACTGATCCCACAGAAATACAAACTACCATTAGAGAATACTATAAACACCTCTAAGCAAATAAACTAGAAAATTGAGATGAAACTGATAAATTCCTGGACACATACACCCTCCCAAGACTAAACCTGGAAGCAGTCGAACCCCTAAAAGACCAATAACAAGTTCTGAAATTGAGGCAGTAATTAAGAGCCTACTAGCCCAAAAAGCCCAGGTCCAGACAGATTCACTGCCAAATTCCACCAGAGGTACAAAGAGGAGCTGGTACTATTCCTTCTGAAACTATTCCAAACAATAGTAAAAAAAGGACTCCTCCCTAACTCATTTTATGAGGCCAGCATCATCCTGATACAAAAACCTGGCAGAGATACAACCACAAAAAAAATTTCAGGCCAGTATCCCTAATGAACACAGATGTGAAAATCCTCAATAAAATACCGGTAAACCAAATCCAGCAGCACATTACAAAGCCTATCCACCACCATAAAGTCAACTTCATCCCTAGGTTGCAATGCTGGTTCAACATACACAAACCAATACACATAATCTATCACACATAAACAGAACCAATGGCAAAAACCACACGATTATCTCAGTAGATGCAGAAAAGGCTTTTGACAAAATTCAACACTGCTTCATGCTAAAAACACTCAATAAACTAGGTATTGATAGAACATATGTCAAAATAATAAGAGCTATTTATGACAAACCCACAGCCAATATCATACTGAATGGGCAAAAACTGGAAGCATTCTCTTTGAAAACTGGCACAAGACTCTCACCACTCCTATTCAATACAGTATTGGAAATTCTGGCCAGGGCAATCAGGCAAGAGAAAGAAATAAAGGATATTCAAATACGAAGAGAGGAAGTCAAATTGTCTCTGTTTGCAGATGACATGATTTTATATTTAGAAAAACCCATTGCCTCAGCCCAAAAACTCCATAAGCTGATAAACAACTTCAACAAAGTATCAGGATACAAAATCAATGTGCAAAAATCACAAGCATTCCTATACACCAATAATAGACACACAGAGCCAAACCATGAGTGAACTCCCATTCACAATTGTTACAAAGTAAATAAAATACCTAGGAATACAACTTACAAGGGAAGTTAAGGACCTCTTCAAGGAGAACTACAAACCACCGTTCAAGGAAATAAGAGAGGACACAAACAAATGGAAAAACATTCCATGCTCATGGATAGAAAGAATCAGTATTGTGAAAACGGCCATAGTGCCCAAAATAATTTATAGATTCAATGCTATTCCCATCAAGCTACCATTGACTTTCTTCACAGAATTAGAAAATAACTACTTTCAATTTCATATGGAACCAAAAAATAGCTCATATAGCCAAGAAAATCCAAAGCAAAAAGAACTAAGCTAGAGGCATCATGCTACCTGACTTCAAACTATACTACAAGGCTACAGTAATCAAAACAGCATGGTACTGGTACCAAAACAGATACACAGATCAATGGAACAAAACAGAGTCCTCAGAAATAATACCACACATCTGCAAACATCTGATCTTTGACAAATCTAACAAAAACAAGCAATTGGGAAAGGATTCCCTAGTTAATAAATGGTGCTGGGAAAACTGGCTAGCCATATGCAGAAAACTGAAACTGGATCCCTTCCTTACACCTTATACAAAAATTAACTCAAGATGGATTAAATACTTAAACTAAGACCCAAAATCATAAAAACCCTAGAAGAAAACCTAGGAAATACCATTCAGGACATAGGCATGAGCAAAGACTTCATGATTAAACACCAAAGGCAATGGGCAAACAAAAGCCAAAATTGACAGATGGAATCTAAATTAAACTTAAGAGCTTCCTGCACAGCCAAAGAAACTACGTCAGAGTGAACAGGCAACCTTACAGAATGGGAAAAATTTTCCCAATCTATTCCATCTGACAAGGGCTAATAATCCAGAAACTACAAAGAACTTAAACAAATTTACAAGAAAAAAGCAAACAACCCATCAAAATGTGGGCAAAGGATATGAAGAGACACTTCTTAAAAGAATACATTTATGCAGCCAACAAACATATGAAAAAAAGTTCATCATCACTGATCAGTAGAGAAATGCAAATCAAAACCACAATGGGATACCATCTCACACCAGTTAGAATGGCTATCATTAAAAAGTCAGGAAACAACAGATGCTGGAGAGGATGTGGAGAAATAGGAACACTTTTACACAGTTGGTGGGAGTATAAATTTGTTCAACCATTGTGGAAGACAGTGTGGCAATTCCTCAAGGATCTAGAACCAGAAATACCATTTGACCCAGCAATCCCATTACTGGGTATATACCCCCAAAACTATAAATCATTCTACTCTAAAGACACATGCACATGTATGCTTACTGCAGCACTATTCATGATAGCAAAGACATGGAATCAACCCAAATGTCCATCAATGATAGACTGGATAAAGAAAATGTAGCACATATACAACATGGAATATTATGCAGCCATAAAAAGAGAATGAGTTCATGTCCTTTGCAGGGATATGGATGAAGCTGGAAACCATCATTCTCAGCAAACTAACATAGGAACAGAAAACCAAACACCACATGTTCTCACTCACAAATGGGAGCTGAACAATGAGAACATACGGACACAGGGAGGGGAACATTACACAGTGGGGCAGTGGGGCCTGTTGGTGGGTAGGGAGAAAGGGGAGGGATAGCATTAGGAGAAATGCCTAATGTGGATGATGAGTTGATAGGTGCAGCAAACCACCATGGCACATGTATACCTATGTAACAAACCTGCATGCTCTGCACATGTATCTCAGAACTTAAAGTGCAATTTTTTAAAAATGAAATAATGGACTGTAGGAACTTGTGGGGAAGAACAGGAGTGGGTTGAAAGATAAAAGACTAGAAATATGGTGCAGTATATACTGCTTGGGTAATGGGTGCACCAAAATCTCACATAAATCACTGAAGAACTTACTCATGTAACCAAATACCACCTGTACCCCCAATAACTTATGGTAAAAAATCACAAAATCAAAAAAAAATATGGTAGAAAGACTTGACTACAGATTTCTCTAAAGAAAATATAAAAGTAACCAATGGGCACATCAAAGAATGCTCACATCACTAATAAGTAGAGAAATGTAATCCAAAACAACAGTGAGATACCACTTCACACCCACTATTATGGTGACTATCACCAAAAAAAAAAAAAAAAAAAAACACACACAGAAAATAACAAATGTTGGCAAGAATATGGAGAAGCTGGAACACTTGTATGTACATTGTTGGTGAGAATGTAAAAATGGTACAGCCTCTGTAGAAAACAGTATGGCCGTTCCTTAAAAAATTAAAATTAGAATTACCATATGATCCAGTATTTCTGCTTCTGGATACATATCCCAAAGAACTATAAGCAGAGTCTTAAAGAGATATTTGTACATCCATGTTTACAGCAGCATTATTTACAGTAGCTAAAATGTAGCCGCAATCCAAATGTTTATTGACAAGTGAATAGATAAGCAAAATATGGTATATACATAAAATGGAATACTATTAAGCTTTGAGAAAGAAGGAAATTCTGACATTATGCCACAGCATGGATGAATCTTGAGAACACTATGCTAAGTGAAACAAGCCAGTCACAAAAAGGAAAATATGGTATGATTTCACTTATATGAGGTACTTAGAGTAGTCAAAATCATACAGACAGAAAGTAGAATGGCAGTTGCCAGGCACTGCGGGCGGGGGGAAGAATAAGGAGTTACTCTTTAGTGGGTATAGTTTCAGGTTCATAAGATGAAAAGTTATGGGGATGGATGGTGGTGATGGTTGCACAACATTCTGAATGTACTTAAGATCACTGAACTATACACTTAAAAATGGCTCAGATGGTAAATTTTATGTTACATGGGTTTTACCACAATAAAGAAAAGAAAATATTAAATAAAATTGAGTGCTACTAAGAAAAGAAAAAGAAATATACATACAATGGAGTGCCATCTATTTAAAGTTTGAAAACATACCAATCAGTACTATAAATAATGCTCATTTATACACACATGTGTAATGAATGTGTATGACAGTAATACACAGCAACTTTAAGATAGGATTTAAATCTAAGAGAAGGAGTAGAAAAGATGGCAAGTGAGACATTATGTTTTTATCTGGGTTATGGATTCATGAATAGCTATTTATTTTTAAATATATTTCCTTGTACATTTGAAGATTTTATAAACAAAATGTTTAATATTATAAAAACATATATTTACTGAAAGTGATCCCATCATGTCCGACTATAGTTTGCTAACAGGGTTATATATTAATGGAAGGTTTTATGTCCCATGACCTTCCTGCTTCTCATAGACACATTTCAGACAAATCCAGGTGGATGAAGCTGATTGGATAGAGGGAGGGATGGATGGATAGATAGATGATAGAGAGATAGATAGATAGATACACATACACACACATACACACAATTAAGAAGAAAGGAAAATTTCCTGCTTCTTGATGATTGTGTTACCTATGATCCATTTAAGAAAACAAGGCCCACAGTAGGTATTGCTAAAGAGGAAATTTAACACAAGGATTAGTTATAAGGCTGCTGAAAGGGCTGAAAATCCAAAGATCAGCAAGAGCAGAAAGCTACTGCCACTACTAGGGCAATAGGAAGTGGATGTTACTAACAAAGTCTAGGAGTCCAGCAGGAAATGGAACCGGTTTTAGCTGCTCGGTGGGAACTGGAAAAAGACAGAAAATGCAGCCACAGCACTAGAAGTGAGGGTGGGAGGATACTCTCCTCTTTCCCTCCTGCCAAATATAACCAGAGGCCAGGTGGCAAATATGTCTAGTAAATGTAGTTTGCAGGAATTGATATCATGAAATACAGACTTAAGCAAGAGAAGAACAAGGAATGGAACTGAGGGCAAACAAGGAAATGACCAGCATATTTGTTAGAAGAAAAAAACTGCTACTTTTGCTGTCTGTAATTGAGAAGTTCATGTGGATTAGTCTAAAAATTAGCTTATGTACATTTTTTCTGCAAAATAACCCATATGTGGAGTTATCGATTTGTTTAAGCAGAAGTTATCACATGTATGCCAGAGTCATCTTAAAAATAAGAGTTAGGTCCAAATATTAATTTACTTTATCACCAACTATATATTGAGCACCTACTATTACATAGGCCATGAGCTTACAACGGTAAAACACCAGATTTTGTCTCTACTTTAATGAAATTTATAGGCTTGTGGGTGACAGGCATTAATTTAATACTTACATAAATATATATAGGGATGATTATTGGTTCCTGTTCTGTATAAGTTGAAGGGTGGAAGATTTGGAGAGGATGTATTTCATATTCATGCCTCTGAAACATCCAAGTGGAGAGCTGTGTAGATGACAGGATACTTGGCCTGGAGGTCAGATGCAATCTCAAAATTGAGGATCCAAACTGATCAAAACATAAAGACAATGGCATAAATGAGTATTATGCTCAGGAAGAATACGGATTGGAGACAATAAGAAGGACTAGTCTTAGTGAACAACAATATTTCAAGATGGGGAAGATGAAGAAGAGAATGAACTTGCAAAACTGACTCAAAGAGAATAGCCACAAAGGAGATAGGAAAGCCCGAAATGTATGATCACAGAAGTCAAGGAAGAACTTTCAGGATCACATCATGGATGTGGTTAAGCTGTTTCAATGCTACCAGTGAGTAAGATGAGGCTTTGCAGGGCTCGCTCCTTCTTGGTATTCAAACATCAGCTCAAACTGTACCTCATCAAAGAGGCATCCCAGGCCATACAACCTAGAGTAGCTCCCATTCATTCTCTCTCTTTCTCATCTCCCTCTTTTATTTTCATCATAACACTATCACTACCTGATATTCTTGTTCATGTGAGCTCCATGACACCAGGAATTTTCTCTGTCTTACTCAACACTGCATCCTAATACCTAGAACAGTGCTTAGCACACAGGAGTAGCTCTGCTAATGTCTGAGGAGCAAAGATGAACATTTTCCCACTGGGTTAAATGGCAAAGAAGTGATAGGTGACCTTATAATTTCAAGAGTGTTCTAATGCAGAAGCCTAATCGCAGAGGATGAGAGTTAAGTAAATGGACATACAGAGTATAGTTAGTTTTTTAAACAGATATCACTGTGGAAGGGGAATTGCGGGAAGGGTGAGGTGGATAGAGGGAGGCTCTTTAAAGACGAACAGATGAGAATATTTAAATGCTGATGTGAAGAGAGGAACTCAGGATTCAGTCACTTCTCTGCTATTATTCTTACCTCGTCCATTCGTTTACTCATTCTCCTGGGCTTAAGAAACCAAGTGAAACTAATAAAATGACTAGCAGACACTCTTCAGGAAAAGCACATGATGTGGGAAATAGTTTCAATAACCAACATATTTGTGTGGCAGCACCACTTATGAATGTACTTAAGTGAATAAACAAGCTGCACTTTTCGTCATTAGCCCTTAATGGGATAGCAGTTTTCCAAAGTCCATCTTTTCTGACTCCCAAAGAACAATTTTATGTTGAAAAGGCTCTATGTTCAAGGAAAAGTCTGTTAATATTAAACCTTAGGGCTTAGGAACTAGAGTGGCTAACTCCGATGAATAAAAGTAGAAATAAAAATTGTTTCCTGGTGTAAAAATGTCATCTTCAGGTAGCAGAGGTAAAGCAGCTCAAGGTGAAAGCCTTTGAATGTGATTTTCAAATCTTCCGTCAGCTCTAGACAAAGTACTAACTTTTAAAGTGGTCAGTTTTTGGCCCCTTATTCTTCCAAAGGAAACTCTACCTACGAAGGTAAAGTTTCTTAAGATAAAATTTCATAGTGTAACGGTCATCTTAGGTGAGCTCTATTAAGTGACCACCTCAGATAGTAGAAATAGGTGATATCACAATAAAAGCACTTTATTCCTATAATTTAAATTTATGATTCTGTTTATAGAAGTAATACAAGAAAGAAGGCAGATCAAAAATATGTCCCTGATTCCTATTTCTGCCTAAAATATACCTAGAATTTTTTCGATATTTTATATTTTATAATGAAAAAAAATTCACATGTATAGAGAACAAGAACAAGTGCCATCAGCATATCAGAAATAACAAAGAAGTCCTAGAAAACAGATGGCAGATGAAAGATGAACCCAGATGATCCAGCCTTCATCAAAGCTCCATAAGAAATTATCACAAGGAATAGAGAAGGAAAAACAAACAAGAAAATAATGGAAGGCAAACTCCCATAGCTGCTCTTAAAACTGAAGGACTATGAAAGACAAGAATGGTGATCATTAAAAAGTCAGGAAACAACAGATGCTGGAGGGGATGTGGAGAAATAGGAATGCTTTTACACTGTTGGTGGGAGTATAAATTAGTTCAACCATTGTGGAAGACAGTGTGGCGATTCCTCAAGGATCTGGAACCAGAAATACCATTTTACCCAGCCATCCCATTACTGGGTAAATACCAAAAGGATTATAAATAATTCTACTGTAAAGACACATGCACACATATGTTTATTGCAGCACTATTCACAACAGCAAAACCCAAATGTCCATTAACAATAGAGTGGATAAAGAAAATGTGGCACATATACACCATGGAATACCACGCAGCCATAAAAAAGGATGAGTTCATGTCCTTTGCAAGGACATGGATGAAGCTGGAAACCATCATTCTCAGCAAACTAACACAGGAACAGAAAACCAAACACCACATGTTCTCACTCATAAGTGGAAGTTGAACAATGAGAACACATGGACACAGGGAGGAGAACATCACACACAGCGGTCTGTCAGGGGCGGGAGGCTAGGGGAGGGATAGCATTCAGAGAAATACCTAACGTAGGTGACGGGTTGATGGGTGCAGCAAACTACCACGGCACAAGTATACCTATGTAACAAAACTGCACATTCTGCACATGTACCCCAGAACTTAAAGTATAATCAAAATAAATAAATACATAAATAAATAAACAAATAAATAAGGAGTAACCCAGGGAGGATAAAATAAAAATAAATAAATAAATAAAAATAGAAACTCATGTTGCATTACTAAACCTAGCTATAAGCTATCTATCTAGGACATATCTGAGTATCAAACAAAATACTCAGAATAAAAATATGGAGATACTAGGCTGGGCACAGTGTCTCACGCCTGTAATCCCAGCACTTTGGGAGGCCAAGGTGGGCGGATCACGAGGTCTGGAGTTCAAGACCATCCTGGCCAACATGGTGAAACCCCATCTCTACTAAAAATACCAAAAATGATCCGGGTGTGGTGGCATGTGCCTGTAGTCCCAGCTACTTGGGAGGCTGAGGCAGGTGAATCGCTTGAACCTGGGAGGCAGAGGTTGCAGAGAGCCCAGATCGGGCGACTGCACTCCAGCCTGGCGATAGAGCAAGACTCCGTCTCAAAAAAAAAAAAAAATTTGAGATATTAACATCTTTTTTAAAAAGTAAATATAATAATTAATAATAATAATAATAAATCAGACAAATTAGAATTAAAGGTCAAATGTTATTTTAAAATGAGGATGTATATATAATTAGGATGTTTTATATGATAAAGCATATAGTCAAGATATAGCTTGAAATTCTAGTGAGTCTAAAATAAAATCTGACAGAAATGCAAAAAGAAATCTACAATCACAGTAGAAGACTGCAATATTCTTCTTTCAGTTCATGACCAGTCAAGTACACAAACATAAGTAAAGGTAGATATAAAGATATGAAATAAAATAGTTCGTGTTTGACCTACTTGACATGCAGAAAAGGAATATAACATAATGGTCTTACTAAACTGTGCTGACCAGAATTTTAACAATAATTCTAGAGTTCATATAATTCTTATCCAATTTTATTTCTGACATTGAGGGGCTGTTCCAAATCAATCACATGTATCACTATTAGCCAAATATTATTAAAAATTCCATAGCCTGAGGCCTTAGTGATAGTACCTCTTGAAGATTAATAAACCTATCAGAGGAGAGGAAAGGCTTGACTTGGAAGGAATGATATAAAAACAGTGGTAGGTGGTAAAGCCATACTTTGACATGGAAAACTGGGATACAAACGCATTAAGAGTAGGAAGTACAGCACATATCCTGTCTTCAATACTAAGTTTAAGAGACAGAAGCATAAAATGGTATGACCTTTTAAAGTCAGTGACTCATTGACAACTTTGACATTTGTAAGCACAGATCTGTTACAAGTCATTCATTCTTCTTTTCCTTACTACTGCGTGCACAAATAACTGTATTCTCTTGCTCAGCAAATTTGAGTTGGCCAAAAATTGAGTTAAAGTGATAGTGATCCAAGTTGCAAAACAATTTCTAAAA